>NC_136512.1:76318233-76325733 GCF_053919585.1 Euprymna scolopes | reverse complement strand
ACTGTAGTGTTTCATCCTTTCGGGAATCATCAGGGCACGGTTTTACAAATAACACCGATAGATTCGAACCCGGCAACAAAAGCCATATTTGACTATATTATCAAGAACCTAATCTATACGGTCAACGTTAACGGCGAGAAATACTATGGAAATTTTAACATTTTTTAAACCGTTCCGAAGTCTCTCAGAGTGATTTAAACATTATATGCTGATCTGCCCATACATTTATATATATATATATATATATATATATATATATATATATATATATATATATATACTAGCAAAAGTACCCGTTTTTGACTGGGTTCAAAAACAGCCTACAGAAAATGGACTCTGATTTCTTAAAGTATGATCGGTTATGAAAAGGAAGGGTTGTAAAGAGATAGCTCCGAATTCGGGAGTATCAAAACCAAAGCAAAATATGATGAAAGTAAAAATAAAATAGATAAACCCCATAATTTATTATACCATACTTGTTCACACTGAAACACTTATCACAATATTCTGGTGATCTATATTAAAAACCTTTTTTAAACTTTATGATATAATTCCATTCTATGGAGGTCAGGCGCGAACGAACACCCCATAATTTAATTATACTATATTTCTTCAAACTGAAACATAATTATCAAAGTATACTTACGAAGATAGATATGAAAAGTATTTAATAAAGTGTGTACCTATTCCCATTCTGTGGAGGCCATGCGCGAACGCAAACCCCACAATTTTATTATACCATCCCTATTTAAGTTAAAACATACTTATCAAAGTATTATTATGTACATCTATATCAAAAACCCTTGTAAACGTTTTTTTTTTTCATTTTTTATTTCCATACTTTGTGGACCAGGCGCGTACGCAGACTCCACAATTTTTATGAACTACCGTTCTGCCAGATCAAACATACCCATTCCTGATCCTCGATACATCTTCTATCGTTATATGTAATCAGATTTCTTTTTAAATAGTCAACTATATAGGAGCCTATTCGTGACCAGACACACACACATACACACACAGTCGTTCAGCTTAATATATATATATATATATATATATATATATATATATATATATATATATATATATTCTTAAATTAGCCCAGCTTTTACAGCCGTGTTTAAATTTCTTCCATTGTGACTTATTCCACGGATTTCTGCTTTTTGATTACTTTGGACCATCTTCCAATGAAGTGATCCCCTTGGATTTTACTTGTGGAAATGGAAATTTAACCAACCTTTTTTGATTCTGGATTTTTGAATCTTACCCTTATTGGATATTTAACCTTCACCTAACTATCCATTTACGTGAAATCACCTTTTTCTTTACCCTATTCTCTCTGCTTCACTATTTGTTAGCAAGTAGGATCTATGACTTACTTGTAGTTTCAGTAAATACTTTTGCCAGCAGAATCCGATCCCGCATTTTGCTAAATCTTACCCTCTGATGAGGAGGAAAGTATTTCTTTGAATCTCCGCGTATTAACGACTATCCACTTATGTCGTGTTTCTTTTTTTAAAGTTAAATATGTTTTAACCCTTTTACAAAGTGTTTTAACATGTTCTATTAACTACTTGTTCTTCTTATATATGTATATATATATATATATATATATACATATATACATATATATAAAAGAACTTCATTTACTCACATAAAATTAATATACGAAATATAAATTCACGCGTAAACTTTAAGTATTTACCACATTATAGCTATGCTTGCTTGCTTAATATTTCACCACATTAAAAATAGTTATGGAAAGAGTTAATTTCGAAACATCGCTAAAAAACATCCCCAGACCTAGCAAGCATAGCTATATTGAAGGTGCGTATATATTGAAGGTGCGTATATAAAAACGACAGACAACCACAAAATTCGGGCATAAGCCTGAAGAGTCCTAGAGTGGATGAAACGCGGAATATTCAGGGTAGCTTAATCGCCATATATATTTTATAACTTACTAACCAGATCTACCTACGCATTGAGCACTTTTGAAGTAAATACTTAAAGATTACGCATAAATTCATACTTTCGCATATTAATTTTATGTGAGTAAATGAAGTAGTTATACTTAGCTCCTGAAACAGTTGAACACTCTCAAAAGAATTTATTTCACCTAATTAAAAATAGATATGGAAAGAGTTAATTTCGAAACATCGCTAAAAAAACATCCCCACACCTAGCAAGCATAACTATATTGAAGGTGCGTATATAAAAAGGACAGACAACCACAAAATTCGCACATAAACAACGTTGAACCTGGCCAGTACTAGATGGGTGACCATTTGGGAAGGCGAGGCGCTGTATGTATCGCGAGGTGAAAATTCCAGGTTGAGAAACAGGCGCGGTCTGTCCTTCTCTCGAGGATAGATGGGTCACTCTTAAGCCGTGGTAGGCACCCCATCTGGCCATGGCGTCACGATAAAAGTAAAACATGTGTGATAGTCCTGGCGAATCATTAAGTATTCAGCTACCAACAAGATTTGAATTACACTACAAACTCGTGTAAGGAGGTCAAACTTGACTACGACCGCGCTGTATTGGATTCTTCTTCTTTTTCTTCTTCTTCTTCTTCTTCTTCCTCTTCTTCTTCTTTACTTCTTCTTCTTCTTAATTTTATAATTATTATTATTATTATTATTATATTATATAATATTATTATTATATAATATTATAATAATATTATTTTATTATATAATATTATAATATTATTATTATATTATATAACAACAACAACAACAATAATAATAATAATAATAATAATAATAATAATAATAATAATAATAATAGAATCTGTGTTTTTATATACGTAATGATAAATACCAGATTTTCGATCTGTAATGTTGTTTTAATTATTATCTAGTTCTGGAGAGGCATCTTTCTATTGTCCTCGTATAATTAATAGTAAAATTTTAATGTATGTTATAATGTCTTTATTTAATATTTTATATGAACGCCTTTATAAAACAGTAGAAAATGTTTCTTTTATGCTTTTCCATATATAATTTAGTTTTATGTTGCTTCACGAATCTAATCAGGAACACAATCGTCAATTTCTCGCTTATTCCTCATCTTGATGTGAGGTTTTAATTCTTGCTACATTCAACCGTCATTTCCTCGTTTCTAGCAACCGGCTGCTATGTGTTCTCATCTGTTGTCGCTATCCACAAACATATTGTTTAACTCCTTTTTTTTTTTCTAAATCTCACTCTCTCAAACGTGAATCTAGTGACATATTTTGCCAAGTCTCGGTCTCATAAATTGGACCCAGCATTCCAGTTTCCTTACTGTTTACCTCTCTGGCATAACGGATTATATTTTAGCTGTCTTTTCAGGTGCATTTGTAGAAAATTTTAGAACCCAAATAACGTCTAACTGAACCATTGGGACAGCAATACTAAAAGCTATATATGTGTACTAACAAAAAAGATCAGTCTACAACAGTAAGGTCTGATTATATAGTGTTAATTTACTGTTTCACTTCACCGCTTTTCACGACTCTCCGTCTGTTTAACTAAGGAGAATACATTTCATTCATGTATAGAAGATGTTCGCTGAGTGGTTTTCATATATGTTTATATTATAGAGAATTTACACAAAAAAGAGACACAAATAACTATCTTAGATATTATTTTATTTCGTGGCTTGAACTTTCTAAATTGACAAAATGTGTGAAGCGCACGGATAATCATTAGCTTGCTATTCGCCTAGAAGACGAGTGTCTACACGAGTGACCGTGTCTTGTTCTCTGGCTTCCATGGATCTACTTAGCTGAAAACATTATTATTGACTCGTTCGTCATTTGTTATCATTCGCCCGGTGCCTTGTCTATGGCGTTTGACCTCTGTCTGAACTTTATGTCAAGCCCTCCGTGTTTGGAACGATTCTACTTCCAATTAATGTCATCCTGATATGCACTGAAAGTGACCATTGTCTAAATTCATAAACGCTAACCGAATTGCTACTTACGTAAGGTTACTAATATGTAATATGGAGTTGCCAAAATTATTATCAGATACTTACAAGATACGCCATGTGAAAGTTGACTGTATTGGTGTAGTAAATTATGTTATAGAAACGAGCAGACCAGAACTTCAGAAAATACACGCCTATTTATAAGTTCATATTTACGTTCGTCATTATGCGAACACAAACCAGTTTACTTTATTTTCATTATCAAAAGCGTTGAGAGTTTTTAATGAAATCTCCCAAGAAAATATATAAAACTACTTGAAATCAGCAGCTAAAGATATTAATGAAAAACACAATAATCCTTTAAGTCCAAAAAATAACCATAAAAGTATTTGGTTTTGAATGAGAACATAAAAATTCCGATCCTTTGCCAAGAGTATCGCTCATGGCATGTAAGGACAAAATTTATAAAATAAGAAACCGACAGTTACGAGCGTGTTGCTAGTAAACCTAAGATCAACTTTATACTCTCTATTGCAATTCTCTGTTGCACGCAAACGTCCTTTATCGAAATCGTTACAACAAGCATTAGATTTTAATTCTTAATTTGACGTTGGCTTTTGGGGCATTTATCCAGAATGAAGTGAGCTGGTTCCTCACACCTAGTCCCAAAGGAACGTAGACCATACACAACGCTCTGGAGCGGTCACGATGTTCCGTAAACGTTAAGGAATAAAGCAAATGAATAAATAAAAATTCGGGTCGGTATTTTTTCTATTTTCAACAATTCAACAACAATTACCGTTATTTTCGACACCACTTAAACAAAGGGTTTCTCGCTGCAACATGTCCATTTATAGCCTTTCCGGTAGCGTTTCTCCTTCTTACCATCACACGCCCGGGACAGGCATCCAAATTCTGTCTGCGACTTCACACGTCCATTCTCTTCGACCCGATCTTTCTTTCTCCTTGACCACGTTTTGCATTTTCCCCTTTTTTCCCGTCCCTCCTTTTGTGCACACTTCATCATTTGCATATTTTTTCAGCTACTGCTAATACTATCTTCACATGATCCTGACAATATTTTCCACGTGCGCACACGTTTCTGCTGCATTGATAGTAATGGACAGCCAGTGCAGGGACCATCCTTGAACACCGTACTCTTGTGGACCGGAAGTAGGTTCCACGTTAGCGTT
Source organism: Euprymna scolopes (assembly GCF_053919585.1). NCBI lineage: Eukaryota > Metazoa > Mollusca > Cephalopoda > Sepiida > Sepiolidae > Euprymna > Euprymna scolopes. Next base: position 76,320,622 of record NC_136512.1, on the reverse strand, counting down.
AGCATCCCGGGCGTCTTCGCTAATCTTGAAGTAGTTCTGAAATTATTGCTACGCAATTAACTCTTGTGCTGTAGCGTGTTTGAATCAGGAGAGACACCTTTTTAACAGCGATTCGTTAATGGCGACGATTTTGTATATCGTGAAGATTTGTGTATTAAAGACAATGGTCGCAACGAGCTACATAATTAAAGTTGCTACACGTGGAAAAATAGGCATCCTAATAAGCTTGAACTTTAGAAATATTACATTTAACACACATATATTAGCAAAGGTTTAATTTTTATTGTATATAACTTTATATAGATTTGTCAAATTACAGGAAAATATACAGGTTCATAATCCAGGAAATATTATGAATAAAGTGTTATCAGTATTTATTTATTTATTTGCGAACTGCAATACATACCTTCATAGTTGCTATTTCTACGATGTGTTTGCCAACTCATACTCTGGACTTTGCCAGGTGGTTTACCATAACAGGATAGGAATGATAATTCTCTTAAAGATATCCGCAGTAATTACAGCCTTCCATAGTTGTCGCCATTTAACGATGTTTTGGCTAACTAATACTCTGGCCGGTTTTGGGTAGGATTGAAACCGCTATCTTCAGAAAATTCTCAAAAAGGAACCGTACAGATTCGCGCCCGGGAGAAGTGATAAAGATTTGAGTTTTTTGGTCTTAAAAATCCAAGTCTTTCGTTCTTATCTGGTCTTCCATGGTTGGTTCCGAACCGAAATGTATATTGTTTTATTATTGGTATCTTTTGACATGAGTAATGTGTTTATATATTTATTTACTAGCAGTTCCTCCCGGCTTTGCTTGGGCTCTATGTACTCTTCGTAAATTTATTGACATATGTTTACATGTATTCACAAGTTTAACTCATGGCCAGGTAACATACATCTAAAATCTCAATTGTTTAGACCCAAAATTGGCGGGCGAATAGTTAGAGTCTTCAAAGACCAACTCTTTCGAGTTTGATCTTTTTGAAGCCAAAGTTTCCCACAAAACGAATTAAAAAGCTTGCTGCATGTCTGAAAACTCTTTATGTAAAATTTCAATTATTTATGCAGGAAATTGGCTGAATAGTTTGCTAGAAACCGCAAAGGTCAGATCATTTGAATTTGGAGCCTTTGGCAAATAAATTTTCTGCGAAGAACTGATGAAAAGGTTTGTCCTATGTCTGAATTAACTTATGTAGAATTAGAAATATTTAGACCAAAAATTGATTGAGTACTTTGGTAGAGGTCGCAGAGGTCAAATTTAAAACTTTTGACTCCAATTGCCTACTATACTTTCTTTTAACAACAACTCTTTTCACCCGGGCTGCCTACTGTTGTTTTGATCCCCCCTCCCCCTTTTACCACTCTTTTCGAGGATCCTTACTACATCACCTACACATACCCGGGCAACGCCGGGCATCGCCTGGCATCGCCGCTAATCTATAAATATAAAAGCGAAAATGTATGTATGTATATATGTATGTGTATTCGCTTTTTCTGTGTGTCTACAAAAGACTTCTTTCAGAGAAGCGGTCGCTCGCTTCACAACTTTTTAAAACTATTCATATCACATATAAATCGTAATATCTCACAGTTAACAACGAAGCTCGCCTGTCTATTTAATTTGCTCGATTTCGGGAAGATAAATATTCAACATTTGTCGCTCGCCGCATGTTGGTTAGTATTTTTCCTATAACATCTTGGTGGGAAACAAAAAAAAAAAAAAAAAAAGCGTTCAGCAGTAAATACTATCCCGCAGTCAAACTTGACCTCATTTAACTCATTAAAACGGGCACTTAATAAATTCAAGTAATTAAATCAATTCAAACGTGTTTCCGTTACCATGTCGCGGTGGGGCAATCGCTAACGTAGCACGGTTTTGTTTTGTTTTTTCACACTTTAATTTACAACTTTGCCTCAACGGTTCGGGTTCGATCCTCATACTTACTTTTTTTAACCTCCCCAACACCTCTAAACACCCGGGCAACGCCGGGTACCCCTCGCTAGTCTAACATAAAAGGTAAATAGTGTAAAAATACAAGGGAGATCCGAAAGTAAAATATCAATTTACTCGCACTCCACAAATTTTATTAGAAAGCAAAGGTTTTCATACAATTATTGGAATAAACGTGATTGGTGTTGCTCGAAAACAGCTTCGGTTAAGATCCTAATAACTGTGCTGTTCTTTATTCTCATTATTCTTTTTTTTTTTTTCACCGTAATATAATTGTTTGAATTACAAAAGAAAAAAAAAACAGAATTCTAAAAATACTTATAATTAAACAATTTAAATGATATTAATTTCAAATATTTCGTGATATGAAGTTTAAACAGATTTTTTTAATATAACAATTTTCTAATAATAAAAAATATATATTCATATAAT
>NC_136512.1:76258233-76313233 GCF_053919585.1 Euprymna scolopes | reverse complement strand
CTGTTTGTATGTCAGTGCTCCATAGAATTATGTGACATCTGTTTTCAACTACTGCTGCCGAGTTTTGCTTGTATTATTTCCTTGGATATTTGACGTGTAGGTGCTTTCGTAATTTTTTGTGTACTTCTCCGATTTCATAGTTGTATTCTTGAATTATTTTTTGGAGTAGTTTGTTGCATTCACTGATTACGAGGTTTATTTTTCTCTGTCAGTTTTCACCATACTTTACATTTGTTTTTTTTCCCCGTATATAGTCCATTTTTAGTTATTTACCATTTGTTGTAATCGCATTTTCCTTTGAAGCTTTTATTAAGGGTTCGGATCGGGCGAGACCGGCAAACATCGGTGATAGTCGAGCGTTGTTCAAATGTTAAAACGCTAATTCGACTTTAAAAGTTATTTTTAAATGTTTTTAGTAATTTTATTTTAATTTATAATTAGTTATTTTTACTGATTTATTTATATTAAATATTTTATTCTTCAATTTCAATGTTTTTCTATTTCTGTGCAATCCCTCCCCTAAAAAATAAATAAAGACAAACAAACTGACTGAACAAAAAGTCTTGAAAATTAAATAAAAAAAACAAGAAAAAAAACTGTTAAAGAAAACCAAAGAAATGTACTTACACCTAACATTTATACAGGTAAACAAACTTTTCTTGAAGATAACAATATTTAAATAACTTGCTGTTGATACATATTTTGCAAAAATAAATAAATAAATACTAAAATACGTCCCCCCCTCGCCAATCTTTCACGATAAACACCCGTCTGGCTGAAACTACTGTCAATAATTTTCCCCACTCTTTATTTGTGCCTAAATCCAAAGTAGATTCCATGAGCAGAGCTTCCTTCTTAGAACTGCACGCCAGTGGAACTCTCTGCCGCTTGCCTGTTTCCCCACTGACTACAACTTGGACGTCTTCAAGTCCAACATAAACAAACTCCTGACAAACCGCCCCCTTAAGTAAGACACTCTATCAAAACCCCCAATACTAATGATTAATACGATACAATCTCATTGATTACTGTACACGCAATAACCCTTATCCCTGAGTGGCGTTCGGGCCTTGATAAGTGGTGACGCCCATGTAGAAAAAAAATTGCTTTTTTCAAGGTAGTTTTTTTTTGTTATTTTTTTGATAATTTGTATTTTTTGTTGTTTTTTTTTTCGGTCTGTTTTGCTTTTTCCTTAGTCTGCGTCTGTTACGCAGCTCGGCTGACACCGATGGTTGCCGGTCACGCCCGATCCCGGCTTGACGGGAAATTACGAGAATTCGGGTCAAATTATGCAAGAGTAGCCATTTTTCCATTAAGTTTTATTTTCCGTAGCACTGTCTTATTCTTAGCACTAGCGGTAACGTTTGTCATCATGAATCGTCTGTTACTCTTCCATTTTCTTATTCTCATCTTATCTTTGTAATATTTGTCTTCATTTTTCAGTGTCTATTGCGGTCATTTTCGTTTCTATATCTGGAGTATGTATTTTTTCTATTTTTTGGTTCATTTAGAGAGTTTTCTATACAAACCAGTTCTTTCTTCTGTCTCACCGCTTCAAGGAGAACCGGGCGACATTAGCTTTTGGGTGTATTACATTGTGCATGGTAATACTATTACTAGTCTTTTGATCCAGATACCTCTGGTTTTAATTCGTAAAATAGAAAAACGGTCCTTACTAGTGCCACTGTCTATATATTTATACTTTTTATAAGGTTTCTACTATAAATTTAGTCGCGATGAGTGTTTTAGTTATTCTGATATATTCCTTCCTCCTTTCTTTTTTATATCTTCCGCTTTGATGACGCCTGCTTCGGGATCACCCAAATATTTGTAGGTGACATATTCATCTCAGTTTGGTTGGGTATTTTCCTGCCTTCTTTGCCTCGGTGTTCCTTCTCCTGACTAGCAATGCGCATTTTCCCTATAACGAATTCAATTCAAATATCAGGGTTGGAGATTGTGATGTTGTATATTAGCGTCTCTTATTTTATTTTTTTATTTTTTCGTGTAAAACGTTTCAGCTCTCTCATGTACATGAGGTGGTTCATTCTTTTATTTGTATTAGTGAACTTGTATTTGGTTTAGTACTTTCTTAGTATACTGTTAAAGGTGGTCATTACTGTGATAATCAGCAGTGACGATAGTGAATCCCCTTGGAAGACGCCTCTTTGTATTTTTATTTCGATTACGTACTGTTTATCAACTGTTAGTTAAACTCTAAGTTCCCGTTACATTTTTAACCAAATTGATAATCTTGCTAGCTGTATTGTACATTCTCAGATATTTGTTATCTTTTGGGATTCTGTCGTACGTGTTTTTTTGTTGTTGTCGATCAATGCAATGCTAATTATGTTCTTTCAGCGGTTTTTTTTAAATTTTAGAATCATTTAATTTTTGTAATATAGATCAAGCATTCCTCTTTTTAATCTCTGACATCTTTGTAGTCCACAGTTATTAAGGGAGTATTAGATTTGTATTCTCAATTATGATGTTAGTATTTCCCAAATAGAAGATGTATAAGAGGAGCTTTTCTTTTCTGTGACGTTTTTGTGTCAGTGTGGCTTTCTCTTGGGTTACCAATTCCAGCACTTATTCCTCGTGGACACATGTTTTCAGGATTTTAATGAGCCTTACGTATAACCTCGTAAATTTTCGAAACAATGTATTTCCTTGGTACCCAATATTCCGTAGTTTGTTATTTTTTCTTAGAGTTGCCTTCAGGATTTCATTCCCTGTTCTCCACTCGATTGCTATAACTGGTTCCATAGATTTCAGCAGTTCCGGATTTCGTTTGTCATCTGTACAATCTTCCCTTATCTTAATTTAATAGCGTTCTGTTTCTTTCCGGTACGATCGTTATGTTTTTGATTATCTTCCGTTTACATTTTGATATGATGACCTTTTCTTTTTCTTTCTTTTCTTGTCCTGTTACTATTAGTATACGCATCGTCTTTATCTCCCTTAGTTTGCTGTTATTTTTGCGTGATTTTCATTTATTGTTTAGCATTTTCAATTTACGTTCTGTTTTCGTTCATCTTCTGTTTATATTTTGATAGAATAAGCTTCCATTGTTTTCAAACCTTGTTTGGCTTATATTGCTTCGAGTTATGCAAGTGTAGTCTTACTCTTTCTTTGATGATGTTTTTTTTGTTTTAGTTCTTCATGTTTCTTGTATAATTTCTCGTTGCTATAAGACAAAACTATTACAATTGCTTTCTGGCACCTAGGAACACTGCAATGAAGAGTAAACAAAAGTGATATAAGTTTTTGTACATACTTTCCATTAAAGTATGTTTAAAACATGCAACATTGCGGCGATGGGGTAGTTTTTAATGGTTGCGTGGAAAATTAGATTTGATACTCTTTTTTGAGAGGACTATCTTAATGTGTGCTACGTATTGTTAATGGGCATGCAATGTATATGGCAACAGTTTTCCATGCATGTTGAAGCATGAATGCAGTAAAATCAGAAGTGCTTAAAATGCATGAAATAATTATGAAATCGCTGATATGGTGTAAAATATAAAAATAATGTTCCCTGTCCAGTAAATGGCATTGCCAGTTTTCCTTTTGAAAGGCTGCACAGATAAATACTCGGAATATGCACTGGTTAATGTGCAAGAAAAACATGTGAAATATACCCATTCTGTAATCTTAGTGTATTTCGTAGTGTGACACATTTTATTGATGGAGATCGGTGAATTACATGACCTTGGTGTTCAACCGCTAAGTCAACGGTAGGCGGAGAACATGATTTTCGGATGGTCTAACAAAGCAAGAAATTTGTTCACCCGGCTATTCATATCAGGGAACCGACACTGGAATAATAAAGGGAGCGGCAACTGAATATTACATGAAAAATTGATTGCTAGATTTCAACAAAAATAGGAAGTAATATAGAAGAAAAAAAAGGGGCCATCTAGCGGTGAAAACAACATAAAAACCAATGACGGTTTCTTGGTTGGATGTTTTTGTTTTACGGCATATCAACCCTTTTAAGGTTATTTAATGCCGAATCCAGTGATGTTGAAGAAAAATTTTTTTGATAGAATATATTTTTCTAGTCATTTTCTATTTAACCCATAGTTGGGACCCTAACAGGTATTACCACTCCGAGTCAGAGTGGACCTGGGAGCAATGGCAATTAAAGGGATGGCTCCACCCTCCACAAAGCCCGCAAGCTGGGGCCTTACCATCGCATAAAGTTCAGGGTCATATTAAGGACCTTAACAATAAAGAATTATTATCAAAACAAAATATAATAGGATGAATTATTGAACAAACAGATGTTGAATGATATCGACGAATCAGTAAAGATTGAAGAGATATAAGAAAGGTTGGAACGTAAATACGTCACAATAAGACGAGTGAACTACGAAATGATGTACATTAAATAAAAAAAAGTTGTAATAAATAAATATGAAAATTAAACAAGCTACAATAATGTAAGAACAAATAAATTTGTTTTTATTTTCTGGCCAGTTGCTCGACATATGTAAAAGAGTCACCACAAACATTCGCCTAAAACACTACTAACACTTTCCCTTATTCTTAATATTATTATACATATGTTATTAAAACTAAACAAAAAATTCGATTAGTAGGGATTCTTTCAAACTGCTCTCTGCATGAAAAACACAATACCACCATGCAGTTACCCATAACAAGTTCATGTTAAGCTGTCCTCGTAAATAATCAATATCCTATTGAATGTAATTAAGTTTCAATATTGCCCTTTTTGTCTAATAAATCAGTCTCAGTGAATAACTATTTCACATGTATACACATATGCAACCAATATTTTTGTATAATTAGACTATATATATATATATATACATACATATGTATATATATATACATAGAGATATATACATATATATGTGTACATTATATATATATATATATATATATATATATATATAACGTCGGTACAAGAACAATATCGTCTCCTCACATATGTTACATTTATAGATAATTTTTTTAATAAATTCATCAATATATATAACCACGTTGTATATTATTTTGATCTATCGAATCGTTCGCAATCTCTTCATTGAATTGCATATATACATATATACTTACTTATATAAATATAGATATATATACATATGTACATATATATATATATATATAATTATACATATAAATGCTTATAAGTATATTTATAAATATATATCCACAAACGTTTTTTCATATATTCTAAGACTGTTTCTGGATTAAAATATTACAAAATAAACCACCGGTACAATTTTCTTCGATTTATTCATCCAGATAAAAAACAAAGATCGATGCACATATTTTGTTTCATTTTTTTCTGTCTCTGTCCTTTTCTATCTATTTCTCGCTCACTATCTCTATTGATATATCTCGTACTAGATATATATATATATATATATATATATATATATATATCGTTGAGCACTTTTAGTTGAATTAAAGTCGGTCAATTTAGCTCTTATGCATAGATCATCGTATAACGATTAGATCACTCTCTGACTGACGTAAATGAACATTTAAAATGAAAAAGTTAAATCCGACGTTATTTCGCGCGGTTAATTGTAGTCGAATGGATTAGCTTTTCGCTAAATCGAGCCAGAGATGTCTCGTGATTCGGAGTTCGAATTGTTCGACTGCTATTAATCGTGACACCCTGCGCTGAAGATTCCCGAAAGGATGAAACACTAGTGTCTGTAGGTATTTAATAATCAGCATAGTAAAAAAAATAATTATATATATATATATATATATATTAGGGGGGCTGCGATTCGAAGGGTTACTTAACCGAAACGAACTAACCTTGGATTCAAGGTTTTACAACAAACTAAAAGTCAGCCGCTACCGTTCTTCAAATGTGCAAATATTACTTGATTTATATATTTTATCTACTCCATTTGTCCTTATATTATGTATTCAGTGATTTTATACGTGATAGGTTTCAGATTAGTTACTCATTCACTATTTATTTCTACGCTATCTCTATGGAAGCAGATGACATTCTAATTGGTAAAAAGCGACAACAAAGAAAGCAATACAAAAAAAAGAAAACAAAACAAAACCAATAACAAAAGGTTATACTTAAACCTTACAATTATATAGTTTAAATACTTTTTTGCATAAAACAAACCAACAATAAAACAAAAAATTATGACTAATATCTATGAAAAATTTATTTGTTATACACGGTCAGTTTTCTGGTTTTATTTATTTCTTTCTTTTTCCATTTGTACCTGTTTCCTGTTTGTTTTGTTTCTTTGATTTATTGCAGAAAACAAATTAACCAAAAAAATAACAACAAGATAAAATAAAATAAACATAATTGCATTTTACACGGTAAGTTTTCTGACAGTTTTTGTATTCATACTGCCGGTCTCGCCCGATCAATGCTTGACGGGAATTCACGAGAATTAGGGTCAAATTATGCAAGGCTACCTTTATTTTTTTATTTTTTTTTTTTTGCTTTATCATGGGCCCTAAACACCTACAAATTATTCCTTCTGAGGTAGAAGGGGAACACGTGGTTATTTTCCGGAAGGAAAATAAAATTATTAAGCGTTTAAGTGACATGCACATGCGTACGCGCGTGCGTGTGTCTGTGTGAAACGCATGAACATATCAGGGTTAGGTGAATTCGTTTACCTTCCCTTTCTCTTTTCATCATCAATGTAGCTACGCACGTGGGAATTAAAATATATAAACAAAACACCCTTTAGCCGAAATTAATTTAAATGACGTCAACAAATTCACAATCTACTTTTGATTGCATAAATTTCGTTCTCGAATTAATAAGAGTCGTTTGTTAGTTTCAGTATCACTAACATCATGCTGGCCAAATGAATACAGCTCGTTTTTGGCCAAGCTATGTAAACTCGCCCGGGGAGTAACGAATGACGCTACCAATTACGTTGACTTAATCCACCAGCGCCAAAGGATTCCAGCAGCAGCAGCAGCAGCAGCAGCAGCGCAGTTCAACCCTCTCCTGCCTCCTGAGACCCACCAGCAGCGAACTTTCCTTCCAGTTTCCAGCGCTTGAGCTCACTCCTGCAGCTTTCCAGCCCCTAGTGCGTCCGAGTTCACTTCTACAGCTTTTCAACCCTTGATGCTTCGAGCTTGCTCCAGCGCCCCCAGCTTCCTCCTGCAGCTTTTCTGCACCTCGCTCCTCTGGCCTGCAACCTCGTATTAACCTCCCACCTCTGGTCTGCTACCTTGCTCGCACCTTGTTCCTCCGGTCTGCAACCTCCTCGTACCTGGCTCCCTACCGACCATCTGTTCCTTAACACTGATCCTTCCGTTCTCAATGTCGTCCTTCCGTTCCGGATCGCCCTGACGTCCAGCCGATCGTTCCAGCCCCAGCGAGCAACCGTGAACTAGGCTACGTTTAGAGTACCTGTTCCAGACTTCCAAACCTTAGCCTCCAGTGACGTCCGACCTTCCACGACGAGCATCCACATCATACGATTCTTCCCTTCCTTTAAAAGAAGACCGGCCCCGCAACAAACCTTTAGAAAATAAAGTTACAGGTCTCGAAAATAGGTCAGAAGCGAAAGTAAGTCTAGATATATGCAGAAAAGACAAAGAAAGCAAAACAAAAATAACGCATGTCAAATAAAAATCCTCGCTTAAATTAATTTAACCCAATTTAAATCAATTTAAATCTAGTCACCTCAAAAATAATCTTATCTAATGCAGACAGTTCTATTCTTGCTAATTCTATATGTATTGATAATATGCTATAAATGACAATATTAAACTGAAAATTTAGAAGTATAATAATCTGTAGAAGTAATTTGCATAACTAAATCTAGGCGTATTAATAAAATGTGTTATAAATATTATGATACTAATGATAATTATTTACTGGAAAAATATAATATAAATAATAATACTTAACTGAAAAATAAAACTACTTTAAAACTATATCATAATACTAATGATAATACTTTACTGAAAAAAATCATAATATTTAAAATATAGAACAAAAAATGACGTTTGTTCTTTGATCTATATTTCACGGTATCACGTGGCAAACTCTATAGCTGCTTTTCCAATTTTGAACACTCTTCCGCTGTCTTCTCTTGAAAAAGGACTAATAGGTCTGAAATATATTGAGATTTATAACACCATTGAATACAACAGAAAAAAAAATTACTGTTGTTTAGAGTTAAAATTTGTGTGAAAAAGAAAAAAACAAACAACAAAAAAAGAAATTTATTTCTTTTGTTTTCATTTAATTTTACTCTATATATAAAAAAAATCTCGCAATGTTCTTGGCTTTTAATTTTACCTTATAATTTTCTTCAACAATGCTTCAAGCAAACTACAATCTACTTATATATATATATATATATATATATATATATATATATATATATATATATATATAAGTTACATCGTATATGCACGGACTTCTCGACTAAACTCTCTAGCTTATATTTTTGTCTATTTTTTACAAAGAAATCACTACTTATCAAGGCCCAGAGGCCACTCGAGGATAAGGGTGTCTGGGTATACATTAGTAAATGTAATTATAGCGTAGTAAATATAAGTAGTGGGAATTTTGTAAGTTGGTTTACTTAGGGGAACGGTTTCTCAAGAACTTGTTTACTTTGGACTTAAAGACACTCAGATTGTAGCCAGCTAGAAAGCAGGCTATGTACGTGAAATTTTATTTAAAAAAAATGTTATTTATGGAAAAAATGGTTCGGTATGAAAAAAATATACTTTTTAAAATTACACATGAGCAGATCACATTTCCTCCTTTTAAAACGCTATTTTCTAACAGATTTCTTTGTTTATATGTATAGTACAGATAATTATGGATAAAAGTTGCCGCCCTCTATGTTTTGGTTTTTATTCTAGCTGAATGATTAAAGTGATAGTTTTATTAAATTTTGAAACCATTAACATACATTGGATACAATATGAGAAGCAATAGAGAATTGGATTTATAATAAAAAGTACATCATCTATATGAATTAATAAATATTATTTATGCGTATTATACGTCTGAGCAACGCTTGCATCCTGCTAGTATATATATATATATATATATATATATATATATACACGTACATATATATATAAATGTGTGTGTATATATATATATATATATATATTATATTACATCTGTGTGCGCTTGTGTGTGTGGGTGGGCGTGTGTGGTCGAGTGGGAGAAGAGCAAACCGTCAACACCACGGTTCCAGGTTCAATCCTTGGCTTGGGAGAGACGCTCGTCCAGCGGCACTGATGAGTTGTGATACAACGAAACAGGACTGTGTGTCCATGACTACATATATATATATATATATATATATATATATATATATATATGTATGTATATATATACATATACATGTATGTATGTATATATATATATATATATATATATATATATATATATATATATATATATTATGTGTGGGTTTGTGTGCGTGGGTGCATACAAAAGGGAAGGATGGAAGTTATTAAATAGTAAACAAAATGTCGAATGTTATAAACAGAATACGAGAGCAAACATAAACTATCAAGAGCTAAATATATATGCGCGCGTGTGTGTGTGTTTGTGTGTTTGTGTGCATGTTTGTGTGTATATTTGATAAAACCTCAACGGCCTCATGAAAGCAAGACTTGTCGTCACTTTTGGTGAGAATTACTCGCTTTGGGCTATTTATTGAAGCTTGAACGGTACGGCTTTTTATTCAGTCCAATATTATGTTGGAATATGAGAATAAATTGGCGAGGCGAATGGAAGGCAATTCATGGTCTCTTTCTTGGGCGGTCATTGGCGAAACACCTCTCCAGCTTGATCTCGCTAAATAATAAATCACGGGGCTTTGAGCTTGCTAACATACTCGCTCGGAAGAAACGCGAAAATATCAATTCAATTTTCGCAGGCCGCGTATTCTCTCATCACTACTATATACAGAGGAGGCACACAATAATAATGACTCTGGAATCCGTTTGAATTTCTATATATCAAGACTAGAACTGTTTTATAGATTTGCTAGCAGTTCAGCCCGGGTTTGCTCGGGTCCTATATACTGTTCATAACTTTATGAACATATATATATATATATATATATATATATATATATATATATATATATATATATATATATATATATATATATACATTCAAAAGTTTTACTCGTGTCCAGGTAACTTACATCTAAAATGTCAAATGTTTAGACCCAAAATTGGCGGATAAGTTTTGTAGGGTTACAAAGGTCAACTCTGTCAACTTTTACTTGATTAAACTGATTAAAAAGCTTGCTGCTTGTCTGAATACCTTTTATGTTAAATTCTAAATATTTAGACCCAAAATTGACTGATTAGTTTGCTGGAGACCGCAAAGGTCAAATCTTTTGAACTTTAAATCATTGGCAGATAAATTTTTCGGACAAAAACAGATTAAAAACCTTGCCATATGTCTGAATATACTTCATAAGTCTTCAAATATTTAGACACCAAATTGGCTGAGTAATTTGATAGAGAACGCAGAGCTATTTTTTATTTTTTTACTTTGGCCCTCTTTTTGATCCTTTAACTTTTAGTTTTTAGGCTCAAATCTTTTTGATCCTTTAACTTTTAGTTTTTAGGCTCAAATCTTTTTGATCCTTTAACTTTTAGTTTTTAGGCTCAAATTTTTTTGAACCTTTAACTTTTAGTTTTTAGGCTCAAATCTTTTTGATCCTTTAACTTTTAGTTTTTAGGCTCAAATCTTTTTGATCCTTTAACTTTTAGTTTTTAGGCTCAAATCTTTTTGATCCTTTAACTTTTAGTTTTTAGGCTCAAATCAAGTTTAAATATGTGACCCATGTCCAATCTAAATCTAAAGTTTTAAGTGTTCACACCCAAAATTGACGGAGGAGTTTGGTAGAGTCTTCAAAGTTTAACTGTTGAACTTTGACCTTCTAACCGAAACATATTAAAAAGATTTTTCCAAATCGTAATTTCCCCAATGTCAAATCTTGATAATGTCGACTGAAAATTGAAAAATCTAGCGAATATACTAGGTTATACTGTTAAAGCATGACAGATGAGATCCGAAGAAATAAAAAAGCAACGCGCATGGGTGAATATATTTCCAGTGTGAACGACATTTATTGAACATGCGATGATTTAAAAGTTTATATTCGATGTCAGAAAATAAATTTGTCGTAAATCTTTTACTTTTTAAAAATTAATTCTAAATTTTCATATAAATATATATATATATATTATTACGGCTTTATCTGCTTAGTTACACATGTTTTGGTTACACAATCGTATCAACGATCCGATAACTTCATCAGACTTTACAGAAAAAAATATTTGTTCTCTGTAACATCTTATGAAGTTACTGAGTCGTTGATACGATTCGATAACCGAAACATGTGTTACTAAGCAGATAAAGAGGTAATAAAAAAATTATATATATATATATATATATATATATATATATATATATATATATATATATATATATATATATGCTCTGCAATAGTATTGAGTACTTTCTTCAGGTTTTTTACTAATTACCATTTTTGTAGGGGTGTATTATTTTCTTATATCAAAATCCACGATATCGCTAACTATAAAAATAATTAACATAATAATAAAATAGTGATTACCGTAAGATAACAACAATGGTAATAATAATGATCTTTATAATAATAATAATAATAATAATAATAATAATAATAATAATAATAATAATAATAATAATAATGTACGAAACTAGCTCAAATAGAATATAAGAATAGGCACGATTAAGTAGGAAGGGGAGTACACTGGGAATTGTGCAAAAAAAACTGCATCTCGAACGCACGGACAAATGGTATAAGCATGAGTCAGCAACAGTAATTGAAAAAAGAATCACCATATCCAGTGAGACATGGACATACAACGGATGAATCCATCAAAGCAAGAAGACCGGCTGTTTTAATAATTAACAAGAAAGAAAAATCCTGCCAAATCATAGACGTTGCTGTTCCAGCTGAGCACAGTATAAATATTAAAGAAAATGAAATACGGAGTAAATACACCGAGCTGTCCAGAGAGCTAAAAGGAATATGGATGATAAAAAATCAAGAAAGTACGTATAGTAGTAGGAGCACCAAGAAAAATTTCGAAATATTTTGAAAAAAAAATCGGAGAAATTGGAATCAGAAGAATGGCTGGAAAGATATAACGAATAACAATAATAAAAACAGCTGAAATATGACGGAAACCCCTTGAATGCAGAGACTAATACACTTAAGCCTTATGCACGGGCTATACAAGCTACTACAGATACAAAACATGAACAAGCGTTGCATGGAATCAATAACATTGAATATGTATGGCCATAAGATCTCTATTCCGTCCTTAATCCTCTCCCATTACCTAATCGCCACCCTCCCCAAAAGAATCATACCAAATTGCCGAGAAAGATCAAGCAGGATGGAGATATCGAGGAGAGAATAGTGACCAGACCTCCGCTGGACAAGTGTGAAGAGGACTGGGACTTTGGGGAGGCTTATAGCTACTCAAATTCCAGTGGACAATAGTAGAGACCAATGGCCGCTGCTAGCGAGAAATCAATGGTAAGTGTCAGTTGCGATAATGAAAATTCATTTACAAATGATATCAAGAGGTTGCCAGTACTGGAAAATCGGGGAGACTTTTGTCAACCAGCTTCCAGGAAACATAGTTTGTTTTTTTTTTCAAGGAGAGATACTTTATTACCTCTGTGAAAGCTATTTGTGAGCCGCCAATAATAATAATAATAATAATAATAATAATAATAATAATAATAATAATAATGATAATGATAATAATAATCAAATCATTTTAACATTATTATGTAGTAAAGCTGACATCTATTTAATGTAGCTGCCTTCAGCCTCAATCAATGATTAGATACGTGTCCGTACATGGAAGCATGCCTTTTCAACAACGCGATTGGGAGCCCGGCGAATAGTTGCTGGATAGGTTGAGTGTTGTTGAGTTCATGATTGTGACTTTTGACCAAACTGGGTAGTTCAGCGGGTAAAGGTTGTGGTAGGAGACGGGCACTGAGTGGAGGGTAGAAAGTTAAAGCACTTCTTCTGAAGTCAATATTGGGTCTCTTTGGTTCTGTGGGCCAGCGCCGAATTCTGCTTGTCAGCGGCGACCTGATTGAATCATGGGACCCCACAATCTTCAGTACGTCTAGCTACACTTTACTTTCGTGTTGACTTTCAAGCCGGTTTCGAAGGTGTGAGGTGGCATAATATGGCCCTCACTTGAAACGACATCAAACACCATAAGCGTAACCGGAAAACGTGTTTTCATCACTCTAGACGCGTACCTTGTTAGTCGTTGCAATCTATCGATGCATTTTGAGGATACCGGCAATGGTTCTATTTTCAGAACTTGGATCGATAAAGAGCATGAGTTTTACACCAGCGTATCTTCGATCTCGCTCCTTGAATATTGTGTCACTTTCAGACACAGTATGACGCTCACCTTGCCATTGGGATTTGTACACAACTAACCAACTAGTAGATGGTCTGAAGCAAAGAAAGAAAACCGATTTTTATTAAACGGAAGTGGAAACACATTGTCTTTTCTAGGGCGATAACTTTACCTTTCTACCCTGTCGTTTAATGTCATTTTTAGAATTATTAAGGGATACCATCGATTGCATTCTAAAAGTTTTTAATTAACACATTAATTGCGAAGTTAACTATAAATTCTACTAGTTTTGTATTTTGTAGGCTTAGTAATTCTTACGGATTCTTTTGTGTTATGTGCTTATGTTGCATAAAGTGAAATTATGCTCAACGTATTAGTTCGTCGATTTTTTATTAGTTTCATAATATACCCATGCTCATCAAACATGTATTATTTAGAGCGAATTCGCTAAGCAAATGTTTTCCATATTTATTTATTTTAAGTTGAACTAAATTTTATTGAGAGTGATTAAAATTCGGTGGAGGTTTTTGTATTGATTTTGTGCGTCTTAAATCAGTTTTTTATGCATTTATTTTTTTGTATCTGCTTAGACAGTGCTCGAAATGTTAGTAGAGCTAGGTAGTATTTTTTGTATATGTAATCTAATAAAACTATAATTAATTTTTCGCGTTTCATCCGCGTTATATTTCGTCAGACTTCACGATTTTATACGTTCTCGTTGTACTTGGTTTGAAAGTCAGCAAATCAGATTCTTTGTTATTCAAACACCCTCTTATCTTAGACAATGAGAACAAATAAAATAAAATAATAACAAAATTGATATAAAAAAATGACAAGCATAACAACAAAGTAAAACACAAAGAACAAGAATACATAGAAATAGTAAATCCCAATAGAAATACAATCCTAGCAATTATCGAAATACTTCTGAGTTTAAAACGCTGGACATCTGTTCGCAAAATGCCTGATTAAATACATCGTATTCCAGGCCGAAATATTTGCTTCGGAAAATCACTTCTTCTGAAGTCTTGAAAAAATGCCACAAAGGAATTAACTTTCCGGATGTTTCAGGTAGATATTACGACTATAGTATTTAAAGAAACTATAGTATTTGTTAGAAACTGCTAAGAGATAAAGAAAGTAGATTATCGCCGATAGTAGAGAAGAAAATATAGTAAACAAGCATATGTAAAAACTAAGTTGGCCAGTGTCGTTTTTGTTTAAATGAGAAATTAGCTATTCTAAATTTGAAAAAAAACTCAAAATTATTAAACTGCAGTTCTGAAACCAAAAACCTGTATATACACAAAATAAACTTTACCTTAAAACACAACACGCATACAAGCACACGCGCACATACAATAAAGGGTTAATAAATATCAACTACAACTTTGATTAAATGATATATATAATTATACAAATTAATAAAATTAATATAAAATAAAGTGTAAGTTGAAAACATCAAGGTAAAAATTACGTTATTTTCCCAAAACAAAAAAAAGAGGAACCTTATTCCGTCGAGTAGAATAAAGAAAAACGTCGGTCCAGAGCCTACGCAATCGCTTCCCTAATAAACGCGTGTCCATTATCTTCAGTAAATGTGTGTGTGAATAAAAATCATAAACTGACTAGCAAACGCAGTACAAAGAGAATATTTTAACACACAAAGCATACATTGATTCTATGCAATAGCTGGACGAATCCAAACTAGAATGAAACTCGCAAAATTCAGAGGACCGTAATTGTCATGTATTTATCGAAACTGGCTCCTGGCGTGTATGATAGTTCTCACCTTGAAAGGATTGGGTCTGGTCATTTGTGAGTAGTCAGATGGCTGTGGAGGCCGATCCTTTGCTCGCAGTCTTTATTGCAGTAGGGGCATGCCTGGTCGTCGACTGGGCAGGGGAAGAAGTGAAAGGGGCTGTGGTGGTGATAGATATTTTCTTTCCTCTGCTTCCATTTTTTTTCTGCGACTCTAGGTATATATATATATATATATATATATATATATATATATATATATATATATATATACCTAGAATCGCTGTAAAAATCATAAAATCGGTAAAAGTCTGAGGACGCTACAGACGGCCAAAAACGGCCGAGTAGCTGAAACAAATGTAACTTAACAAAAAGATACGGTAATAACAAAGAAAACGCATATTTGCTCTACAACAGTATTGAGCACTTTCTTCAGTTTTTATTAATTACCATTTCCACTATATATATATATATATATATATATATATATATATATATATATATATATATATATATATATAATGCTCCATATCTTGGGTTGAGCATATTGGGAAGTGATGTACAAACTGCCATTAGCGTATTAAGCGACGCTCTGTGTAAAAATATCGAGCGGAGGCATTTAGACGATGTGAAAACATCGTTAATTCATTACCCATACAGAAGCAGCCGTATAGCGCAATGGTGCGAAGCCTTGACTGTCATTTGAACGGTCGGGTTTCGATCCTGGCTTAAGCTAGAATTGAAACCAGAACACAATTCACCAATGTTATTCATTTCCCTCTGAGCTAAGTCAATACGCATATAAAATCTAAAGGTATAAATGTTGTTAAACGTAGCCACGTATACTTACGTATGCGTAGAAGTAACAATCGACTTAAATGTGCCAAGATCCAATTTCTGTCAAATTTGGCTTTTTAGCAGCATTTTTTGTCCGGCTAAAATACAAATGAAATATATTAAACTAGCTCAAATCCCTAATATATTATTTCAAGTAGAAAACGCACTGACAAATTAGTATGGTAGAGACCGTTTTACACAGAGAAGGAGAAGATAACTTCTGTATAGTTTAGTGTAGTATATGTCTATTCATTTTGCTCCCTGGCATTACCTTATCCTTTGAGAAATAGCGTTGATAAACTAGGTTCTTTATATATCACGAAAGCTTGGATCCTTCTACTGTTCCAGTAGATATATCACAACTGATGCAATTTTCTATCTATATAAAACGCAAGTACGTACAAGGATGGAGTACTTCTGCCACATCTGGGCAGGATCTGCTAAAAACAGCCTATCCTGCCTTGACGGCGTACAAAATGGACTTCGTAGCCTAGTGGGGGATGCCCTTTTCTCTTCCCTGCCACCTCTCTCCCACAGAAAGGATGTTGCGAGCCTTCCGTTCTTTTATCGTTATTTCCATGGCAAGCTCCAATCTCTGGTCCCCCTCGCTGATCTTTCACGAAAAACACCCGTCTAGCTGAAACCACTGTCAGTAATTTTCCCCACTCTTTATCTGTGCCTTAATCAAAACGTAGATTCCATGAACAAAGATTCTTTCTTAGAAATGCACGCCTGTGGAACTCTCTTCCGCTTGCCTGTTTCCTATATGACTACAACTTGGATATCTTCAAGTCCAACATAAACAAGTTCCTGAGTAACCGCCCTTTTAAGTAAGACACTATCAGATCTCCATTATTAGCGATTACTACGATACTATCCCATAGATTACTGTACACGTAATAACCCTTATCCTCGAGTGGCTTCCGGGCCTTGATAAGTGGTGACTTCCTTGTAAAAAAACAGTAAGCGACGCGAAAATAGGCCTGGACAAGATCGGTTCACATTCGCGAGTGCCAGGCGCTGTATAAACTCTTCTAGTTTTCAGGGTGTGCATTTTCTTCTTCTGCAAATATCCTACTATTGTTCTGTAAACATCCAAAGGGTTATTTATTTCTCTCCCAATTGCAAGAACAGTGACACCATGGTCAGAAAGTGGAACTGAGACATCACCTTCCTCGAAGAGGAGTACTCTGTGTTCCGCAAGGTGCTGTTGGTTACCGGAAGTGTGCCTTATGCGATTTGAAATAAATTAACCACATTTTCCTGAGGAAAATAAAGCATGAAAGGTTAAGACTACCGCTACATCGCAATTCACAAGGGCCATGTCATAAACACGAATGCTGTAATCTTTGTTGATTTTGGAAGTATTCCCTGTACAGATTGTTTATGGTTAGCAGTGCTTCTGTTTCTGATAATTACTCGTAAACGTACAAATCGTTTCTTCTAGCATATATACGCTGTTAATAAAAATAAGAGAAGGGTTGTTTGTTTTTTAATCTCTTATTGATTTCAGAATAGAGTAAAATCTATAGACGCAAACCACGTGATAATAAATATATTGACCAGAATAAAAAAATATGAATACAAACCCTTCGTTCATTTTCTAGAGATTTCATAAAATCGCCATATTTATTTATATCCTGCCAATATATAACAGCTATCCGCCTATATCACCTAAAAGTAAAACATTAATAAAGCAGGAAATGCCAAGACCAACGCTATCAAGCGAGATTTGCAAGAGTAACGACCAAAAAAAAAAAAACTTGCAAAAATAGAGTCCGTCGAATGGGCCGACCTGTAGGTCGGCGGAAAATATTTGTTCTTGAACGATTGACTCTTTATTGCTTTCAAGTTCAACCGTCGTCGGACGTTATTACTAGAAAGAAGAGAGATGTAAAAATGGTGCGTATACCCGTCTACGAAACATGTAGATACATGCTAGTTAACTGAACCTGAAACAAAAGAACACATCGAGTTTCTAAAAATATAGACACGGGAAAGAATTATTAACAGAATTCAATCTGAATGATAACGTGGCAGTCGTCTGACTTCTTTATTCACGAATGATTTGACGATATTTTTAGGCCTTCGGATACGAACCTAAATGGCGAAGTGACGACAATATAATACAACAATTATTTTATTAGATTTTTTGTCTTGTTTTTTTTTTTACTTATTCATCTTTCTATTTTATTATTTCAGTATCAATATTTTCAGATTCCTGGCTCTGTATTTCATTTTACATGGATTGTATATGTGTATTTGTATATGTTTTACTTTTTTATCTTTATTTTACTCCGTGAATCAATCCAATATTTAAAAACATATATAAATATATATATATATATATATATATATATATATATATATATATATATATATATATATATATATATGTGTGTGTGTGTGTGTGTGTGTGTGTTTGTGTGTGTGTATTTCTGTAGAAATATATTTTCTTATTATATATCAATCCTTATATAAGAAGCTCAATGTGATTACAGAGCAATATATAGAATGCATTACAAAAGTTATATTCCAAAATTCATAATGCTGACCATCTTATAATTTATTCCTTTAAATCAGTTGACTTATACAATTCTTGACAGTATCTGTTTCCTTGCGTAAAATCTATCACTTAATTATTATATCAATTAGTGAATCTATTTTGCCCTTAACTCATCAGAAGAAAAAGCAACAACCAAAAGGAATTGAAATGTGATTTGACATATAAATTCATCCTTGTCCCTTCGTTCGTTTGTCTGTACTTTTCTCAATAACTACGCCTCGGAATTATTTAAATTTTGCACAAACATTAAACATTATAGGGTAAAAAGGAAACGAAACAGATTTTTCCGGAAAATACCCCCCCTAGAAATGTCTTTCGGATTAAAATGGCTAAAATTGACATTTTTTTTTTTTTTGCTTATTAAAAAGATTGATGCCTTTGACCTTTATAAACCTTTCTGAAAAGTCGTAAATAACTGATTTTTATAAAATTTTGTTTCTCTATACTTATAGAGGCTCTTTTAGTGCTAATAAAAACGCCCCATTTTGGGGAATATTTTATCATCTTTGTCCAAAATATTCTGTGTATATCTATTTAGCAGGTGCGTATGGTGCTGAACTAAAATTTAAATATGTTATGGCCTGGGGGACTTTGGACCTAAATGGGGAGGAGAAATAATGAACTTAGTCATTCCTTTTTTAGTACGGTGCAAATTTCAAATGTTACATGTTAAAGCCTTTGACGTCAGCTGGGGATTTGGGGACATTAATAGGGGTGAGGGGAGGGGGTTTGGTATTTTTCTAACTGTGTGAGCCAGAGCACCATCCTATTTCCATGCATAATTTCCATTTGGATAGTTTATTTTGAGCCATGACAAGACCTGATATCTCAAAGTTTTATAGTAAGTGCAAACATTGATTTTCTAATCAGATTTGTAGAATTTTATGACCATTTTTTTCCATTAGAAGCTACAGCACCAAAGGCCATAATCCGAGCAGGATGTTTTGTCCTGAATTTTCCTTTAACCTCAACTGTTGATGCTGCGATGTATCTGCCATTTCTATGGCTCAGAACAGTATCGACAGTGAGGATCTTTTCATCAGAAAACATCATTACAATAGAAGGATTTTTCTTTAACCATGCAGTCATTTTCTTGCACCTTTCAAGTCATTTTTCTTTTAGAGCTATTGTCAACAATTACTCGGCGTTCTTGTATATGATCGTGAGATCAAATCATATTTTACTGCATTTTAAACGGTCTAGCTGTCTACCTAAGTTCACTTGCCATTTTTCGCATGCATTACGTTAGATCTTTTTTGAATCTTTGATTCCAGAGTTCTGATAAATTTTTTGGTAAGTTTTTTGTTGCTTCCTCCACTTTCAGCTTTCTAGTAGTAGTTTGGCTCATAGTCATTTTCGTCTTTACATTGTAAACTGTTTTTTAGGACACACTCACTATTCCAGATATCTCCATCGAAGAGACGTGTGCATTCAGCAAATCACACATTCTTAAACGTTTGGCCCCCTGATCGCTCATATATGTACACATTTATGAAAAGATATGGATAATGATGGTAAATATAGTTATGGCATCAAGTTTGTAAGTTTTTAAAACAAGTAGCGCAATTCTTACTGAGAAAAGAAAACTTAAAATTCACTGTAAATTTTGTTTCCCCGCCCTGTGGGTAAATTCTCTTGTATAATTGTAGATGCTCTAGATGCTCTAAACACTTTTAACACTGGACGCCGTTCTGTATTTCTCCGAATTTACTGTCTAGTGTGACACTATAGTGATGTGTGCGCTTTTAATTCTCTGACCCATTGTAAAGAAACGTATCGAAGAATGTCCAGGTTGTTATCTGGAAGCGGGTTTAATCCACTGGGAAAGACGCACTCTCAGTCTTCGTTAAAACGTGGATCGAGAAGAAGGAAAACCTCTGATGTAAAACCTAAGGTTAGCAGTTGTACAATAAAGCGGTAACTACTATACACAAATCATGTGTAGATTTCCGAAGATGTACTCATACGTCGAAATCAACAGGTGCATCATTGTTAGAAAATTTGATTTTTTTTTTTACTTATTTGGGAGTCAAAAATTATCACAGTCGAAGATAAGGGTTACTGAAAGTAAGGGTGTATGTAGTTATAAATTAGGATGTAAATTGGGTCAAATTTTATTATTTATGAGGACGGCTTAACAGGAACTTGCTTGCATAAGATTTGAAAGCAACCATGTAGTATTCCATTGGAAGCATGCCAAGGGTACAGGGTTCCAAAGTCGAGCAGTTCTGGAAAAGAAGCTTTGTTAGTGGAATCTGTGTTTACAATAAATCACAGATAGAGAGTTTGGAAAATTATGTATAGTGGTTGTAAATAGTCGAGTGTTTTCTAATTGTTTGACAACAGGGGACTATAGAGTGGAGTTTAGTCGAAAACTTTACATTAAAATAGCGATAAAGCAGAAACAGGCCCAGGAGATCACTTCTGTGAGAAAAAAGATTGCATGGAAAAGAAAAGCGCATCATCTGTGAGGACTCGAGGCCGGTTTTAAACTCTATCAAGAACGGCTAAGGCATGCCAGGCAGCTCCTGTCTAAGTGTAGCAAATTACTCCATTTTACGGCACAATTAACTTGTAGACAGATAGAGGATAACATCGGTAGTGAGATATTACTGGAGCAGTAGAGCGGTAGAGTGACCCAACCATTTTAACAACGATCTTGGAAACATATTTGATGTATGTGTTCCGTTTAAGATGAGTAGTGAAGGTGAGTCACAGAAGCTTGTCAAGACATGATTCTTCCTCACCAAGACGAGGACAATTTCTTTTTATCTCACAGACGTGATAATTCTCATCTCCGTCTTTTACTATGTGCATAATTATAGTCTACAATTTGTCAAATAATTTCCCAACTTCTTTTACTATGTGCATAATTATAGTTTACAATTTGTCAAATAATTTCCCAACATCTTTTACTATGTGCATAATTATAGTCTACAATTTGTCAAGTAATTTCCCAACTTCTTTTACTATGTGCATAATTATAGTCTACTATTTGTCAAGTAATTTCCCAACTTCTTTTACTATGTACATAATTATAGTCTACAATTTGTCAAATAATTTCCCAACTTCTTTTATTCCAGCTCGTTTGATTCGTTCGTGTAGTGATCTCCATAAACTTGCTGTTTCGATATCTATTTGTAAACAATCTTTCTAGGTAATAGTTTCTTTACAAAAACTACAGGGATCATTCTACGTCTAGTCTCGAACTTTTAAGTATAAAGCCAATGGTCATTTCTTGTGATTGTAGAAATAATCTCTTGTTTTTATTAGTTTAGTACATCAAGTCTTTTAACTACTTCTCCGGAGCGATTTCAATAAAATAAACCTAATTTAGATGTGGATACTGTGTATTTGTCTGTGATTATTTACTGCAAATACATTAGAAGGAAGACAAACCACGATTTTGTTTGAAATAAATAAAGCATAATATACTAGGTTGAAAGCAAAGTTCTTTCAGGATTTCTAATTTTTATTTCAAATGAAGTTGTATCCAAAAACCTTTCCATTACATTGTATATCTTTTTAAAGAACGTTTTCACTCAATCTAATCGTTTAAATAACACTCGTTTTAATAAAAGTCGTTTACAATACACTTATCTCTGATTTTCAGAACGTTTAATACAAGATGAAAAACAGCAAATTTCACCAATTATCTTGTTTCAATTCAAGCAAGACCGAAAAGCTGGTGTAACAGCTCGCAATATAAACGAAAATTTATGCTCAGAAACCACCGTTGAACATAGGAAACAATAGTGGTTTAAGAAATTTCGGTGAGTCTTGAAGATGGTGAGCAGGTGTTAACAACAATTAATAAAGAACCTTAGTCAAAGCCAACCGCGCTAAAGGGTTCGAGATCTTATGAATTATAGGTAACGTATACGATGATTTCTAACCACATGAGAGAGATTAGAAAGATAAAAACACTTTATAACTATGTGCCACATAAATTGAACGACAACCAAAAGAAATATCGTCATTTTACCTTCTTGTAGGCAACGGGTTAGCAACCTCTTTGTACACCGAACTGTGGATTGGGATGAAAAGTAGGTTCTTTACGACACCTGTCGACACTCAGCGGAGTGGCAACACTCCAACTAAGCTTCCCGACACTTCCCAAATCCAGAGTATTATTAAAAGAAAGTCACCCTGACTTTTTTGGTTGGGTGCGTCTTGTCTCATACAGTACAGTTTTTGAATGCAGCCGAAACCATTAAAGCAGTGAAACACTGTCAACACATGCATAAATGCACCAGAAACTTCGAAAACAAACCCGGCATTAGTCAAAAGGAAAGGCCTAATTCTCTTGTACGACAATGTCCTGCCCTAGGTTGCTAAACCGACAATGCAGAAATTTAACGAATTACGTTACGAAACTCTGCATTATCCACCATACTCTTCAAACATCTCACCTATTGACTAGTTTTTCAAAACCTTCTGCGTGAGAAATGCTCCAAAAACCTATTTAATATTAAAAACGCGTTCAGTGATTTTATAGCTACCAGAACGCAAGGTTTTTACTTTACTGGCGTGAAGGCACGTTTTAAGCGTTGGCAAATGTGTGGTAATTGTGTTGGTGCTTATTTTGATCATTAAATACTTGCTTAAGCCGAGATATGTTCATCTGAATTATACAGTGAGAAACCGCGAGATCTTTCTTATGAACCTGATATAACGGTCGAATGAGAAGGTTATATTTATTCTGACTCATGTATAATGATAGCTTGCATTGTTGTCCATCTGCTACGCTCATGCTTGAAATAAAATTACCCGCATTAAGCGCGCCACATAAATATACGCAGCTACGAGAATTGCCTCGTTGTCATTTTTTTATTATTTTATAGCGTGATATGCTATATAGATACAATGAAAAGAAAACATTTCTTCAGTAAAGATACTTCGACTTTCGAATGATAGTTTATTCTTTTGTGTTTAAAAATAAAATATCAAATAAAGAGCATCATTTGATGGAGAAAAAAAGATTAGAAAACAAAATGTCTATTCCATCTCAATTGCGACGAGCATAATGGCCGCTCGGATGACTTTGTCATATACAATAAGCGTAAATGTTTTCAACTTGACGTGACGAATCGTTTTTTTTTTTATTTCAAACTTTTCAACGTGCCAACATTGTTTAAATGGAGATAAATAATGTTTTCTGTGTCAAAGTGTAGATCACATAGTCGTTCTTTAAATGGTAAATTGTAAATTGAAGAAACTTGTCTCTCACTCTCCCTTTCTCTCTCTCTCTCTATCTCTCTCTATCTCTCTCTTTATATATATACATATATATATATATATATGTGTGTGTGTGTGTGTGTGTGTGTGTGCACTTGTATATGCATATATATGTGCGTATAGATATGAATATATATACATATATATATGTATACATATTTATATATATATATATATATAAAACATCAGTTACCTAAAATGATCGAAGTTAAGCAATGTTGTACTTAGTCAATACTCAAATGGGTGACCATTTGGAATTTTCAGATGCATATATTTGCTCTCCGCATATCTCAGCATTGTTTCTCGTTGTCCTAGATTGTCCCCTGCCACTGGACACAAGTGCCGATTATGAAAAGGTGTGGTTGGAGATTGAAACCTTTGCAAAACAATTACATGCGCAGCTGCCCTTATAAGATGTATCAATAGTCGTTCGAGACTAGGTTGTGGCATAAACATATATAAGTGTGTGCGTATGCTTGTGTGTATACATATATATATATATATATATATATACATTATCGATTCACATATATGTATATATACGCATATATATAAATACTCTGTTATTATATTTCGTTAAGGCATATTTTGTATATCGCTACAAAAAGTAAACTATAATATTAATTACCTTTTTATTTATTTAATTCAGTAACTTTTTAGAGCTCAACATGCGTGATCATTAGATATTGTATTAAAGTATTGTTTAAGATGTTTTCATTATAAGGCAAGTGGCTTCTATCAAAACCGAGATAGCTTTCATTTTTTTTACACGGTGGTCACCACTTATCAAGGACCGGAAGCCCCCCAGGGATAAGGGTTATTGCAAGTACAGTACGTTAGTATGGAGATTTACTGAAGTGTTTACTTAAGAGGGCGGTTCGTTAGGAATTTGTTAACGTTCGACTTGAAGACATCAAACTTGTAGTCAGGGGGAAGCAGGCAGACGGAACAGAGTTCCACAGGCGTGCAGTTCTAAGAAAGAAGCTTTGTTCATGGAATCCACGTTTTGATTTAGGCACAGATAAAGAGTGGGGGATACTTTTCACAGTAGATTCAGCTAGACGGGTGTTTTTCGGGAAAGATTGGCGAGGGGGGACCAGAGATTGGAGTTCAGACGAGCACCTGCCATGGAAATAACGATAAAACAAGGATAGGCTCGCAACACGTCTCTTCTGTGGGAGAGAGGTTGCAGGGTAGAGAAAAGGGCATCCCTCTCTAAGTCACGAAGTCTATTTTGTACTCTGTCAACGCAGGATAGGCTGTTTTTAGCAGCTCCTGCCCAGATATGGCAGCAGTATTCCATCCTTGGACGTACTTGGCTTTTAGATAGATAGAGAATTGCATCAGTAGTGAGATATCTTCTGGAGCGGTAGAAGAATCCCACCATCTTTCCAGCGACCTTGGCAACAGACTTGATGTACGTGTTCGATTGCAGATCAGGAGTGAAGGACAAACCCAGAAGCTGTTCAAAACGTTGTCGTCTCTACTTCATCATTGGAGCACTGATATATTTTTCACGTTTAACACAATTAAGACGATAGTCATTTGTAACGATAACATCAGTAACAAACGCATATCTTACATTTTTGTTTCACAACTCAATGTCTGGTTTAATGGCAATTTCTTTTATGTATCAGGCAAACTCTCTGACTGTGAATGTTATGTTAATGCTATGTCCAATTCAGCGTAATATCATATGTATATAACTAATGAATATTCCTAAAAAGAAAACTGCTATTTCTTGTTATTGATAGTATCATTGTACATTTATAACTAACGATGAATCGGTCATTATGGTATTACTTTTATTTATAATTAATTTGTACATTTAAATGCTGCATAAAATTTATATTACTTTTTGCGAGGTATAAACATATTTTAATTTTCTATTTAGGAAGAAGTGTATATACTATTTTTTACTAAGGCGTTTCAGTTTATGAAATGTCAACGTTCATTCGCGGATAGACGTTTGGTAGATGGCGAGAAAATACCGTGATGATTTGTGGGATTAGAAAATGAGTTGTAAGCTTCAAATTTGGAAGGACCTGTTTTTGTACTGCCTGCTGGAGGCAAAAACAATTAAGAAGACTTGCTGCTGCATCTGTTTATATGTTTGTGGCCTAGACTTTGGGAATACAACCTACAAAACCTTATTTTCACAGCTGGTGAATTTCAAAAATGCAATATAGACGTGAACACATTTTAGAAGGGTATGCAATAAAAGCTAGTTTTAAACTTGGTAAAATTGCAAAAGAAACGTATGGTGTTCTTCTGACTGATTTTGGACCATCTTGCATGAATCGAGCATCAGTTTATGAGTTGCATAAGAGATTTAAAGAAAGCAATGTGAGGAATGATGGGAGGTGTGGCAGGAAAAATGAATTTTGAACACCAGAGTTGATTGTCCAAATCAAGAATTTCATGGATAAATACCTTAAATGCACACCTTGACTGAAATATACATATAATTTCTCACCGGGAAATGAATATGCGAAAGATTTGGTCGAAGTTTGTCCCAAGGGTGCTCAGAGAAGATCAGGAAAAAGACGTTGTCCTGATAGCAAGGGAATGCTCGAGATAATCAATTCAAATCCTGTAGTTCCTGATGCTTCGATGACCTGCAAGAAAAGCTAGGTCTACTGCTATCATCCAGAGGCCAAGATACATAGTTCCCAGTGGAAACATGCTGACCCTCCACGACCCAGAAAAGCTACACAGAGCAAATCTATCCAGACATGATGATCACTTTTTGTAGGATATGCATGATTTTGATACACTCGGTTCCCAGTAGACAAAGTCAAGAAGAAATGTTGATGTTTATATCGAGTTTTGGAAGTGATTCTGTCGGAAGAATCCAGCATTCTTCAAAACCAGATTAGTGGCATTTCCATGAGGACAATGCACCATTCCACAAGTCCAATATTGTCACATACTTTTTAACAACAGTAGATATAAAGACAGTTCCTTACCCTCTCTATAGTCAAGAACCTGCTGGCTTTTGCTTATCCTATAAGCGCAAGGTATACCTCAGAGTCGGTCGTAATTAAGGAAATGAATGGGATATAAAAATGTGTATTTAAATACGAAATCTATTGCATTCAGATTAGCTCTCAGTTACCAAAAACATAGAAAAAGAACTATTATTTGTTTTACGCCACCACTGCAACTTAATAGAAGTTTGTTATGATTATTTAACCTAATGGTTGTACGCAACGTAAAAGTTTACACAGTTTCTTCAGTATAAATCCAATCAAGATATCTGTTTATATAATCGTCAGCCATGTCTAACAACACATCCAAACATTTATTCAATCAAATACTCACGCGTTCATGTAAAACTAATCTGGAATGTCCACTGGAGAGAAAATGTTAAATTGTATATGTCTTCCTCAGGTTTCAACTGTAATAACCAATCCGATAAGCAATATATTTATCAAGGTAATTTGGTTGATCTAAAACAACGATGACCAAAACACGTCATCCTTTACTCAGGAAACTGGGCGCTTGACTATGGAAGTGACTTGTAAAATTAGTTTATACACAATAGCGTTGGTCGATTTTCGAAGAGAAATAAAGCTCGCTAAGCAAAAATTACAAATTACCATAGTGAACTATCAGAGAAAATACTTTTCTTCTAAAAGTTTGTCGTTATTTTTCTGTTCTGTATAAATAGAGTTACTGAACAATGCCAGACATTAAAACTAGAGACTAAAGAAAATTAACGGTAAGGGGAGTGGCCCTGTAAATTCACCTTTGTCTGATCGTCATTTCGTCTGTCCGCAATTTTCTCAAAAACTACACCTTGGAATTTTTTGAAATTTTGCACAAACATTAAACATTATATGGGTAAAATGTAACAGAACGGATTTGCCCGAAAAATTCTGCTTGAGGGAGGTTCTTTCGAGTTAAAATGGCTAAAATTGACATTTTGTACCTATTCAAAAAAAAAAAAACTGATGCCTTGGATTTTTGTAAAACTTTCTTAAAAGTTATAACTAACTGATTTCTATATAATTTTGTTCGTCTATACTTCGCAATAACTCTTGTGTGTGCCTCAGGGGCTCTTTTAGGGTAAATAAAAACACTCGATTTTTGGACTATTTGTCAATATTTACCCAAAATTGTCTGTGTATGTATATTTAGCAGATTTACATGGTGATAATCTCAAATAAAAATTTGTTAAGGCCTTGGGGACATTGGGGGCAAAATTGGTGGCAAATGATGGACTTAGTCGTTTCATTTTTTGCATTACGCAAGACTAAAATTTACGTATGTTAAGGCATAAATTACACCGTTTGTTCATTTTCACCAGGATTTGACATCCCCTGGGAGGGCGGGCAAATGTTGAACTTAGTCATTTTTTATACCTCGTTCACTGGGCACCCACGGGGAACCATGCATGCTTCACCTGTTTCTAAGTATATTTGTACTGCGTAATAACCATAATGTTTTAAATAAATTTAAATTTACACAGCTGGTTGCTCTGAAGTAATTTGAAGCTAACATGTCACCAGGTATTTCTAGAGAAATATATTATCCTAAATTTGCTGCCTAATGAATTAAGTCTGGCAATATGGTAAATGTTTTCTCTAAAACAAAAATTGATTCAGAATAGTGGGATCTATGTAGAAAAATCCATTATAAGACACAACGGGTCGCTAGTTTAAATGATACCAATGCCGCTTTCGTAGATCTTGTACGTTTTTCAGAAAATTTAGTTTTTAAAACGATTCTCGTATGACAACGTATGATCTGGATGCCTATGCAGAAATACTATGAAAGAATAAATTCTGGCGCACGAAAAGGCTCTCGTTTTCGTGATATAAGTTTTATCCACGTAGCAACGAATAAAAAAAAATCTTCAGCTCTTTATGTTAATAAATAGGAGGATTTACTTTTGAAATTAACATTGTACACCCGTAAATACCTTTAGAATCATTTACAGTATTTCGAACGCTCGGAAACATGTCACCAAAATGGACTGCGAAAATGCTTTTATACATACTGAACACATTTTTCATGTATTTTAAATATTTTACACTTTGAATACTTTTTGAAGAGGACACATCACAGAACGCCTGAAACTCGTAAAAAACTATTTCAATGATTTAAAAACATTATTACAACGATCTAAATATGACACCTTTATTTAAATAAAAAAATCAAAATCCGGAATAATAAAATAACGTTAAAAATACATACCAATCGTTAGTAAATTTTCTAATTAAAATATACATATTTCTCTCGTTGGAACCTCTCATTAAATTATATATATATATATATATATATATATATATATATATATATATAAATATACATACATATATATACATATATACATATATATATACATATATATACATATATATATATATATATAATCATATTCTGCTTGTGTATTCCGACGTAAGATCGCATATTAAATTTTAGTAATTAATGCCGGGAAACCTCGCCATAAAAAAGTCGTCGAGTAGTGTTTTGCTGTACAACAGCTCATCAGTGTACCAGCATCTTTCCCTAGCCAAGGACTGAACCTACAACCATCACGAGATAATAGAGTAACGTTCGTGTGTGTCTTTGTGTAGAACTCACTACGACCCACACCAGTAAACCGATCATAGAAAAAGCTGGTATGATAATGGTCCCCCAACTAGGCATAATGCACTATATTTTAAAAAGGTCATAGCCTATGTATATATAATCTATTACATTCCATAGCACTGGAGGATCATGACTAAACATGGTATGATGATGGTCACCCACATAGTGATGGTGCACACCATTTTTCAACTGACATATTAAAAGTTCAGTATACTAGTTTATGCATATATATACATATGTATAAGTTCGCATCACTAAGGCGATCATGACCACATCTGAAAAGACGATAGTCTCCGACGTGGATAATTCACTGTCTTATTCAATCCCAAGCTAAAGCTAAGGCCAGGTCCTTGCTAATATATATATATATATATATATATATATATGATTTAATATATATATATATATCATATATACATGATTTAACAATTGTTATAGTAAATAATTATGTCAGCTCCTTTAAGAAACTCGTTTCTTATCGTTGAGCACTTTCAGTCGAAATAAAAGTCGGTCAATTTAGCTCATATAATGATCACTCTGATAGACGTTAAAACTTTTAAAAGAATAAGTGTTTAAATTTCAACCGTATTTCTCACGGTTAATGGTAACCAAGTTCCTTGCTAATGAAGCCAGGCATGGCTTCTGTTGCCGAGTTCATATCTATCGACCGCTGTTAATCGTGAGAGCTTACACTGATGATTCCCGAAATGATGAAACACTAGTGTCCGTAGGTATTTAAACATTAATATAGTAAATATTTATATGCACACACATACACATATATATATATATATATATATATGTACATATATATATATATATATATATTTATTTTTTTTACTATAATAATTAAATACCTACAGACACTAGTGTTTCATCCTTTCGGGATTCTTCAGTGCAGGGTGTCACGATTACTACCAGTCGAACGATTCGAACCCCGCGACATCTCTGGCTCGATTAGCGGGGGCCGTATCCATTCGGCTACCATTAACCGTGTGAAATAGCGTTGAATTTTAAACATTTTAATTTAAATGTTCATTACGTCAGACAGGCAGTGATCAAATCGTTATACGATGATCTACGCATAAGAGCTTAATTGACCGACTTTTAATTCAACTGAAAATGCTCAACGATAAGAAACGAATTTCTTAAAGGGGCTGTCATAATTATTTTATTTACTATAATAATTAAATACCTACAGACACTAGTGTTTCATCCTTTCGGGATTCTTCAGTGCAGGGTGTCACGATTACTACCAGTCGAACGATCTTTCCATCACTGGCCTTTATCCTATGACACTTGCATCCGTTGTTCACTCAAAAATTTTTAAAGACTTTCTGTTCCCTCATTTAGTTTTCGCTCTCTACCTCTTTGCTGTATTTTTTTGGAGGACATAACGTAGATATAGTTTTATATTCCTGTAACACAAACACACACACACACTCACGTATATATATATTTATATATAGTTACGTTAAATGCATATATACATACATATCCCCGTGTGCGGTTTTTGTGTGGGTGTATATATATTTATTTTAGCCTGTATGAAATATTGTCGCCTATGTATATTTTTATACATTTATAGCTTACTGCACTCGATCGTGCAGTCATTTTGATATGCCATGCTACTTAATGTAATGTTTGAGTTTTGGCAAATTTCTGTATATTGATTGAAATATATATATATATATATATATATATATATTTATATATATATATATATACACATATATATAATATATATATTTATATAATATATATTTATATAATATATATAGGTTGTGTATATTGATTTATATATATATATACATATATATAAACATATATAATATATATATATATAATTACTCTATATTGATTTATATATATACATATATAAAATATATATATATATATATATATATATATATGGGTATGTACGTGTATGCGTGTATGTGCTATCACGTACACATTACACGTATATATTTTTATCGATTTGTTGCTGTCATGCGCTGTGCATTTATCTTACTTCCCTTTGAAGAGAATATCATTCCGTTTGAAATAATATCATAATGTCAAGTTTATTTTCATGTTTTCGTCCTTAGAAGCGAATAGTTTCGAAGTGCGTTATGTCGAAGTATTTGGGAATTTCAGCGGAAGGTGCATTTCCGTTGAGCTATGGGTAAAGCTATTTGAAATCGAAATGCCTTCATACGCAAAGAAAACTATATACATGTAAATTTATCTATCTTTTCATTTTCTAAATTTTGATGTATATATATATATATATATATATATATATATATATATATTGTTTATTTGTAAGTTGGGAATAATTTTCCATTTCAGCAGTTAGGGAGCGGAATATGTATTGTTTTTAAAATATAATTATCAACTAGGAGATGTACCCAGCGTTTCCCCTTATTACACGTAACGTAAAATTCCTTAACAAGTATGAAAAACAGAGACATTGTCATGCGACTATTACGTTTTCTTTCTAAACAGTTCACTTAGTTTAATTATAAAAATATACTTGCGTTGAGATCGAAATAGACACCTAAAGACAGTGGCTCAAGTACGATAACCATCAGACTAGCGTTACACGTTCTTGTAAAAGTTTTTATTTTCAACACCACCAATTCTTTTACATAAGTAATATGTAATGTTAACTATTTTCGCATGCGCATTCGTGGAACCGAAACAGATAAAGATCTGACGACTCCAACGCATCAAATTATAAAATTTTGACTCTTTAGCAAACTTATTTTCTAAATGGATAAGGTTTAAAAAGTGTCCCAAGTATCTAAATATCATATATACTACATTTCAAGTCTGTAGAGTAAAAGTCAGTGAGTATATAGGCTCAGACATGTCCTCACCACACATTCTAACATATACAGAAATGTCAGTATTTTTGTTTATACAAGCAAATGATATTCTTCGACACCCATCTGAATGTATTGATATAATACCTTTATGTTTTTGCCTGGTAAATATTGGTAAACTATCGGTTTTTATTCTATGATACACTCTAGTTTTCAATAAAGTTACTTAACAAAAGAAAACAAATGTAAAAGTACATTAGTTTAGAATTATTTGCCATTCACTGACCGAGGTCAGAAAATACTAACATCGTAACAGATATTATATTTTGTTACTAACCACAAGTTAAATTCATATAAACTCATTATGATTAAAGTCCCTCCACAACCACCGGAAAATACTGGCAAGTTTCCTTGCCGCATTTTTGAACAATTATTCAAGATTGAAAGGGACCGAAGAGCCGTGTACATGGCCACTCAGCATCAACGTGCAGAGATGGCAAGTTTTTGACAAGAAATAGTTTATCATATATTTAAATCAAGTTTAGTTTATATAATACTAGCAGATGTATTTGGCGTTGCCCGGTATTGAACGTAACGTTAAATTCCTCTAAATAAAATGAAGTAAAACCACGGAAAAACTGGGCCATGTGCATGCGAGGATTGTATTTTTTGTCTGTATTATGTTTTATTTCTAAAGTGTCCGTACGTATCGAACAACTACGTAGCTTCGTTAGCTTACTGCTGGTTCACAAGTTAATGTGTATTCACTACTTTAATTCAACGAAACGAAATAAATTTATCCGGAGAAAAGCCATCCTTCAGCTCTCTCTATCACTAAAACATAGTTCAGTGCGAGATAGTATCAGCAGAATGGGTTGCTTGTGAAGAGATTAGCAGCAGCAGCAGCAGTAGCCGAAAAAGCGCATATGCAAATTAGCAAGTTTGCATGAGAAGGAAAAAGAGAAAAATGAGAAAAATGCGCCACGTGGTCGGAGAAGCAAAATGAGCATCGAAATTAAAATGACGTATAAAATTTAGAAAGGGAATAGGCCGGCTGTATTCGCTATGCCGGGTGGAGGATGGAGAACCGTAACAGGACTTGATGGGCATGTCGCAGCGAGGGGCTTTGTCAGTGGTGTGGTGACGTTAGAGTAACGGTAATCCAAACTTTTGTTAAAAACAAAAACTGCCAACCCGGATTTTCATTTATTTATTCCCAGTATTATTCTGATGAATTACTAAAGTGTAACGCCACGTAACATTACATCGCGACATATCTCTGAATAACTTAAATAAACGTTAAAACGCAATTTAAATAATCTATAATATACATCTCACCTGTCTGTATAAATGTATATATGTATGTATGTATATCTGCCTAAAAGTTTCGACCGAGGCGACAAATTTTCACGAGATTTGTATCGTTTTTAAGATCGACATTTCGGACGACAAACATCGAAAAATTGGCTAAAAAGATTAATTCTTTCCTCTCAAGTCGGCACTTGTCTAGAGGGAGGGGTCGCTTTTTTCGCCGATACTTTCGAAAGTCATCTACTCTTTTCTATTGACTTGGCTTAATTTAAACTTTGGTACTTCTGGTTTCGCGATGGGCGCAACAACAAAGACGTCACGTTTTGTTTTTTTTATGTTCAGTTTATTCTTCGTGGTACAGATTCAAGCCTACTTGCCGACTACCACTTTTTCATTGTTTTCTTTTTCCGCAACACTCACCTCAAAACACTCGGGCAACGCCGAATCCCCAGGCTAGTATAGAATAAACGTGAAAACGCAATTTAAAAGTAATTAATACAACGTAAACAAGTGGAATCTCATTAAACTCTCGTGAATTTCAATTATAACTGGATTAACCAGCTAATTTTAAGAATTACTGTGCGAATATACTCTGTGAACATCTGAAAGGGCGATACAACAATTGCACTTTAGGAGACTTGCTAGAATCTTAAATAAATCCCTCAGTTGGATTGTCTGGCATTGTGGGTGAATGCTTGGAATCCGCTAAAATGACCAATTCCCAGAAAAAAAATAATCGAACAAAAAAATTTCGCACTACTAGATAGTTTTCTCATTTTTGGAATATTTCACTATAATAGTTATTCAAAGTATGTAAAATATATATATATTTTACAAATATTAGGAATTTAATAAAATATGAACTCTCTTAATAAAACTATTTCTATGTCAAATTTAATTACCACCTCCCTTTTGCTTGATCACTCGTTATGTCTGTTTGTGTGTGTATCTTTCTCTCTTTCTCTCTCTCTCTCTCTCTCTCTATCTCTCTATCTCTCTCTCGCTCTCGCTCCCGAACGTACATAGTCTTCAATGTCATAAACAGCGGATAGACTTGAGTGGATTGCCATTCAATTAAATGTGACATGGAAAGTTTCCATCTTATTGGGAAATCACATTGAAAAAACATATTTAGGTCTGAAAATAATTACCCCCCCCATATATATATATATATATATATATATATATATAGATAAAAGGTGAAATATAATAGGAAAAACATGATTCCACACACACATATCTGCACACACACACACACACACTCGTATACACATCCAATCACCCACCCACCCACCCACATATATATATATATGGGTGGGTGGGTGATTGGATGTGTATACGAGTGTGTGTGTGTGTGTGTGTGTGTGTGTGTGTGCAGATATGTGTGTGTGGAATCATGTTTCTCCTATTATATTTCACCTTTTATCTATACCAGCACTTTAATTTATGAAGTTCGATGTAATTATAGAGTATATAAAAAATAAATGCCAAAAGTCATATTCTAAATTGAAAGATGTTGACCATCTTATGATTTATTCCTTTAAATATGTTGACAGATACAATTCTTGACAGAACCCTTTTTCGTAACGCAAAAATATTCATGTAATTATTATAATCAATGAACTTCTTTCGCTTTTAAATTAACAGGGGAAAACATTTTAAAAGAAAATAAATAAATAAATGCATATCTGCATGATTAAAATATCCGAAAATTGGATGGAAAAATGTTACAATTATACATATATATATATATATATATATATATATATATATATATATATATATATATGCGTTTTGTTTTTTATTACCATATCTTTCTGTTAAGTTACATTATTGTTTCAGCTACCCGGGCGGTTTTTGGCCGTCTGTAGCTTCCTCAGACTTTTACAGAAATGTTCGTTATGGTGAAGTTTTTTAACTTAAAATTATGAAGCAAACTTATTAGTATGTTTTTTTTATATTTTTATAATTAGTTGGAAAACTATTTAGGCATTAAGGCATTTAATCTCCTGCAATCGCTGCGCCAACTTGCTGTCTCGAATTCACAATAGTCCTAATGTTATTTCAGAGACCATCAGTCGTCTACCATGGAACATTGTTTCGGGGATATAAAAACAAAACATTACGTTAAATCATGACTCTCTATCAGTGCTTATCAAACACCACCTCTCTTAATCTCAAGAACAAAAATGTTCCGAATATTTTATCTCCTTTTCGCTCCAGAAATATATATTTGGTAAACCTATTCATGCTATGGAAAAACTGACCATTATATATATATATATATATATATATATATATATATATATATATATATATATATATATAAATATATATATATATGCACACACTCTGTCTTACGTTAAAAGCATTCATTAAGAATATATATATATATATATATATATATATATATATATATATATATATATAGCCAGTAGAGTTTAGTTTCCTAGAAGTACATCCAATGAAACAACATGTGTCTACCAAAATAGTGCTCAATGAGTGAACAGAGCAGGTGTATTAATTTTATTTATACAAACATTAATGGCTACATATGTGCATACATGTTTCTGTAATCACCCCCGTTGGGGGATTACGTCTTCAGGCCAAGAATTTACCTTCAAAAGTGACATTTCCACCAAATACATTTTTCTATTTCGTTTATCAAGTTAAAATACAACCTGGGTGGGAGTCCAAAAAAACAAAAACGGTAAAAGGATGAGTGAAGTCTTTGAAGATAATAAACATCTTTTTTCTTTTTCCCTTCTCCCATCCAACCTAACTTTTGGCTTTTTATGGCATAGGGTACTTGAGAGTTTAGTTTTCTTGTCTTAGAGTCTGTAAGTTAATAACCTTAGCTATGGTCAACCAAGTACTGACCGGTGTCTTTTAATCTACCTCCACCCACACATACATGCAACACACATATAGCACACACATACACAGACACCGCCAACACACACATACACACATATACATATATTCAAAAGCGAATCCATGCTGAACGCTCTTTGTTTTATTTACTGAAACTAGACAATAATCCTGAAACTACGTAGAAATAAAGTAAAAGTTACATTAAGGTAAATAAAACAAAACGAAAACAAAAAAAAATAAATAAATAAATAACTAAAACAAAATAAAATAAAAAAATAAATAAATAAATAAATAAGAATAAAAATAAAATTAAATTAAAACAAATAAACCAACAAAATATGAATAAATATAAAACCCAAAAGTTATCTAAACCCCACATGTACCTATATGCGTGTATCAATACACTTATAAATGTCTACATTTATCTACGCCCGCGCATATACACACACACACATTACAGACATACAGAGACAAATAATAGTATTTTTCCTTTACTTATGTAGCGTGGGAACTTCTTCGTATATGCAATGTTATGCTACCCGACTACAGACGGGTGTATATATATACATATATATATATATATATATATATATATATATACACATATATATATACATATATATATACACACATATATATATATACATACATAAACACATACACATATACATACATATATATACATATACACATATATACATATAAACACACACACAACAGACATACACACATACATACATATATATACATACCCACACATACATACATATATAACATATATATAAACAACATTCGGACATCCATACATTTTTGTAATCTATATTGTTACAACAATTCTATACGGGGCAGCCTATTCTAATAGTTCAGAAATATACATGTATATACATACATCTACATACAATAGACACAGAGATACATCCACATACAAACATACACACAGATATATAGATACAGAGATATATATATAAACATACAAACATACATGCATACATAAAATACACTTATACATACAAACTCACATAAATATAGACATATACATATATACATGTATACATGTACCGTGCCACCAAATGATACATCTAAAGTAGAAACAGACATGAATACATTTACTATATAAATTCACTTTTTCTATCAAATTCCACACGTCTAGTTATGTTTCATGGCCCCATCCGCTTGTTACACTTTCCTAAGTTTTAGGTTTTTACCGTAAAAATTTATACTGCGTAAAAATTTATATTGAATTCAGCATGAAGTTCATAGGGTTATCCTCATATTTCACAAACATTCTTTCGATGGTAAGGCAGATATACATAAGATGTATCACGATACAATAATAATATATAATAACATATGACAGAAATCAGAGTATTTAGGTTATACAAACCGAGTATATAAGCTTATATATTGTAGTACTTACCTTCATCTTTGCTTATTCACTCTAATACCCTTATTCCCTTCTCTTCCATTCACCCTTCATTCCTTATTTCTTTCATCTATTTATTTCTTCATTTTTTTTTCTTTATATTAATAAATTATTTTTCCTACCCGGGTATATAAAGATCATATATCCATACATGCACACACACAAAAATATCCATATGCATACATTATTACGAGCTTCACTCAAAACGATCTATTACTCATTTGGTTCAAATATACCTTCATACAGGTACTTATTTCGGCTAGTAATACCATAACTGCTCGATGAAGTAGAATATTAAGTGACTTACGTAACCCATACGGGTATGATTATAGTTGCGACCTCACTTATCCTTTTTGTGGGGGGGGTTATTTGATGGGGGTTAGTTGTACTTATAGCAGTTCCAGTCTCACTAATTTAGAGTTCCTTAAGTACGTGTATTCTGAAATGTTTGCAGGATATAGCAGTTTCTTGTTTAATATTCAATAATTTTTCTCTGTCTTTAAACCTAGTTATCTCAAGTTTTTCTGAGAAGCATAATAGACATGGTGAGTTCAATGAGTGGCAAGTATTGGCCCTTCTAATAATCTTCCATTCTATATTGGTGTTTTATTTTCTCTAACTAATTTCCAGTAATATAACGATAAGGAAGTGTCGTTTACATATGTTTGATTATTCATCGAGCGTGTATGTCCATAGAATCTATTTTTGAAAGTAATTTTGGGTACTCCCTATGTAGAATCTTTCGTCCCTTGGGTTCTCCACCGGGAATATCCTTGCTTGGTATACCACCGATGAGGTCAGACATTCATTTTTTATTGGGCATTCCTCAGGCTTTTTACAGTTACATTTATTCACCGCAGTGTTTGCACTAGTATTCTCCCCTTCTCTATTAGTCGTCTTTAAAATTCTTCCATTATGCTTTTTTATAATCCTTTCCAAATTATCACTACAGCTATAACTTAATTTTAATGTATTTTTATTAAATATTTTATGTAATATATTATTTGGTGGGAAATGCTTATTAATAAGTTGTAAAATTTTGCACCAAGTTTTGTTTTCAACATAATGTTAAAGGGGGGTGTGAACCAAATAATTTTCCTCCCACGATTTCTAGATCCATTTGTGCTAGTGTTATTTACTTTATATTTTATCTCTATGTCCTTATATCCACTATTTTTAAGTGCTGTATTATAAATAGCTTTGCAATCATTGAAAGTTACTTCATTAGATGAATTGTTACTTATTCTACTTTCAATAGATAACGGTATATGATAACGGGCAATGATTGCAAAGCTATTTATAATACAGCACTTAAAAATAGTGGATATAAGGACATAGAGATAAAATATAAAGTAAATAACACTAGCACAAATGGATCTAGAAATCGTGGGAGGAAAATTATTTGGTTCACACCCCCCTTTAACATTATGTTGAAAACAAAACTTGGTGCAAAATTTTACAACTTATTAATAAGCATTTCCCACCAAATAATATATTACATAAAATATTTAATAAAAATACATTAAAATTAAGTTATAGCTGTAGTGATAATTTGGAAAGGATTATAAAAAAGCATAATGGAAGAATTTTAAAGACGACTAATAGAGAAGGGGAGAATACTAGTGCAAACACTGCGGTGAATAAATGTAACTGTAAAAAGCCTGAGGAATGCCCAATAAAAAATGAATGTCTGACCTCATCGGTGGTATACCAAGCAAGGATATTCCCGGTGGAGAACCCAAGGGACGAAAGATTCTACATAGGGAGTACCCAAAATTACTTTCAAAAATAGATTCTATGGACATACACGCTCGATGAATAATCAAACATATGTAAACGACACTTCCTTATCGTTATATTACTGGAAATTAGTTAGAGAAAATAAAACACCAATATAGAATGGAAGATTATTAGAAGGGCCAATACTTGCCACTCATTGAACTCACCATGTCTATTATGCTTCTCAGAAAAACTTGAGATAACTAGGTTTA
This sequence comes from Euprymna scolopes, assembly GCF_053919585.1. Lineage (NCBI taxonomy): Eukaryota > Metazoa > Mollusca > Cephalopoda > Sepiida > Sepiolidae > Euprymna > Euprymna scolopes. Next base: position 76,273,408 of record NC_136512.1, on the reverse strand, counting down.
AAGACAGAGAAAAATTATTGAATATTAAACAAGAAACTGCTATATCCTGCAAACATTTCAGAATACACGTACTTAAGGAACTCTAAATTAGTGAGACTGGAACTGCTATAAGTACAACTAACCCCCATCAAATAACCCCCCCACAAAAAGGATAAGTGAGGTCGCAACTATAATCATACCCGTATGGGTTACGTAAGTCACTTAATATTCTACTTCATCGAGCAGTTATGGTATTACTAGCCGAAATAAGTACCTGTATGAAGGTATATTTGAACCAAATGAGTAATAGATCGTTTTGAGTGAAGCTCGTAATAATGTATGCATATGGATATTTTTGTGTGTGTGCATGTATGGATATATGATCTTTATATACCCGGGTAGGAAAAATAATTTATTAATATAAAGAAAAAAAAATGAAGAAATAAATAGATGAAAGAAATAAGGAATGAAGGGTGAATGGAAGAGAAGGGAATAAGGGTATTAGAGTGAATAAGCAAAGATGAAGGTAAGTACTACAATATATAAGCTTATATACTCGGTTTGTATAACCTAAATACTCTGATTTCTGTCATATGTTATTATATATTATTATTGTATCGTGATACATCTTATGTATATCTGCCTTACCATCGAAAGAATGTTTGTGAAATATGAGGATAACCCTATGAACTTCATGCTGAATTCAATATAAATTTTTACGCAGTATAAATTTTTACGGTAAAAACCTAAAACTTAGGAAAGTGTAACAAGCGGATGGGGCCATGAAACATAACTAGACGTGTGGAATTTGATAGAAAAAGTGAATTTATATAGTAAATGTATTCATGTCTGTTTCTACTTTAGATGTATCATTTGGTGGCACGGTACATGTATACATGTATATATGTATATGTCTATATTTATGTGAGTTTGTATGTATAAGTGTATTTTATGTATGCATGTATGTTTGTATGTTTATATATATATATATATATATATATATATCTGTATCTATATATCTGTGTGTATGTTTGTATGTGGATGTATCTCTGTGTCTATTGCATGTAGATGTATGTATATACATGTATATTTCTGAACTATTAGAATAGGCTGCCCCGTATAGAATTGTTGTAACAATATAGATTACAAAAATGTATGGATGTCCGAATGTTGTTTATATATATGTTATATATGTATGTATGTGTGGGTATGTATATATATGTATGTATGTGTGTATGTCTGTTGTGTGTGTGTTTATATGTATATATGTGTATATGTATATATATGTATGTATATGTGTATGTGTTTATGTATGTATATATATATGTGTGTGTGTATATATATATATATATATGTATATATATATGTGTATATATATATATATATGTATATATACACCCGTCTGTAGTCGGGTAGCATAACATTGCATATACGAAGAAGTTCCCACGCTACATAAGTAAAGGAAAAATACTATTATTTGTCTCTGTATGTCTGTAATGTGTGTGTGTATATATGCGCGGGTGTAGATAAATGTAGACATTTATAAGTGTATCGATACACGCATATAGGTACATGTGGGGTTTAGATAACTTTCGGGTTTTATATTTATTCATATTTTGTTGGTTTATTTGTTTTAATTTAATTTTATTTTTATTCTTATTTATTTTTTTTATTTTTTATTTTTTTTATTTTTTTATTTATTTATTTTTTTTTATTTATTTTTTTTTTTTTGTTTTCGTTTTGTTTTATTTACCTTAATGTAACTTTTACTTTATTTCTACGTAGTTTCAGAATTATTGTCTAGTTTCAGTAAATAAAACAAAGAGCGTTCAGCATGGATTCGCTTTTGAATATATGTATTAATGCGTATATGTGGATTTTGGCGGTGTCTGTGTATGTGTGTGCTATATGTGTGTTGCATGTATGTGTTGGTGGAGGTAGATTAAAAGGCACCGGTCAGTACTTGGTTGACCATAGCTAAGGTTATTAACTTACAGACTCTAAGACAAGAAAGCTAAACTCTCAAGTACCCTATGCCATAAAAAGCCAAAAGTTAGGTTCGATGGGAGAAGGGAAAAAGAAAAAAGATGTTTATTATCTTCAAAGACCTCACTCATCCTTTTACCGTTTTTGTTTTTTTTTTTACTCCCACCCAAGTTGTATTTTAACTTGATAAACGAAATAGAAAAATGTATTTGGTGGAAATGTCACTTTTGAAGATAAATTCTTGGCCTGAAGACGTAATCCCCCAACGGGGGTGATTACAGAAACATGTATGCACATATGTAGCCATTAATGTTTGTATAAATAGAATTAATATATATATATATATATATATATATATATATATATATATATATATATATAAAAGGCTGGATGTCTTTGTGTGTGTGCGTGCGTGTCTAGTCACGAATAGGCTCCTATATGCTTGACTATTTTAAAAAACTGATAACATATAATGATAAGAAAGTGTAATGAGGATCAGGAATGGGTATGTTTGATCCTGCAGAACGGCGGTTCATTAAAATTGTGGGGTCGGTGTTCGCACCTGGTCCACAAAGTATGGAAATAAAAAAATTAAAATTTAAAAAATAAAACGTTTACAAGTGTTTTTGGTATAGATGTACATAATACTACTTTAATTATTATGTTTTAAATTTAATATGGATGGTATAATAAAATTGTGGGGTCTGCGTTCGCGCCTGACCTCCATAGAATGGAAATAGGCACACACTTTAATAAATACTTTTCATATCTATATATGTAAGTATACATTGATAATTATGTTTCAGTTTGAAGAAATGTTGTATAATTAAATTACGGGGTGTTCGTTCGCGCCTGACCTCCATAGAATTGAAATATGTCACAAAGTTTAACAAGGTTTTTTTATATAGATCAACATAATATTGTGATAAGTGTTTCAGTGTGAACCGGTATGGTATAATAAATTATGGGGGTTTGTCTATTTTTTTTTTTTTACTTTCATCATATTTTGCTTTGGTTTTGATACCCCCAAATTTGAAGCTATCTCTTTACAACCCTTCCTTTTCAAAACCTATCATACTTTAATATATCGGAGCCCATTTTCTGTAAGCTGTTTTTTAACCCAGTAAACGACGGGTATAATTTGTAAGTATATATATATATATATATTTATATATATATATATATATATATATATATATATATTAATTTATATATTTATTTATTGTTGAAATATTGTGAAATATTGTTGAGTTAAATGTATACCATTTTCATTTAACGGGATTATGATAAAAACTGAATCATCGTTTATTTCGAGTAAATTTTAATGTATCCATTTTTTAGGTGTAATTTTTTGCTGAAATTCAAAGACTTACATGTTTTTCTTTTATATAACTCTCGTCATGGCCGAGCGATATCAACGTGGGGATGGAATTACTTTTCCTCAAGCGAACTCACCAGGTTGTTGATGTACAAAATTAAGTTTTTTTAGTAACATCGGAGGGAAATCACATCTAACGAGTTGGCGAGAAAGAAAACGAGTATGAAAACATAAAATCATAAAACTATTAACGAAACTGCTATAATGAAGAGATCCAAGATGAAAGAAATAATAGTTATATAAAAGAAAAAATGTAAGTCTTTGAATTTTAATAATTTTTTAATATATATATATGTATATATAAAACAAATTTTGTGCTGATGATTCTGAAAAGGATGAAACACTAATTATCAAAGTAAATAATTATGTCAGCCCCTTTAAGAAACGTGTTTCTTATCATTGATCACTTTCAGTTGTAATAAGTCTCTCAACTGAGCTCATATGCCTAGACCGTCATATAATGATTAAAAGCATTCATTAAGAATAAATGTTTAATTTCAACTGTATCTCTAGCGCGTGAAGGTAGCCAAATGGTTCGGGTCCTTGCTAATTAATCCAGACATTACTTCTGTTGCCTAGGTTCGAGTCTGTCGATTGGTGTTATTCGTACACCCTGTACTGATCATTGCCGAAAGGATGAAATACTAGTATCTGTAGGAATTTAATTATTATAATAAATATTATATATATCATTATATATATAAAAGTGAAAGTGTCTCTGTGTATGTGTATAGTTCCCTACGCAATAACTCTGTCAATGTTATATATATATATATATATATAAATTCGTAATCCTGTCTGTTTGTTTTTTTTTGTTCACAATTTGATTAATATATACAAAACTTCCTGCTGAAAACGGTTATCTATATAAATTTTATTTACTATAAGATTTTCTATATAAATAAATAGCATCACGATCAATATATATACACTATATTGAAGGCAATGTACATAATAGAACTAATCTAATTTGCATATTATATTAAAGAAAATCTTTTTAAATAATTCGCTCAATTAAAATTACTGATTATAGTAATGTAATTGATATAATTGTTCTATTTAAGAGTATTATTTAAAGTTAATTTATTTAAATTATTTTAATTCAAGTTATTGTGTACTATTTGCTAAACTGGTACATTTTAAGTAATTTTCACTGATATTTCACTACCCGGTTATGAACGGATATAGTTTTTAACCAAATCAAGAGATATGGTGATAAAATGATTTGTTTTAATTATTTATTTTCTATAAATGTAAAAGTTACAAATATTGATAAAAAAAAAATTAGGCTAAGGATGGTTTTATTTTTCGACGAAATATTTAAAATCCTTAGCCCTCTATTAAAGTCTCGGCTATAAATGTCGATTCATTGTAAGGTGTGAACACGTTTACCAAAAGGTTAAAATTTATTTCCTACGGACGATTTTAAAATCATTTTTCAACTATTTACTTGACTGTCTAAATTTTATTATCGTTTTCATAATACTTTGAAAAAGAAACAAGGTAAAGTAATGCTTTTTATATCAGATATATTCCTACGCGTTTTTTTTTTTTTTCACCTTTTTTTCTTCGATTTTCTTTTGAGAAAGATCTTATGTTTTCCTGTTGGGTAATTGATTTAGTTGATAATATATATTTGTGTTGGGGAGTTTCGACGTAATTATGGGTTTTTTCGGGGGGAGGGGGGTGTCGCTTTATGTCTCAGCGTCACACAAAGAAAAATAATTGCAGAAGTACAAAAATGCGGGTGTTTTTATCTGTTTAGTACTTCTGCAGTTTACGAACCGTACTATTTTTTAGATATGATTTACAAGTGTAATTCAATTTTTGCCATATCTTTTGTTTATTAAATTATGTGAAAGCCCTTCCTTTATTAAAAATGGGGTACTTCTTATATACACACCCAAGCATAGTTTATCCGTAAAAATCCTAATTTACATTTTTGGGAGTAACACAAGCTGAAAACGGACCTGTAGAGTTTTTTTTTCTACGTAATGTAGAACTTTCGTTTACATTTTTACCAGTGGTACAAGAAATGTCGTTTACCCAGAAGTTTTGGTTTCGAACCTGTAATTACATAAATATTAAAAGAATGCCAATTAGTATTGTGTAATGCAAAAATATCCGTAGCAAAGCTCGGGTAAATCGGCTAGTACATATATATATATATATATATATATATATATATATATATATATATATATTAGAGAGAGAGAGAGAGAGAGAAAGGGAACAGTCAACTAAATAAATATATATTATTATTTATATCATTTTCACAAATTAAAAATACGCGAAAAACAATACAGGAAAATTATTATAATGTACGCATCTGCATCGGCACGAAAATATATGATAAAAATCAAGAAAATACAGGACATACTTTCGTGTTTAAATTAGCAAGTAGAAACTGATAGGGAAATGAAACAGTAAATTTGATACGCTACATGTTATGAAAAAAGAAATATACCTCAACTTTGAATATAAAAATCAGCCTCATATTGGTTAGCTGTTACTGTTAAAACCACCAAAAATCTTTAAAAATAGTTTTCCATATAAAAAAAACTACTTGAGAAATAAAAGTGACTTTATGAATATAACATATTTGTCCTGTGAAGGGTACGGACATAATAAAGATATTACTCTCTTTTTTTTTTTGAATAACGTTGGACTCCAGATCTATATCAACTTATTTCGTATCATATTTATATTATTATGTTTGTAGGCTTCAGTTGTTATCAGGCCATGCTTACCTACAAACGTAAATGGAATATTCGAACCCATTTGATTTACTAAATTGATGTCGATGCAAGGCATAAACCTAGCCATATTCTGATTGGTTGAGAAAAACGCATGCCAGCAATCTCATTAACCAACAAAAACCTTAAAACAATATGGCGGATATATCTTACAATTCAGACGTGATTTTCAATAATAAAAAAAAACAACCGTCAAATTTGCATTAAAAACATTGGGTTGCAATTTACATTTTATTCATAAAAACTTTTTTTTACGCTTCCGATTTTTTATACTTAACAAATATATTCTTTTCGGTCTACAGACTCGAGATTTAACATAGAGGATATTGAGATTTGCAAGAATCTTTTTAATCGGTTTTCGGCCAGAAATTTTGCTGTGGTCAAAGTTAAACGATTTGACGTTTTAAAACTCTACCAAACTACTCCACTAATTTGGGGTCTAAAAACATGAAATTTTGAATGTAGGTTATTTGGAAATTGATCGAACTTTTTAATTTTATTCAAGCCCAAAACAATAAGTGTTAAGCCGTAAAACTTGGTACCAAAGTTATAAATAAATTGACTTCTGCTGTCTCTAGCAAATTACTCAGATTATTTTTGTCTAAACATTGGAAATTTTACATAAAGTGTATTCAGGTAGAAGTAAAGCCTTTTTTTTCAGCAGAATTTGAGAATTTGGCTTTCAAGGGGTTAAAGTTCAAAATATTTTACCTTTCCGGTCTCTAGCAAACTCTTCAGCAAACGTTGGCTCTAAACATTTAAAAAGTTAAATAAAATGTATTCAGACATGCGCCAAGCTTTAATCAGTTTTTACGCGATAACCTGGTTACCAAGAGGACAAAGTTAAGAGAGTTTTTTTTTTTTTTTACAGACTCTACTATACTTCCCCGCCAATTTCGGGTCTGAATAGTTGGAATTTTAGATGTAGGTTACCTGGACATGAGTCGAACTTTTTAATATATATATATATATATATATATATATATATATATATATATATATATATATATACACATACACATATGTGCACATAAGCACATAAAGTTACGAACAGTGCATAGGTCCCGAGCAAATCCGGGCTGAACTACTAGTATATATATATATATATATATATATATATATATATAATGTAGCCGCAGTGATGAGCTGTGAAACAGCGAAACAGTACTGTATGTGGATGACTATATATATATATATATATATATATATATATATATATATATATATATATAAGCGAGAAAAAGGTTTAAGATAAATATATCAATATAGTTTTCCTTTTATATTTGACGTATTCCTATGTTAGAATAAAAAGAATACAAATCTCCATACATGCAGTTCTTCATACACAACCTCTCTCGTCTATTCTCTCGCACACACAATATCTCTCTCTCTCTCACAAACTACCGCAACATACAAAACAATGTTAAAAATTTAAAAAAACTGTATTAAGCGAAAATATATGAGGCATTACTTACATGAGTTCAAAAAAATATATTAGAGAAAGAAAAATAACACTCCGGAATAGATGATGGCGGATTGTTTTTGTTTTGTTTTTTATTTTTTTTGTTTTTGTTTTTTTCTTAATATTGGAAATTTTATGTCGGTCTTGTCTTTACAGTGATACTGTTTGACACATTCCAATGTTTTTTTGTTTTCTTTTAATAACTTTTGACATATTTGTTTATCTGTCAAGTCATTGATATGAACGGAAAAGAAAACCAATCTATAAATGATTTATAACGACACCTTTTACGATGCTTTGATGCCAGGTAAAAACCATAAAAAATCATCTGTTTCCAAAGTATTGATAAACTCAATTCATGATAAATCATCATCTTCTTTAGATATCCGTATGCACTTTGCACAATTGTCACAGGAATATATAAAATAAAATAAAATACGCAAATATGTGTTATTTCAGTTGTTTACGTAAGTTAAACGCTCCTAAAATACATAACAGATTTCCGGGCGCACTGGGTGCATTGATATGTAATAAATACTAAATTCAAGGTTGGGTCCTCATTACTAGTGAGACAATTACGAGTTATTAAATTTCCACCAGATTATAATTGACAGAAGGCGAACAATCTAACACAATGGACTAATAGAGTTGTTTGGAATCCCGTAGAAACTCTGAAGTCGAATATTAATTAATGCAAGCTAAAATAAATGTCAATTTCTCTCCATACACGCATGCGCCTGATATAATTGCTATAGTTATCTATATATATTTTTTTGAAGTTGCTATTATCCAAAGGTAGGGTAACCAGTGAAATATAACCAGGTTTATACAAGAGTGCTCAATACAGAAGAGCAAGTTACAGTTTAGATGTGTCTTTACATAAGCAGTAGTTTGTTGCTACACAGTCATGAGCATGTTTCGGTCTACTAGTATTTATTAACTAGAGACCACATCAGGCAACAGCCCTCACTTCCTAGATGTTACACTTCCTAGATCTCACACTCAACCTAAACAAAAGAATTCATGAAGCCTATAGGAAAGAGAACCAAATGGTCAAAACCAACTTGGGTAGAAAATTCATTAATCTCATTAAACTACATTCCAACCCAGCAACATGCTACACAAAATATTCAACAAAAACACCGTCAAACTGAGCTAAAGTTGCGGCAATAACTTAGAATAGATAATAAAAAAACATAATAAAAATTTAAGCAACGACACAGAACACAATTTAGGGAACAGGGTAACAAAAACGTGCAACTGTATTAATAAATCCAAATGCCTCCTTAAGGAAAAATGTTTCACAAACTCTGTAATTTATCAAGATAATATTAGGGCCAAGGAAGACCCCACCCCTTGCAAATCCTACATCGGGCAGACTAGTAATACCTTTAAACAGAGATACACATGCCGCAAAAGCGCTTTCCTAAAGCCAAATTACAGAGATAAAACATCATTCGCTACATACTACAATGATCTAACGAGTAAAAATTTGACACCTATTGTTGACTGGCACATCCTAAAAATAAAAAGAAAAAGCTTGTCAGTCACTAAATTCACCTTGCAAACTTTGCTTAAATAAAAAACTATTTATCACAAAATTTAAGGATAGCGATAAACTCTTAAATAAGAAACAAGAAACCTCCATAAATTGCAGACATTACAAATCGCATCCGGTCTCCCACTTTCAAATTACTCCTCAATAAATCCAATTCCAACACGAGCCACATGCAATATCCGACAGTTGAACACCTACACATCCTAACCTCCTCAAGTCCAACATTCACGAAATCCAAAACCACACTTTTCCTGGGTAAAACCATGCATAAAAATTGACTAAATTTAACACCCATAAGCTTAAAAATGGCATATATCCTGAGTTTTGCAATTACCATTATTATGAAAAGTCTTTAATAAATTTACTAATACACAAATTAATAAATCAACATTAAATGAACAAACGAAATAGGAATTAATATTGGGGTGGTCCAAAAGAAACCGATTTGGTTTAAGTAAAATAAAACAAAGCTAATAAATGATGCTACATTCTCTTTCCCTTTCCTTCTTCCCTCTTCCTTCGCCTTCCCATTTTTTCCTTTTCCTTCTTCCCCATTTCATCTCCCCCTACCACTTTCCTTCCTTTTTTTTCAATCCTCTAAACCCCTTCCATCCTCTCAACCGTTCACTGGAAACCCAAACAACATTCGGCAGATCTGGATAAATTTCTAGCCTCTTCTCAGATATAAGTATATTAAATTAAAAGAAACTTTAAAAAAAGGGAATTTTATGACCCTCGAAAGTCTCAGACAAGCGGCGAACTGCAGACAAACGAGCCTCTCGCTTGTTAAAGATAACATCTGGATAGCTCTAGATTTGGAACCCAATCTCCTCAACCCACAAACCCTAAGCCCTAACATCAGCACGAAAATGAATAAAGACACCGATAAATAAAAAAATAACGAATTCGAGAATAAATAAACTAACAAATTCGCAATCAGTTCAACCCTGTTCTCCGCGAAGCTGAATCCCCACTCTTATGACCTGTTATATACAAAGAAAAATCCTTCTTTGGTGAGGATTAATTTTCGCTTTTCATTTAGAATTCCGTTTTCAAAAATGAGAGTTGTTGCCTGATGAGGTATCTAGTTAGTAAATACTAGTAGACCGAAACAAATCTAAAATGTTATATATATATATATATATATATATATATATATATATATATATATATATATATATATATATATATATATATATATATAAGTGAAAATGTATGTGTGCCTGTGTATATTTCCCAACCAAATAACTCTAGAGACTCGGAATTTGACATAAGGAGTATTAAGATTTGGGAAAATCTTTTTAAGTGGTGTTTTCGGTCAGGAATTTTACTGTCAAAGGGTCAAAGTTAAACGATTTGTCCTTTGAAAACTCTACCAAAATCCTTGACTAATTTTTGGGTATAAACACTTGAAACTTAACATGTGGGTTTCTTGGGCACGTGTAAAACTTTTTCATTGGATTTGAGCCCCCCAAATTAAATGTTATGTGGTCAAAATTGGGATCAAAGTTTTTTAAAGAATTACCTCTGTGGTCTCTACCAAATTACTCAGCCAATTTCTGATCTAAATATTCGAAATTTTACATAAAGTGTATTCAGATATAGGGCAAGGTTTTTAATTGGTTAATGTCGAAAATCTTCGCTACCATATGGCCAAAGTTCAAAATATTTGACCTTTGCGATATCTAGCAAACTGTCAGCCAATATTGGGTCTAAACATTTGAAATTTGTTTATAACTTGCATTCAGACATGCAGTAATCATTTTAATCATTTTTTTTTTGTGAAAATCTGGCTGCAAAAATGTGAAGGTAAAAGATTTGAACTTTACAGATTCTACAAAAATCCTCCGCCAATTTTGTGTCTAAAGGCTTGAAATTTTAGATGTAGGTAACTTGGACATTGGTAAAACTTTGAATTTTGATTTTGGACTAAAATAGTAAATGTTAAGTCAAAATTGGGGGCAGTCATTTAAAAAAAATTGGTCTCTGATGTCTGTACGAAATTACTTAGACAAAGTTTGGTCTAAGCATTTGAAATTTAACATAAAGTATACTCACAAGTAGGGTAAGTTAGGAACAGTATACAAGGTCAAAGCAAAGCAGGGCTGAACTGGTAGAATAAAAAAAAACACATGACGAAAAGTACAGCGCGAATTTCTGTAAAATTCTTAAAGTTTTTCATACAGCTTGGCCAATTAACAGGGCCTACAGAACCCGTCCGAAAGATTTGTTCTAACATTTCAGATAAATACAGTTATCTGGATAATCATAAATTGTTCCTTCTTAAGAATTCTGAAATATAAGATACGCACGAAAATACATACAATAGCATCTCTTGAAAACAAAAGAGATATGTAGAAATATGGCACTGATTATTTGAACACATTACTCACGTCATCAATACGTATTTAGTCACTTGAACAGGATAGTTGAATCATATACTTTCATGAAATCTAGGATTTATTTCAAAATTTGTTATTTCCTTTTCTTTTTGTTTTGATTCTGGTCTCGGTTAAAATATATTTCAATTAAGTTTGGATAATTGCTTCGCGTTTCTTTAGAATTCTTCGAAGGTTATTATATCACTTACCATTCGAAAATTCATGAAATAAAGAGAAACTCAGGAAACTATTTTTATACGAATCAGCATTTTACTTGACAAACCTAGGTCGTCCGTTCCCGTTATTACACATCTATTAAACTTTCGTTGGGATTATATATATATATATATATATATATATATATATATATATATATATATATATATATATATACAGTGGCGCCAAAACGCAAATTTAAGCTAATCTGTATGTAACTGTTTAAACAACTTATACCTCGTTTGATTCGCCTTTTATTTCTATATTATTTTACCTGATTATGTTTGACTTTAAATTAGAAGTACTTTAGTGTTCACTTCAATATGAAAAATTATATTCAAATCGAAAATGCAAAAAGGAAATTCTGCAGCAACCAACGAGTTTAAAACCAGATAAAAATACCCATCCTCTAGGAAACAAAGCTTCTTCAAACGTAATTGTTGTTGTTCAAAATTATACAACGTAACATTTAGTCCATATGTCTCAACTTTGCCTCAGTGATCGTCAAGGACACATTCATCTCCACTGTTCTTGTCTATCCAATCGAGAAACCGGCGGCAGAATCAAATGTGATGAGAAAATGGTAGGAATGACTGTGAAATAAAAATCTGCAGTGTTCATGATACCTTTAAATCTGGTTGTCCTAGAGTTATTTCTTACCAGTAAGTCAATTCCATCTAGATACACGGCCTCAAAAACAGATTTTAAACGGCTCCCCACATCCAACAACTGTGTAATCTTCGTTTTACAGTTGGGAAGTGATTAAAAGAATTTAATTTACGAGGCACTGTTGCAAGACGCAAACCAATAATTTCTTTAAAAAAATCAATCGAAAAGAGGGGATGACTTTCGAAAATATCGGCGAAAAAAGCGACGCTTCCTTGTAGAACAGTGCCCAGTTGAGGGTGAAGGAATTAATGTGTGTAGACTTATTTTCGATACTTATGCTCCGAGGGGTCGCGCTACAAAACGCTTCCCATCTCGTAAAAATCCATCTACGCTGTCGGAAGTTTATGGCAGACACGCATACATACATGCATTTGAACAGACAGGCGTTATTTATATTATAGGAGATGTCGACGTATCTACCGTTCGACATATGAATCTTGCGGTGGTTACATTTAAAAGTGAATGCCGACATAAAACACACAATCGACAGATCAAGCTAATAATACGCGAAGGCACCTACATGCATTGTGCAAGAAAGATTTTATTAATTTATTTTAAAAAAACCGTAAATTAAGCGATTTTTCAGCAATTGCGCTTTGAGGCCTTGAATTTTTAGTTCAGTTTTTTTAAGTTTAAATGTAAGTTATACGTTCGATAGATGCCGCCGGCAAATACGCCGAAATCGTAAGTTTCGTTAAAAGTTGAAACGAAGATAGGCATTTTTTTAAATTTTTTTTTGATAAGGTAACGTGACGGTTAGTTTGATTGCATTCAACTAGCCGCAGGCTTTATAGACTTCTTCGATTGCCACGATTTCGGAGGCAAGCAATGTGCAAAATCAAATACGGTGAATGCGATATTTAGATGGCCAGGATTTTAGGAGAAAAAAAACAATGAAAAATTTTGACACGAATTTTATTTTGAAATTTGAATTTTAAGTGTGTAAAGAACCGTGTTTTCCATGAAAAGTTTGTTTTTCTAATTGGAACACTATATTAGCATTGTAATACTTACAAGTAATTTTACAAATCAGAATCATTGGAAATCACTAGTGATCAAAGGCTAATATATAGAACAACTCACTTTAATGTTATTCCAGTTAACTGGGTTAGAGACTTGACAAATCGCGTACCAGGCAAGTTTTACCGCATTCCTCCATCGGTGACAACCGCGACAACCGTCCATACGCGCCTTTCGATCTCCATAACCATAGAGCTTGGTTGTCAAAATAAAAACAGTTGTTTTAGATCAGCTTTATGATTCGTTCGCATTATTTAAATTATACATCAGTTACTATTTAGAAACGTGAACCTGATAAAATTATATATATATTCTCTAGGCTCGCTTATAATCGAACACGTTTACTAAAAACAAAATCTCTCAAAGACCGAGTAACGTTTGTCAAAGCTCATGGAAGGAACAGTGTGCAGATTTGGGGAAAGGAAATCTGATCGGATTAAACGAACGCTGAACTAATCGGACCGAAACATAGCGAAACGCTTTGGACTAGAAATGGCACTGTTTCCACAAAATATACCATCCCCACAGTTATGTTCGGGGATAGTTTCATTTTTATATGGGCAGTTTTTCATTCAAATGTACTAGTTAGTTAGAACTGATCAATAGTAGGATTCGAGGGTCAAATTAACAGGAATATTGTACCTATTTACAATGCCTCCCCACGGGACAGAGTTAGACACCAGGGTCGTTTTTTAACGTGGAGTAAAGGTACAAAAATAAAATTGTTTCAGCCGTGAAGAACTGCTCATCCTCCGAAAGAGAACAAGAAATGGAAGTGCAGCATCTGAAGAACAGATGGTATTTATTTGCTCCCCCACCGAGCAAATTATGCACAAGGCCAATTTTTAATGTGAGGAGTGAAGGGAGGGGAAAGGGAAAAAGGGGACCAGCTCCCGAGAGGTGGGAAATGGGAGCTGGTTAAAGGTCAGGGATGTGGGGTTGCCCCCACATCTGGTCTTTGCTAGTCAAAGCTTGCAGTATCTGTCGGAACAGATACTACACTTTGATCTTGGAGAGTCGCATAAACAGGAATATTGTAGCCAATAACCTTCAGAAATCTGCAACTTCTTTAGGACATTGTCAGAATGTTGTGCTTCAACCCCACAATGATCCCAATCTTACAAAGGCATGGTTCGAAAATAATGGTATATGTACTCTTAATTGGCCAAGTCAACCTCCTGACTAGAATCCAAATTATAATTTGTGAAATTCTTTGAGGTTTAAACTTTATAAGCGGAAAGGAAAATGTATCAAGCACGTATTCGAATTATTCAGGGGAGTGATTGGGTAAGGTGACGGTGGATCAGTATCAATAATCTATAGTCAACTAAAAATGGCAACCGGAAACAGCAAAGCAAAATGAAGGTGTTTTCTGATAGCTATGCGTTACCTGAAACGACTGGGCCAAAATTTTATCCATTTCACTAAAAGGATGGTTGAGTAAACATGACGGTGGTATGATAGCATTCATCTAACCGCAGGATTTACTGCCTTCTTCGACTGTTAGGATTTTGGTGGCAAGTGGTCTACCAAATCAAATACGGTGTATGCTGAGAATTACAATTTAGTTTGCCAGGATTTTAGAAAAAAGGACATGAAAAATGTCGACACTAAATTTATTTCTAGATTTGGATTTTAGGTGTGTATTTCCATGTAGATTTTTTTATAATTGGACTAGGATCAAAGTGTAGTATCTGATCCGTAGAAATGTTCTTCCATTAGCTTTGGAAATAAATGCTTCCGAGTAATATCGCAATCGATAAGCCGACA
>NC_136512.1:76228233-76253233 GCF_053919585.1 Euprymna scolopes | reverse complement strand
GACTGCCGTACAAACGGTCGGGTTTCAATCCTGGCTTGAGGTAGTAGCCTGTCTAGCCGCACTGATGAGTTGTGAAACAGCGAAACAGTACTGTATGTGGATGACTATATATATATATATTTATATATATATATATATATATATATATATATATAAGGGAGCCGTGAAAATATATGTGTAACAAGTTTTCCATGTATTGCCTCACGATATTTTCTTTTTCACTTTCCTCCAATCGATTACCTGTTCTTCAGATGCTGCACTTCAATTTTTTTTTCTTTTTCGGTGGAGTATCAGTCCTTCATGACTGAGACATTTTTTATTATTTTTGTACCTTTTCTCCACGTTAAAAAACGGCCCTAGTGTCGAACTCTGTCCCGTGGGGAGGCATAGTAAATAGGTACTATCTATTGTAATCATCTATTAAAAAATTATTATAATGCAAGTCATTCAGGTGAGCTTTCAGTTTTTACCTAATTGTTCCTGTAAGACTGAGATCCAGCCTCATCTTATTCCTTGAAAATATAAGTTATTGTTACTTATTCCTAGGAAACTTCTCATGATATACGCCATGCACTTCTGCGTCTAGTTGTAATTTATTGTTCCAATGAAAATACTTTGTGTCTCTGTAGCACATTTCCTGCAACGTGTAATTATTATTAATGTATTATTTGAAACTGGCTCGTTTCTGCTTATCCTTTGATATATAATGAAACATATATTTATTTTAGAGTATTCGATAGAAAAGGTCATGTTAATTATGTTATTAATCAATCCCATATATTAGTACCTTGCTATCAGTTCATTGCGCATATTTTGCTACAACGGATTGTTATTAATAACGCTTGTCAAACTGATTATACTTTATTGATATCATAGAGAAATACAAGTATTAAAATACATATCTAAATAAAATATATAATAGTATTAAAATATCACACATATTTTATATTAATCGTGGGATGCGTTAGATCAATATAACATAAAAATCTTATCGCAGCTTCACGGAGCTATGTTTCCCGCTCATTACGAGAGACTGTATGAACAAACAAGAAACCACTCACTGTAACATAATAATATACGTTTATTATGAAGACACGCACACACACGTCACGGCAATTCAAATATAATAGATGAAAGTTAGAAGTCTAAATATAATGACTGGGAATGATTTTCAAAGTCACGACGTTTCCTTCTCATTGTCTCTGCTTCCGGTCGTTGATCTCGCGATAAGTCGCTACAATTTAAAGTTTAGGATTACGGACAAAGGAAGGCAACTTTGCCCAATGAAGTAAAGATTCGCTACTCTTTGCATGCTACTTTTCTTCCTCCTGACATTACTGTATATATTCAATCAATAAAGAAATAATGAATAAAACTGATATACGATAGACTTCAAAAACGCTAACCTGTAAAGAGAGCAATTGAAGCCGGTTAAATTGAGATAATCATAAATTTAATAAATTAGATTTAACAAAACTTGCATATATAAATATAACAATTGCATATAGCCCATTGCATTATCAAATCACTAGTGAAAAACATGAGATGGGATTAAGAAAACACCGTTAGACCACTTTGGTATTATAAACAAATATGTGTATAGATATAAATGCATATATATATATATATATATATATACATATATATACATATATATGCATATATATACATATATATACATATATATATATATACACATTTATATCTATGCATATGCTTGCGGTAGTGGTTTGTCTAGCCGTACTAATGAGCTGTGAAACAGCGAAACAGTACTGTATGTGGATGGCTTCATATATATATATATATATATATATATAAATATATACTTATTTAGATGCCTATTTATATATTAATTGCATATGTATTTATTTATATATATATATTTCTTTATATTTATATATACCTTGCATTTATATACATTTATGTATATTATATAATATTATATATATATATATATTTATATTTGCACACACATATATATATATATATTTCTTTATTTAGATTGATATACATATTGATAATTATAAGAATAAAGGAAATGGTATTCAAACGAAATACGGAAAAAAAAATGGAACACACCGACTCATGTGCTTAGCAACATTTCGTCTTTTTTTCGAGACTTCCTCTGGATGAATGAAATTAAGAAAACACAACCACCAGTATGAATATTTTAAAATTTCCTTGTGAAAAGTGTGATGCTGTTCCATTTCAGCAACGGAAATAGATATTAGAAATTAGTGGGATGCGTTGTTAAAGAGGGGGATATTTTTTTAACCTCATATAGCCGTTTATGTAGTTTTAAAAAAATATGGTGCAGTCAGTAATCTTTCGGTAAAAAATATATCCATTAAAATTCAAATAAGTTGTGTAACTGAAATGCAATGAGTGTGTTTTTGTTATGTTATTTATTGATTGAGATTATATGTATTAATTATTATAGGGGGGTTTCTATAGTGTGAGAAGGTTAACCTGTATCTACAATTAAATTATGTTCTTTTAATAAAAGCGCACTTATTAATGGCGCTACATTATAGAAACCTGCACATTGGTTAATAGTGCTTGAATTTGCGATAAGCGCTGATTAAAGAAGTGTCCGGCCCGCTTTATTTATTTATGGTTGGTTGCTTGTTTTTGTCTTACGGCATATCAACCCTTTTCGGGTTATTTAATGCCGAATCCAAAGATTTTGAAGAAAAAATGTTTAATAGAATATATTTGTGTTTTTCAAGTCGGTTTCTATTTAACCCATAGTTGGAACCCTAACAGGTACTACCACTCCGAGTCAGAGTGGACCTGGGAGCAATGGTAATTAAAGGGTGGCTCCACACTCCCCAAAGTCCAAAAGCTGGGGCCTCACCAGTGGATATAGTTTAAGGTCATATCCAGGACCCCACCTTATTTGAAATAAATTTTAGTAGCTTTGCTTGTTTAAAGTCAAAGGTATTATTATGATACAACATAAAGCGCATTAGAACTTAGTGAATTTCTATTTTTATGTCTCTTTTATGTTCATTGGGCCTTTTTTCTAATTTACCTTGGGTTTCATCAACGAAGCTATGATAGCAGTTTGGCAATGAACAGTCTATAAGCCTGCATAGGAAACTGCTTTGTTTTGGGATGTTTTGTTGTATTTAATATTTGCTTTATAGTTTGTGATATGTATTATTGGAAGTAATCGTTTGTTAAGCGTGTTACAAATTATTGTATTATTGATGTGTGTAGCTAAAAAAATGTCTGTTCATGAGAGAAATGTCTGGTATATACGAGTTTGTTTATTTATCCTGGAAATATGCGTGGCTTTTCGCTTCGCATTTAATATGAAAGATGATGGGATATTGCAAGGTTTTACAGGTATTTGAATTTTTCGTCCAGATATTCTGGACTACAAATCGTAAATGTAAAGGAAGAAACCAATTATTATAACTGTTTATATCTTGTTATCATGTTGTGAGTAAAATGTATGTAATCATTTTTGTGTAATTTTTTGGTGAACCTTTAAGGATAGTTTATTATTCAATTTACAAAATGTAATGAATGAGTGTTTTCTGTTCCATGGATGCACTTTATGAGGGTTTGACTGAGTCTAATTTCTCTTTATTGTTATGTATGTGCGTGTTTCCAGAAAAAAATTAAAATGTCCTCAATCTATCTAAAATATTCTGTGTTTGGACGTAATCAAATTTGAAAGGACCAGATCCGAGGAATTCTAAGAAAAGGCAGGCCAATACTCCACTGAAATGGTTACCCATATGAAGACCGATATTTTTCTTGTAGACGGTGTTATTGATTTTAAAATTTGTCACATGAGTTATCAGCCAAGTAATATTTTAGAAAAGTATCGGGAGTAAAATGTTAAGTTAATTCATAATTTTTTAGGTGTTTATGAGGTAGATTTACAATGGGGGCATGATGATATTATATCTAAGTTGTGTATAGTTTTTTATGCATATTAATGTTTGTTTTATCTTGTCGAGTAAATTTCCAGAGTTCTTTATGTGCGAGGTGCTGATAGTGCCTAGTAGTTGAGTCAAAATGGTGGGTAGATAGTGTGCAAATTTTTGTGCTGCACTATCGATGCCAGATATTATGGGGTGCATAAGGATATCCGATTTATGAGGAATATTGGGGTGGTATTCAATGTAGAAGTGTATATATATATATATATATATATATATATATATATATATATATATATTATAGGGTGGCCCCGTTCCCGTTTCTAAGTGTTTTGTCCGAATGAAATGAAACTTTGGCCATAACTAGTTTATTATATTCAAAACATCACCTCAGAACACTAGGGTCTTTGGTCTTTTTTTCTCCATGGACTGTAAAATGCTCAGAGAAACAATTGAATGTCCTCTGTTTTTTGGGGAGTCACCCTGTCTCTCTCTCTCTCTATATATATGTGTGTGTGTGGCGTGTATTTATATATAAAGTCCTGATCAAAATCATAAGACCACTTAAGAACGTAAGCGTTTACACATATTATCGAATTTTTAATCAAACAAATGGTTGAAACCATTGCCAAAAGGTGGATAATCCTTAATGGAGTTTAGAAAAAATATGTTCCTTCTCATTAGCAGGTAGGATTTAGGAAAATGTTACTAAATCTTAGAAGAATAAAACATGCTCATGACTTGACTCACTCCCGTATTGAACACTCTTGTGTTAACGTCGTTACATTTCACTTATTAACTTACCTTTGAAAAATAGCAACCTCAAATTATATATATATATATATATATGTGTGTGTGTGTGTGTGTGTGTGTGTGTGTGTGTGTGTATGTATGTGTGTATGGGAAAGATATATATCTCAGCCGGTTCTAATTATTTCATAGTAAGAAGGGAATATTTGCTTCTGTGTTATTTTAACATTCGTATCTGTACGTTCAGGCAGTCAACATTGTTTTACTTTTCGATTATAAAATATAATTAGTCTTTGAACGAAAGCGTCTTTATGACTCTGTATCATTTTCTCTGTCTATCTTTTTATTGTTTCTGTATCGCTTTAAAGATACTTCATTTGAGAACATACCCCTCTCATTTCATATGTCTCCCTGCGATCGTTTCTATCGTTAGGGTGTTAGTACTTTTAATCAGTAACGCTCGTTTCTCCAGAGGCGAATTACTCTGACGGTGCGAAAAGAAATTTTTTAGTCTGCTGATCTAATTTTAGATACCTCACATAACGCGTCTTTATAGTTACTTGTTTTGTTTTTTGTTTAGTTTTTTGTTTTTTTGCATTTGAGAGCGTTAATTTTTTTTATTTTAAAATGTTTTCTCAGATTTCATGAGTTACTTTTGTATCGGTACATATTTTAACAAGAAAATGGCAGGCGTTTTAATATATTTCTTATATGGACGGAAGTCTTTTGTTCTGCAGTGTTAATTGGAATGGTATATGGTTTGGCTTTTAACTAATTTGACATCTTTAACGGAACCTAAAATTTCTGTGTATTTGTCAGAGAGCATGATAGAAAGAGTAGTTAGTGTGAATTTTAAGTAAGTCAGTTTTACAAATATTTGTCATCATCCTTCACGTCGATGAATACCCTAACATATTATGCAACGTATTCATCGAGAGAGTGAAAATCTTGCTTTAGTAAGCGTCGTTAATGATGAGGGTTTTCAGCAGAGAAACAGACCAAATATCAAGGTGTCATGTATGATATGTATAGAAACTGAAATCTTGGAGTGATACCAATCATCCCGGTGATTATAACTGCAAGAGGGCTCATGAAGACGTATCCTATTTAAGTAATTTTGGTGAACAAAGTGCATGGGTGATCCAGACAGTTGCACTTAAGCGGATAGCGAGGACCCATGAAAAGAGCTCTCTGCTAGAGTCACTTAAAAGCGCGGGCGGCAGCTTCTTTGGCTGCCCCATACCCAACTAAAAACTCAAAAATAAGGTAAGTAAAAAAAGCATTTCTTTTTCCGAGAAAACCTACTGTCTAAGTACACACTTGCGGTTATTGGTCGGTAATAATTAGCACACATCATATATATAAGAGTAACTTATGACGTAATTGATGATTAAGATCGTTAGCTGTACATTGACAAAATTCATTGTACGTACATTTGTAAATGTCTACTTTAGATGTCTAGAATGTGTATAAGACAGAGATGTTCACTGTCTTTTTGAGCGAATGAAATGCCTAGCGGAGAGATGTAGTTTACTGGGACATTGACCTAACTTTATAATTCTCTTTAAGCTCCAAACACTAAATGTAATGATTATGGTAAAATTTAATGTGATAATTAAATGTCATAATTTAATGTCATAATTTAATGTCATAAAATAATTGTCATAATTAGGGCAAAATTTAAAATAAAATCACCTCTGCGGCATCTACGAAATTACTCAGTCAATTTTCAGTCTAAACATTTGAAATTTTACATAAAGTGTATTCTGGCATAGGGCGAGCTGTTTAATCGGTTTTTCGTCGATAAGTGGGCTGCTTAGGGGTCAAAGTTTAAAAGATTTGACCATTGCGATCTCTAGCAAACTATTAAGCACATTTTGTGTGTAAACATTTTAATTTTTACATAAAGGGTATTCAGACGTGCAGCAAGCTTTTAAATCAGTTTTTGGGGCGATAATTAGACTGGCAAAAGGTCACAGTTTACAGAGTTGGCCTTTGCAGACTCTACCAAACTCCTCCGCCAATTTATAATCTAAATATTTGAAATTTATAATGTAGGAAACATGGACATGAGTCAAACATTTTATTTTGATTTGAAACTAAAACAATAAATGATAAGAGGTAAAAAGGTCAAATTTGTAAAAAAAAATTATCTCTGATGTCTCTATGAAGTTACCCAGACAATTTTGGGTGTAGACATTTGAAATTTTACATAAAAGTATAATAACACATAGGGCAAGTTATGAACAGTGCAAAGGGCTCAAGAAAAGCCGGGCAGTAATGCAAGTAGTAAATAAGATTGGTGTTAAGATTAATAGTAAATTAATAGCAAATAATTTTGGGTTAGTTAAGATTAATAGTGAAATATTAATAGATAAATTTGGAGTTCAGAAAATAGTAAATTAATAGCAAATAATGTTGGGTTAGTTAAGATTAATAAGTTTGGAGTAATAATAAATAAATAGCAAATAATTTTGAGTTTAAGATTATTAGTGAAATAATAATAGATAAATTTAGAGTTCAGAAAATAGTAAATTAATAGCAAATAATTTTGGGTTAGTTAAGATTAATAAGTTTGGAGTAATAGTAAATTAATAGCAAATAATTTTGAGTTTAAGATTATTAGTGAAATATTAATAGATAAATTTGGAGTTCAGAAAATAGTAAATTAATAGCAAATAATTTTGGGTTGGAGATTAATAGTGAATAAAATGTAAATAAGTTTGGCGTTGAAATAAATAGTAAATTGATAGCAAATAATTTTGGGTTAGTTAAGATTAATAAGTTTAGGGTTTGGAGAAATAATAAATAAATAGCAAATAATTTTGAGTTTAAGATTATTAGTGAAATATTAATAGATAAATTTGGAGTTCAGAAAATAGTAAATTAATAGCAAATAATTTTGGGTTGGAGATTAATAGTGAATAAAATGTAAATAAGTTTGGCGTTGAAATAAATAGTAAATTGATAGCAAATAATTTTGGGTTTGAGATTAATAGTGAATTAATAGTAAATATGTTTGGTGTTGAGAGTAAAACTAAATTCATCTATCTGCCTATCTATCTATCTATCTCTAAAAGTGAAAACGTATGTCTGTGTACACTTTCTTACCTGATAACTCTGCCAATTTTAGGTCTACAGACTCGGGATTGAACATAAGGAGTAATCCGATTTGGGAAAATCTTTTTAATCAGTTTTCGACCAGAACTTTGGCTGCCAAAGGGTCAAAATTCAACGATTTGACCTTTGAGAACTCTACCAAACACATCCGAAAATTTTGGGCCTAAACACTTAGAAAAGTCATATGTTGGTTACTTGAACATGGGTCTAATTTTATAATTTGGTTTAAGCCAAAGACAATAAAAGTTAAGTGGTCATAATTGAGGTCAAATTTTAAAACATTTGATCGCTGCGGTGTCTACAAAATTACTCAGTCAATTTTTGGTCTAAACATTTGAATTTTTACATAAAGAGTATTCAGATATAGGGCAAGCTTTTTCATCGGTTTTTGCTGAAAATTTGCCTTCCAAGGGGTCAAAGTTCAACAGATTTTACCTTTGCGGTCTCTAGCAAACTATACAGCTAATTTTGAGTCTAAACATTTTAAATTTTACATAAAACGTATTCAGACATTCCGCAAGCTTTTTAATCCGTTTTTGGGCGAACATTTGCTGCCAAGAGGTCAAAGTTTACAGGGTTGACCTGTGCAGACTTTACCAAACTCCTCCGCTAATTTGGGATCTAAACACTTAAAATTTTAGATGTAGGACAGTTGGACATGTGTCAAACATTTTAATTTTATTTGTACCCAAAACAATAAATTTGAAGGAGTCAAAATGTGGGATAAATTTAAAATATAGTTGACGTCTGCTGTTACTACGATCATTTCCCTGTGGTAGTTAAGAAAGCTTATTATATAGAAAGGCATCACCGTACATATTCACACTTTTTAATATATACATTTGCACATAAAGTTATGAACAGTACATAGGGTCCGATCAAAGCCGGACACAACTGCTAGTATTCCTATACATTTGATTTTATTACATATTGATATTAATATTCCAAACATTTTTTATTTATTTAAAAAGAAAACACAACTTTCTTAAACATGGATCATGGAATTGCATTCATATGTAAAATATCTAGCTAATTCGCATATTCTTTTAACAATTACTTTTTATTAATCCCTTTTAAATTCTTTCGGTTTTCTTACGAGAGGATCATTATTATTTAACTATTACATGCAACCATGTTCATGCAGATATGCCAAAATGATGTATACTTGCGTAATATTCGCGTAAAAACCTATAGTAAACACATGTTTCTATATATAATTATGTTGACGTATATATATATATATATATATATATATATATATATATATATATTTGTTTAAAAATTCTGCCTGCCAATGTCTTCTATCACTTTTTGTGTCTACAGACACGGAACTTAATTTATAGGGTATTTGAACACATGTGAAACTTTATATTTGGGGTTCAGCCGGGAAAAATCGATACAAATGTGTGAAAATTAAAAATAAATAAATTTTCCAGTTGAAGGTCGAACTACGGTATTTACAAACATGGATGTGGTACATGATACTATTGGTTCATGTTTTAACGTTAAGCGTCAAATAAAAAATTCGTAAACTAAACGTTTTCGATTTCGATTATCGGTGGTGGCGCACGAGCCATTTTTTGTGATTTTTTTTTAACTTTTAAAATCATTACTATGTATTGGTTTCAATATATTATATGACTAAATACTAGATCTGCATTAATCAAAATATTATATTTAAGCGTATATTGCGAACGAACGAGCTAAGCTATGCGGCTTGCTAGTATAGAATAAATAATTGCATGATAAAAAAATCTGTAGAAATCAATAAGGTCGTGTTATTGTGTGACGTAACCGTCCGAGGGAGCGATTGCATTCCCTATGGGGGGGGGGTTGACGCTCCATAAACATTGGAGAATGCCGGGCAGATATGATTGTTTTATTTATAAAGTATTGTAGTATGCCCGAGCAACGGCATCCGACCTTGCTGAAAGAAGATAATTGTATTGTTTGGTAAAAAATAAGAACTTGAAGTCATTTTGAGCAACATAACGGAATATAATTTCGTTCCCGTTGCCAGCGAGCGCTGGCTCATATTGTCTGGTCTCTGAGTGCAGAACCAGACCCAGCGTCACAGGGTTAACCTCTCTATCGTGAAAAACAGGCCTGGGAGAGTTTTCAGAATCACAGGCGCATACGGGAATAGAGGATTTCCCTGAGGTGGCGTAATTAGTGGCTATATGTCCAGACAGTAGCCCGACCTACCCCGTAACCTGGCTACATAAACAAGTCTCCGAGCTGAAATCGTCAGAGTTTGAGCTGAAATTTCAGAGAAATCAAATACAATCGAAGAGTTGTCACCGCTGTCTTCGCGAACTGTCACTACCGCAAAACCAAGAGTAATTAATCTAATTAGGACTCAGTAGAGTCTTGTCAAAGTCAACAATAAAACAATTGTATATAAGTTTATATTTTGTACATCTATCTTGAATTAATCAGTAGAATAGATATAATCGAGTCTATCTTTTGTGGGCACGAAATTTATTCATTTCCAGTGTAACAGATCGACTGAGCCGCGGTCTATCAACCCGAAGGTGAAAGTGATTCTGACCAAATCGATTGACGGGCCCTACTACGCTGAGATACTTTGGAAGGAATCCCCTGCGAAGGATGAACACAGGTCATTTTGGGGTCATTTTTGATTCGTCTGTAACGAAGAGATCCCTATTAGGGATCACCGATTATTCACAATTGTCTTAATATATTGTACGAACGCTTCTTATAAACATCAAATTCACATATTTTAGAAAAATTTGAAGAAACAAATTTGAATAACTTGCAGATTATCACTACTTTGACTGCGGCAGCTTTAACTTGTTACCGTATAGATCGATTATTGGCGTGACCGACCTACGTATTACATTAAATGTCCTGAAAACGTACCATACTGTGATGATTGGTCAGTCTATAGTATTAGTCGGTTAGACGTCTTTTTGTCTAGGTGAAGATTAAAGGCATATCTGGGATGTTGGGCGAGGCTGGCTCCTTCACTCAGGACTCCGACTTCGTTCTGGTAATTTGTTTCGGCTGAAATCATATTGATGCTAGGGCCGTCTCGACAGTTTGAGGCAGGCTCAAAACAACGAACGACACAATTGTAATATATAAGTTATTAGGTATTTTATTTTACAAAATTTACACAATATATTACAATAAAAAAACATGATTCATAATAATTACACTTTTAAATACTTAGCTATTATTAACTAGCTTTACTAGTGCTGAGGCAGGGATGCCATCTCCTCTCATTTATAAAGGGGAAAAAGAGCACGTGTTCAGCCCGTGTCTGTCTGAAATCCAAAAAGGTCGAGGGAATCAAAAATGCATTGTGGTTCCTTTTTCTGTATTACTATACGCGAGATCCAATCACCTCCAGCATTGGTGGGAGTGTAGAGAGGTCACGACGCCCCCCCCCGGCACCATCAAAACACAGCGCTATATAAAAACATCACGCCTTATCAGTATCTTACACCGTTTAAAAGAGATGTACCACAATGCTTCTATTCTGCGTACGTTTGCTATCAGTTTAACTTATTTGGAACGCCTAATTTTTGTTGTGATGAAATTGGCTCGGTCATACAATAAATAGGGAGGAGCAAGGGATTACTGCAAGGTCTAGAACCGGAAACCATCATAGCTTGTTCGTTGGCTAGTCGACGAACTTTCATTTTTTCTGTTTTTGTTTATACATTTTTTTCTCTCTTATATGCTCGTGTTCTGCCTTTCTTCTAAAATTTAAACCAGGTTTAAAACAAGTTTAAAGTATTTCAGACACATATTTTCATTACAATAATAAAATACTAGCATGGAAAGTAATATCGTTAAGCTTAAATGTAGAAAAAAGGACTAGTTGTTAAAACTGAAAAGAAAAGGACCAGATATCCTAGTAAAAATATAATAAATTCATAACATAAAATATGGCAGCATTAAGAATTGATTATATAATGTTATTAATTGAATTTTGAAAAAAAAATCTAAATGCTGCAACATTTTACGTTATGAGTTCATTATATTTTTACTAAAATAGATTGTCCTTTGTTTTTCCAGTTTAAACAACTCGTCCTTTACTTTTCCATATTTAACTTTAGCAATATTACTTTTAATGTTCGCATTTTTGTATTGTAATCCATGATTTTTTCAGGCTTTCAGTAAATTAATTTATTTTTATTTCAGTCTCCCCCCCCCTAAAACATACGTGGAATTACAATGTACGGCACACAATAGCTTTGTATAAAATCACACGATTACTTCCTTTGCATGCTTTCTTTCTCTCTGTTTCACGAGTTGCTTTTCTGTCCGCGACTGCCGTGAATTAGTAGCAACGGCAGTCGCTGAGGCTACCTGGTTGCTATAATAAAAACAGCCATAAACAGCGTCGCTGACTTCCTTAAATATTTTTACGATTTTGAACACCAGAAAGTGCATCATAACTTTTGCTCTACTGAACAAAAACTGATTTTTTTTTTCACAATATAGCCGAGAAGGTGATCTAAAAACTAATAATTGTTTGAAATCTGTTCGCAAAATGAGTGAGCGCTGAAGCATTAAAGCAGGTCTGAATGACTAAACTGCCACGTAACCATATATTCAAACACTACATTGTTTGAATGATATCTACGCTATTCGGCTGACATAACTCCTATCAGTAACTTTAACACCGATTTGCCGTCTTCCGAAGAAACAAAAGAGGTTAGACGTTTCTTTAATACGCCAAAGGCTAAATGTATTGCACTCGTAAAACCTAACGTTTCTAAACATGAATCGTAAACGGCCATGGCATCAAAAACGTTAGAGGGTTTCTTCATTTTGGAAACAATGTGTATGCATCTATTCGCAGACTAATCACTAAAATTAGCAGGAAGGGTTGTTTTTTTAACAAAATCGTCAAAACTCCTTAAACTCTATACAAAATTGAACACATATATCTTTCTTTCAGTTTTTCAACCGTAAAGATCCTATCATGCGCTTAATTTCAGATCATTAACTATATGATCATGTAAGAATTGAAAACAAATCCACCTGCATTCTATCAAGGTATTTCCTCATCAAACGCAATATTTTTTTAATATTATTTTTCTACCTTAAGAGTTCATCCATAAAACAAAACAAGATCACGTTAAAGTTATAATCGACGGAAGCCTGCCGGAAAGGAAGCCAAAAAATACTGGTTAGATAAATTCTCTCAATGGATGAACATGAAAACGAGTTGAAACGCTAAAGTCTCTACCTTCAACGGCATTAAAGCTTCTGAAGTAATTATTATTCTAAATTTGAAACGTGTATATATAATTGTTTACGTTCGATATATATTTTAAACTACGTACTAAGAACAAGCATAAAAAGAACTGTATTATTACAAACTCATTTTGACGAATATGTAAACAATTATTTATATATATATATATATATATATATATATATATATATATATATATATACTAGCCAGGGTGCCCGGCGTTGCCCGGGTGTTTGGAGGTGTTTATTAAGCAACAAATTTAAAAAAAACAATGTGGTGGTAGGCAGGCAGGCTCCAACTCGTACCGGGAGGGAGGAAAAATACCTGAAAAAAAAAACGTAACGTCTTTACCGTTGCATCTATTGCAAATCCAGAAGTAGCGAATGGATAAATTAAGGCTAGTGAATCGAAAAGATGGGATGGCCTGTGAAAATATCGGGGGAAAGGCGACTCCTCCTTATAGAAAAGTGTCAACTTGATGGCGAAGAAATTGATGCTTTTAGCCATTTTTTAAATATTTGTCGTCCGAAGAGCCGCCCTTACAAACGTTACCGATCTCGTGAAAATCCGTCGTCTTTGTTAAAAGTTTTAGGCATACATACATACATACATACATACATACACTTAAACAGATAGGTGAGATTTATATCATAGATTATTAGTAGTTAAGCCCGGCATTGCTGGAGCCCTATTTATTGTTCATAAATTCATGTGCATATGTATATGTATTAAAAAGTTTGACTCACGCCCAACCTACATCTAAAATTTCAAGGGTGTAGACCCAAAATTGGTGGAGGAGTTAAGTAAAGTCTAAAAAGTTTAACTCTTTCAACTTTGGACTCTTGGCAGACCGATTATTTCTCAAAAACTGAATAAAACGCTTGCTGCTTATTTGAATACGCTTTATGTAAAATTTAAACTGTTTAGACCCAAAATTGGCTGAGTAGTTTGATAGAGACCGCAAAGGTTAAATATTTTTAACTTGGACCTCTTAGCAGGAAAAGTTTCCGCCTAAAACCGATAAAAAAAGCCTACCCTAATGTCTGAATACACTTTAGGTAAAATTTGACTGAGTAATTTGTAGAGACCGTAAAGGTCAACAGTTTTTTTTAATTGCCCCCAATAGTGACCGCGTAACATTTATTGTTTTTGGCTCAACTCAAATCCAAAAGTTTTTTCCATGCCCAAGTTACCTACATCTAAAATTTCAAGTGTTTAGACCCAAAATTGACAGAGGAGTTCAGTAATGTTTACAAAGATCAAATCGTGGAAGTTTGACACTTTGACAGCAAAATTATTGGCTGAAAACTGATCAAAATGTTTCCACATACCAATAAGCCTTATGTAAAATCTCGAATCTGTAGATTGAAAATTGAGGGAGTAGTTTGTTAGGGAAATGTATATACACAAACACACACATAAAATGTACTTTATATGTATATATATATATATATAATATATATATATATATATATATATTATATAACATTCTGCCCTTTCTTTCGCTTTGTAAAACGTTAAGTATATTTTTTCAAGGCCAAACTTCGTCTAAATGAAATAAAAATTCACGGAATTTTACTGGGAGCAGACAAATATTGAAACCGTGGAAAAGCATATGAAAGTAACCTCCCTTTCATGTAGCCACGTTTTCTATGTACCATTATACCTATATATATATACATATATATATATATATATATATATATATATATATATATATATATATATATATATATATTCCAACATTTGGAAGAAGCAGAGCAAATAAAATAGTGTCTTTCATGAAATGTAAGAATAATTGATGAAATGAAATGTGATTTTATCATTTTTACTTAAGTATGTTTAAAAATATAATATTCGTCGTATTTTTAATAATTAACTCTTCTTATTATTGTTAATTCTATATTGACAATACAATATAGGCGGTTTTCAGAGAAATAATAATAAAACAATATTTACGATTTTTTTTTAATTTCTGCCTAAAAAACTAATTGACTGCTCTATCCAGAAGAATATCAGCTTTATCGTAACATGTTAGTTAATTCCTAATTTTTTTCATTCTGTGGAATTTCCACGAGTCCTGTATGTTATCATTATTTCAATATCTCTACTTCCTCATACAAACTCGAGTCGTAATATTAATGGGGAATATATATATATATATATATATATATATATATATATATATATCATCCACATACAGTACTGTTTCGCTGTTTCACAACATCAGTGCGACTAGACAGGCAACTACCTCAAGCCAGGATTAAAACCTGACCGTCTGTACGAACATCAAGGCTCCTAACCACTACGCAATTGGGCCTTGCTGCGTGAGTCATGAGTTTAACGGTGTTTTGACATCGTCCGAACTATCTCTGCTCGATTTTTTTACTCAAAGAGCATCGCTTATACGCTAATGGTAATTCGCATATCACTTCGCAATATTCTCAACTCAAGATAAGGAGCATTATAGTCATCCACATATAGTGTATATATATATATATATATATATATATATGTATACACACACACACACATATATATATATATATATATATATATATATATATATATATATATATATATATATATATATATATATGCATTCACAAAAGTCATTCTTGTATAACTCTTTAAACGTAAAGGTAAAAAATATTTTTTGAAAACTAGCATTACTTCTCGTTCTTTATAAAAAAAACTATTGCAAAACTCCAGCCAGTCTGTAAAAATATTGCGATTGATAAAAAATAATACATAAGAAATCCAATATTTATGAATATAGTTAACAAGACGCAATGCACTTTTTCACACACCCGAGGCTCTTGTCCGCGTTTGGCTGACCGATAGTCCTTAATCAGGTATCACATAGACAATAAAAATAATTACCATCAGACAACCAGGCGACGCCATTTTTTTCGTCGATCTATACAGGGCATATGTAAAAATCATAAGTCTTTGTTCAATATCGCATCATTTTACTTATGTTCATTCGTTTTTATCATTTTATATTTATTATGAGCTATATAAATTTTACAAGTGTGCACAAGTTAAAAGTAAACATGAAGTTGTGTTTTTAATCGAGCTCTTTCGTTTGCAGTTACGTGGTACAAAATAATTCGTATATATATGCTTGAAGCCGACACCATAACATTCCTGTCGAAACATGTGCCTATCCGTAATCGTGTACCTATTATTATTTACCATTTACCATACTATTTTATACCTCTATTCTCATTTCATATCTAAATTTTAGTAAGCTAATCTTTTTAATATAGTTTCATTTTCTATAACTATTGCCCTTCTATAGCTCTTCTGATGAGAAGCATTTAGCTTCGAAATGCCATTACCTTGACAGTTTTTTCTGAGTTTTCTTTTAAAATGTTCTGATTGTTCTGATAGTATAAAAAATTTTTAGATAACTTTTCTTTTTTTATTTAGTGTGTGTGTGTGTGTGTGTGTGTGTGTGTGTGTGTGTGTAAAAGGATAAAATGGTTTTGCCAAACGAAACGAAAATTGAGTTATTTGGTCGAAATAGTGTCAACTATGTCTGGAAAGCGAAGTCGACGTTTGATCAAAAAAAAACTTGCCATCACTACACTGAAGTTTGGAGGTGGGAATATAATGGTTTAAGGTTGCTCTTCTTCATCCGGCCCTGGAAAACTTCATATCATGGACAGAAAAAATAAATTCTCAAATTTATCGGGCTATACTTAATGATAATCTCTCGAAGTCTGCAGAGTATTCGACCTTGTCTAATGGTTAGATATCCAAGAAGGACAACTATCCCAAGCACACAGCTAAGGCAACTACTGCATGGTTTAGGAAGAAGAAAATAAAGCTATTAGGATTGCCAAGTCAATCACCTGACTTCAACCTAATTGAAAATATGTGGCGAGAGTTGAATTTGATGGTACAATAAAAAAAAAATCCGAAGAATCTTAACTTAAACCAATCTGCCAAGAATAGCGGGATAAATTCCAGAAAGCACTTGTAACTATCTATTTTTTTCATGAAGGTCATCATTTATCAAGGCACAGAAGTCACTCAGGGATAAGGGTTGTTTCGTGTACAGTGATAATCGTTAGTATTGTACATCTGATAAAGTGTCTTACTTAAGGGGGCGATTTATCAGGAATTTCTTTATATTGGATTTAAGACATCCAAGTTGTAGTCAGGTGGGAAGCAGACAGGCAAACGGAAGTCAGTTCCACAGGCGTGCACTTCTAAGAAAAAAGCTTTGTTTATGGAATATACGTTTTGATTTAAGCACATATAAAGAGTGGGGAAAATTACTGACAGTGGTTTAAGCAAGTCTGCTTTTTTTTCGTGAAAGATTGGCGAGGGGGGGACCAAAGATTGAAGCTTGGACAAACACTTGCCGTGGAAACAACGACAAAATCAAAACAGGCACGCAACGTCTCTTCCGTGGGAGAGTGGTTGCAGGAAAGTGAAAAGGATATCTCCAACTAAGCCACGAAGTCTATTTTGTACTCTGTCAAAGCAGGATAGACTGTTTTTAGCAGTGTCAGCCCAGATGTGGAAGCAGTTTACCATCCTTGGACGTACTTAGCTTTTATATGGATAGAGAATTGCATTAGGGGTGAGATATAGTCTGGAGCGGTAGAAGAATCCCACCATTTTCCCAGCGACCAGAGCAACAGACTTGATGTACGTGTTCCATTTCAGATCAGGAATAAAGATCAATCCCCAGAAGCTTGTCAAAACATCGAGCCTCTCCAAGACCAGAGCCAGCCATTTGAGTTGATTCCAGATGGGGATCAGAGCGTTCATGATGTAAAGATAGGAGCTTAGTTTTAGATGCATAAAAAGTAACCAATCACCTCTTCTCCAACTGTACCACACGCTCAACATCAGAGGAGAGAGAATCAGAGAGAGCTTTGTAATTTACGTCCTTTGGTGTGTTGCCATAGATGATTGTGTCATCAGCATAAATGTCAACGAATGATTTAAGTATGTGTTTTGGGAGATCATTGATGTGGATTGGGAAGAGGGTTGGGCCACAGATGGACCCCTGAGGGATTCCAGCATTAATACTGTGAGCCTCTGATTTCTGCCCATCAACCACTACTCTTAGGAGCATATCGGAGAGAAATGATTTAATAATTGAGAAAACATTTCCAAAATTATACCGTAGCTGGAAATCTTGAGATGTAGGCCCTTATGCCGTACCTTATCGCAGGCTTTTGATATGTCAAGAGCAACTGCCTTAGAAGAACGCCTTTGTCGAGAGATTCACTAATCTTATGAGATATAATCGTTAGCACATCTACTGTTGGTCTAGCAGAAGGGAAACCATAGTGCATGTCATTAAGAAGGTTATTTCTGCTGAGGTGATTGACTATTCTCTATTTAATATGGATTCAGACAGCTTACTCATGACACAGAATACTTATTGGTCTGTTCTGAGAGGGAGATGGCTTGACTTATCACCTGAATTCTTAAATACAGGGCTTACTGCCGAGGTTTTCCAGGGTGTTGGATAGCATTTCTCCTTGAGGCAACGCTTAATCAGTTTTGTAAATATAGGGGCAAGTTCTGGTTGAAGCTTTTTCAACACTATAATTGGAATGACGTCTGGGCCAGTTGTTTTACTGGAATGAAGGTTCTTGATTAACTTGGCGACCTCATGCACAGATATTTGTATGTTGCATCTGTTATAGGTAGAAATATATTGTATAAATATATACCACACGTTTGAAGACTGTTATTGCGAGTAAACACTATATTACTAAAAGCTAATGTTTGCTTTGCGTTGAATATTTTTGAAAATTGGATATGACAATCATGGTATTATCTAGTTAATGAATAAGTATGTCCTTTTTTACGAGGTTTTTATTTATGCAAAAATACATTAGAATAGTATTTTGTTATTGTTTTTTGTTTTCGTGTAATAAAATAATAAACTTTTCACTTTGTATCTAATACTTATTGAACCCACTGCATATATATGTATGTATGTATATATATATATATATATATATATATATATATATATATATAATTATATCTAATTTATAATTTATTCAAAGGTAAACAGTAGCATTGTTTGATGGCTGTTTGTAGCGAGTAAATGTAGCCGGTATCGAATGATGAATAAAAAATATTTTGCTCTTGTTATCGAGCGCTATCTAACTACCTCATTGAGTTCATTAGTTCCTTCTTTTGAATATCTGAAGCCTGGATTCATATATATATATATATATATATATATATATATATATATATATATATATATATGCCGAGGATATTTTTTATTAGTTAAATAACCAATGAAGAAAATTTACGTTAATAGAAAAGTGCTCAATACCGAAGTAGAGCAAGATATACCTTTTATTTGTTTTAACATAATCAGTCATGAGCAAGTTAATATCAACTAGTTTTTAGTAACTAAAGAACTCTTCCAGCGATATAGCTAATTTGCAATGAACATATCACATCACAGGGAGTCAATATTACAAGATTCCGTAAAATGTTGTTAAAATAATAATGAGGAATAAGATTTTTATGTACGTAAAGATAACCTAATAGGGGTGTTTACGAGAGACTCTGTTAAGATATAGGAATAAAGAGGAAAGGATGGAGCTGGTCAACATTATAAGACCACTTAAGAAAGTAAGCGTTTACGCATATTATCGAATTTTTAATCAAACAAACGGTTGAAACCGTTGCCGAAAGAGTAAATATGATGGAAAAAATGAAATCTGCTTCATTCGAAACCTTAACCCTGAGATTGAGGAATGCCAACTGGTGCTGCTCTACGGTGGGCGCTTATATGACGCTTCAGGCATCCACTCGATTTACAGACCACAGTGCAAACAGAACATCTGTGGCCTGCAAAGTTTTCCCTATCAAAGGAAGATTGATATCCATGTGAACGCTTGTGGCTAGCCAGGTCAGCTCCGGATAAATTCATTTTACCACATAAAGCACAGGTGTGGTTCTGCATGAAATCCTCCGACAGACCTGATATATCTGACAGTTTTTTCTTCGGGATATCACGATTCACTTTTGCATGATCGTATTTTTTCTTCTCAAAATTATCACAGTCATAGTAGAACAAGGAGCGCCACTTTTTACGAGCATTAGAAGCACTTTTCCAACTGAACACGTAAATACCAAGAGCTTTAAGATTATCTGTGATGTTATCCTTAAAGCGTTTACTCGGTTTATGTTGTGGACGCTTTCCTTGTATAATTTCACCATAGAACAGGCGCTTTGGCAATCTATCGTCGTCCATCTTGTCAGATTTCCAGCCCACATAATCTGGTTGCGTATAATCAACTTCTCGATACAAGGTATATCAGCCCACATGAAAACATCCACATCAGATATAAAAGTGCTCCACCTGATGTCCAGAATGTGTCTCAGGAATTTCTTGTGCACTCTCTCCATGACTTTTATGTGTCTACCATAAATAAGATTGATAGACACTGATCTTTGTATGAATAGACCATACTCGCTTCTCTAAGCCACCAAAAGCCTTAGTGGCACGCTCTATCCTATAGTTGACCTCAGCATCCAGGGTTCCATTTCTGGCGAGAGTACTACCCAAATGCACAAATATGTCAACCACGGAAAGTCTCTGGTTGTTGACAAAAATATTTGGTTCCACATACAAACTACCGGGTGGAGGTGTGAACATGACTTTAGTCTTCTTAAGACTAATAGTAAGCCCAAAAGACGCACAGACGCGAGACATATATATATATATATATATATATATATATATATATATATATATATGCTAGCAAACGTACACGTCGTTGATTGGGTTCAAAAACAGCCTACAGATAATGGACTCTGATTTATTAAAGTATGATAGGTTATAAAAAGGAAGGGTTGTAAAGAGATATCTTCGAATTCGGGGGTATCAAAACCAAAGCAAAATATGATGAAAGTAAAAATAAAATAGATAACTCCCATAATTTATTAAACCATACGTGTTCACACTGAAACACTTATCACAATATTCTGTGGATCTATATTAAAAATACTTGTTAAACTTTGTGACATATTTCCATTCTAGGCCTGAACGCAGACTCCACAATGTTATTATACTATCCCTATTTAAGTTAAAAGATACTTATCAAAGTATTCTCATGTACATCTATATCAAAAACACTTGTAAACGTTTTTTTTTATTTTTTTGTTTTTTTGTGGACCGAAAGCGGACCCCACAATTTTAATAAACCACCGTTCTGCAGGATCAAAGATACCCATTCCTGTGTCTTGATACATCTTCTATCATTATATGTAATCAGTTTTTTTTAAAAAAGTCAACCATATAGGAGCCTATACTTTACCATGCACACACACAGACATTCAGCTTTATATATATATATATATATATATATATATATATATATATATATATATGATTAGTTTTTTTGGAAAAAGAATTCCAGCAGAGTGCTCAATTAAAAGGAAAATCCAAATTTTAAGAGCGTACTTATATTTTGTGTACAGAAAGTTGTTAGTTGAGACAGGTCATTGGTACCGTCGGTTTCAAGCCCGATAATAAGGCCCGTTTAAGGTATCCTTATCGAGCTCTCTTCAGCCAATATTCGTCTATCTTATAACCGGAAGTGTGAAATATATATACCTCGCGAATCCACGTTCAAATCTCGTTTTGTTTTATCCCCCCCCTTTTTTTATCTATCTATATCTATATATATATATATATATATATATATATATATATATATATCGGGTAATGTAATACCTAATTTTCAACTTTGAATTATTTAAATTTAAGATCTAATTTCGAAAAAATGTTTTTTTTATATGAATCGATTTTAATTTGAACCCCATTTAATTTTAAAATCTCTTTCCTTATGCATAAAAACTTCAAAATCTGTATTGGTATCGGTTAAAAACTTAAAAATTCGTTTAATTATATCGAACATTTAAAAATTTCCAAAAATACGTTTAAAGTTTTAAAAAATATATTTTTAATTATATCGAATCACGTTTAAAAATTTCGAAATACGTTTAAAAATTATTTTTTAAAAACCCAAATCTTTCAAGGTTTGGGGAAGTGAGTATTTATCTATCCTAAGTGATTTCCCTAGTTTATTAACATTATTATATTTTTCTATAGTTTTAAATTCGAAATAGATTATAAATTACATTTATAAAATATAATATATATATATATATATATATGACATTAATTAAAAATCTATAATATAATTGCGATTAAAATCCAAGTTTACCGACTAATTATTTATGTATTTAGAATTTTTTTTCCTTATATATATATATATATATATATATATATATATATATATATATATATATATATATAAACAACATCTAAGTGTTGTTCTTTTCATTGATCCAATTTATTAGGAGACCCTTCCTTCTATGTATGCAACTTTTCAAAGCTTCACTCCTCACATTTAAACATTTTATTTTTGGGTCATGAATGGACCGGAGGATGTAGTATTTCTCTGCGTTACAGAGGGAGCATTGACTTAATTCCGGGACCTTGAAAGATTTGGGTTTTTAAAAAATAATTTTTAAACGTATTTCGAAATTTTTAAACGTGATTCGATATAATTAAAAATATATTTTTTAAAACTTTAAACGTATTTTTGGAAATTTTTAAATGTTCGATATAATTAAACGAATTTTTAAGTTTTTAACCGATACCAATACAGATTTTGAAGTTTTTATACATAAGGAAAGAGATTTTAAAATTAAATGGGGTTCAAATTAAAATCGATTCATATAAAAAAAACATTTTTTCGAAATTAGATCTTAAATTTAAATAATTCAAAGTTGAAAATTAGGTATTACATTACCCGATATATATATATATATATATATATATATATATATATATATATATATATATATATAGATAAAAAAAAGGGGGGGATAAAACAAAACGAGATTGTAACGTGGATTCGCGAGGTATATATACTTCACACTTCCGGTTATAAGCTAGACGAATATTGGCTGAAGAGAGCTCGATAAGGATACCTTAAACGGGCCTTATTATCGGGCTTGAAACCGACGGTACCAATGACCTGTCTCAACTAACAACTTTCTGTACACAAAATATAAGTACGCTCTTAAAATTTGGATTTTCCTTTTAATTGAGCACTCTGCTGGAATTCTTTTTCCAAAAAAACTAATCATATTCGCCCCCACCAGGAATTTACGGTAAATACCAATAGCCTAGTGGTTGAGCACTATCGGGAAAGAACACCACAAAACAGGAAGTAAAGACCACCTTCTTTAAAAACAACCGGAGATGGAACAATATACCTTAAATTACTCCACTAAAAATATACCAACACCAAGTAACCAGCTGTATACAAGAATCCTACTATCGAAAATTGAAGATGTAATTCAGAGGATGAGATGGAAGGTTATAAACGAAACAAACATCCAAGAGAATGTGAAAAACAATTTTGGATTAAAATCTATAAAATACCCGAGTAAAGTGGAAGAATTAGAAAATTTTGAAAAAGATTTACTAGACATTATCGCTAAGCTTGAATTTAAACATAGATCAAATCAATTTCAAAAAACAATGACAGCTGATATCAAAAAAATAAAGAGAAAATGAGACGATTGTTTTCTCAGATAAAACGAAAAATTTATATAAAATGGAAAAGGAACAGAAAAAGCAACTTGTACTAAACTCAATTACAGAAAAATACCAGGTAGCAAGAAAAGATACTTATAAATCTATTAACCAAGAGGCTACAGAAGTTGCCACAAAATTAGGTATAGAATACAGAGTAAATAGGTTAGCAAAGAAAAATGTGTTTATAACTTTAAAAGACCACAAGGAAAATTTTAATAATAGGCCAACCTGCAGGTTAATAAACCCGGCTAAAAGCGAAATCGGTCTAGCTAGCAAGTCTATACTTAGAGAAATAGTAAAAGAGATAAAAAGAAAATCAAATCTTAATTTGTGGGCAGACACTAGCGCGGTACTGGACTGGTTTAAAAACATAACTGAACCACACAAATGTAAGTTTACACAACTGGATATCGTCGATTTTTACCCTTCAATCACTAAGGAAATCCTAGAAAAATCGTTGATCTTCGCATCAAAATATAGAAAGATAAGTGAGCTCGATAAGGAAACAATCATGCAAGCTCGACAGACCCTTTTATTTTTTGACGATAAAACGTGGGTCAAAAAATCAAACCCCGAAGACCCCTTTGACGTCGCGATGGGGGCGTATGACAGTGCTGATATCTGCGATCTGGTTGGACTTTTTCTACTGGAGACCATGAAATATAAATTCCCAGATCACTTTTTTGGATTATATAGAGATGGACTTTGCCTATCGCGTGACTACAATGGATGTGCACTAGACAGGCTTAGAAAAGACCTAACTGAATTTTTTAAGGAACTAGGCTTTAAAATAATAATACAGACAAATTTAGATAGAGTAGATTTTTTAGATGCCACTCTAGATCTCGAGAAGAAAATACACAAACCCTTTCACAAACTAAATGAAAAACTCATGTATATAAATAAGGGTTCATGCCACCCACCCACAGTGTTTAAAAATATGGTAGCGAACATTAGCCAAAGGATTTCACGGCTTTCTTCGAACGCTGAAGTGTTCGAGAAAGCAGCACCATATTATAATGACGCACTGCATCAAAGTGGGTTCAATGAAAACATAAAATTTCAACAAACCCAGAATAAAGAAAATATAAAACGAAAGAGGAAATGGAAAATAATCTGGTTCTTACCTCCGTTTTCATTGAACACTAAAACTAGAGTAGGGCATTGTTTTCTTAGCCTTCTAGACAAACATTTTCCAAGAACACATAGACTACATAAACTTTTTGATAGAAACACGGTGAAAGTTAGTTACTCGACAGCTCCATCAATAAAGTCGATAATATCCAAAGAACCAAAAAAGATAGATAACGCAGGCTGCTCTTGCAGGACCAAAAATAGCTGTCCATTGAGGGTAATTGTAAAGCTGAATCCCTTGTCTAT
>NC_136512.1:76190733-76223233 GCF_053919585.1 Euprymna scolopes | reverse complement strand
TGTGATTGACAGTTTATTTGATGATACATTCTGGCAGATTAAACTAATATTTCACTAACAATGTAATTAGAATTTGGATAAAGAAAAAAAAAGGTGAAAAACGGAGAAAAATGATTAATTACCAAGCAAACAAAACGTTATAAAAGAATGAAAAAAAATATAGCAAGTTTTAAAGAAAGAATACCATTTGAACGAGTTATTTACGTAAATGTAATAAGGAGAAGGGGGAGAGCATATATATCAATAAAAGTTGCAAAGGCAGGACGATAAGAGGATTGCTTCTCTGATAAGTGTACGACATCGTTGCTCTACAATTACGTCTACATTAGGATCGATATCGCGAACCAAACTAAACAAACAGAACTTTCATTTTAAAACAGAAATCGAAGCAGATAAAGACACATTTTACTTAAATCAGAAACATATAATTTACCAATTCATATTAACACTCAAACACACACATACACATTCATACATTTACACACACACACACTATATATATAGATATGTATATATATATATATATATATCTGTATGTATATATGTATATATATATATATATATATATATATATATATATATATATATTGCGCACCTTCTGCCACAATAAATTAAAGTGCAGACACCCCTTCGGTGGTATACATAGCCTGTAAAAGACGGAAGGATCCCTCTGTCTGTCCCTCTCTCTCTCTCTCTATATATATATATATAGATATATATATATATATATAGAGAGAGAGAAGGAGAGGGATTGGTGGCATTGTACTGCCAAACGGGAGACAACCGAAGGAGGAGGACTGAAGCTGGCATGCAGGACATTCTATATTGCTGGCATGATATATAGAAATATTTTGTCATATTTATTTGTTATGAAAAGAATAGGTTCATTTTTTTTGTTAGCAAATTTTAAACGTAGAATATATATATATATATATAAACGTGTATATATATACACGTATATATACGTTTATATATATGCGTATATATATATATATATATATAAACGTACACACACACATATATATAGAGAGAGAGGGGGAGAGAACTAAAGATAGATAGATTGATAGAGTTACCACCTTTTTAGCAATTTTATTAGTTTTAAATTTTAGCGACTATTGCTCACAATGTAACAAATGAATGCTCGTTGGAATGTTAGTGACTTGACTTGCGTAATTGCCTATGTGACATTTACCCATAGGGTCGCACATTAAAGATGATCATCTACTATATAGAGCCTATTTTTGGCACTTTTTTACCGCCATAAAAATATCTGGTATTTCCCCAAAATCTCTGGCCTTGATTGAAGGGAATGAGAAAACTGGCTGCTATAGTTTCGAATGATCTGAAATAACACCTGGAGGAGACTTGATTTCAAATATTTTTTCATGTGTTTTTCTCCCCCTTTTTGTTTTCATACATAAAGTAAATCTTACAGTGTATAAGGATTATTGGATACTGGAAATATTCATAAGTGTACCATATTTCCAAAAGAGAGCAGTTATTTCATAGGAGAAATATATAAAATCAAGTCTTCTCTTCTTGTCATTCAACATGATTTGAAACCAGAGCAGCAAATTTTATTCTCCCCTTCCATCAAGGCCAGAGGTTTTGGTTATATATATACACTTGTGCCCGATATTATTCATACCCCCCTTGAAAATTAAGTTTATTAGGTGTAACTTTTGTAAGCATTTATTGTTTACGTCCATATTGATACATATTCTTAATAAACCTCTTCTGATCATTTTCGTCATTTTAAAATCTCGGGATACTTGTAATAAAAGAAATATACAGCTATTTATAAAATCTGCAATGTGCAAAAATAATCATACCCCCTTATTTTTTCAGTATTAATCGAGTTTCTGACTGTTTGTTTTCTGTTTGATTCTTATTTTGAATGCTTTTATACAACCTTTGATTAATTTCATTTCGTTTTTTGCATTTTTCAGAAATTAAAATGATATCAACTGAAAACCAATAAAAGAATAAAAATTATTAGAATGGGGAAGAAAAAAGAGCTTAGTAATGATCTTAGGACTAAAATTGTGAATTCACATAAGGATGGTTTAGGTTACAAGTCAATTTCCAAGAAATTTGAGGTCCCTACAGCAACAGTACAGAGCATCATCAAAAAATTCCAGAGCCACCACACAACAAACAACTTGATTGGTAAGGGAGGGAAAGGAAACTGTCTGCTAGAGCCACCAGGAATATTGTAAGAAGTGTTAATGCAAATCCAACCACCACTAATAAGGACATTTTAGAAAATCTGGAGTCTTCTGGCATAAAAATATCAAGGCAAACATTGCAAAGGACTCTGCATGAAAATGGTCTGAAAGGAAGAAGACCAAGAAGGACTCCATTGCACACCGGAAAACACCTTGCAGCACGTCTAAAGTTTGCTAGGACCCATGTGAATTCTCCAGAGTCCGTTTTCTCAAGTATTTTGTGGACTGACGAAACAAAAATTGAATTGTTTGGCCATATGGATGCTTCTTACGTTTGAAGGAAGAAAGGAGAAGCTTACAACCCAAAGAACACCATACCCACGGTGAAACATGGTGGT
This sequence comes from Euprymna scolopes, assembly GCF_053919585.1. Lineage (NCBI taxonomy): Eukaryota > Metazoa > Mollusca > Cephalopoda > Sepiida > Sepiolidae > Euprymna > Euprymna scolopes. The sequence goes on along the minus strand of NC_136512.1, from coordinate 76,220,667 downwards.
GGTAGCCTAATGTTTTGGGGCTCCTTTTCGGCTAGTGGTCCAGGTAGTTTGGTCAAGATAGATGGAACCATGAAGAAGGAGCAATATTTGGAGATACTCCAGAAAAACATTAGACAGGATGCGGAGAAACTCCATTTAGGACCAAACTGGGTCCTTCAACAGGATAATGATCCAAAACATACTGCCAAAATAGTCAAGAAATGGTTTGAGGATAATCAAATTAATGTTTTGGAATGGCCTAGCCAGAGTCCCGACCTGAACCATATCGAAAATCTCGGGCACATATTGAAAACTGAGGTTAAAAAGCGGAAACCTAGAAATCTGAGGGATTTGGAGAACTACTGCATTGAAGAATGGTCAAAAATCAGTGTTGATGCTTGTAAAAACCTTGTTGATAAATATCCAAAACGGTTACAGGCAGTTATTAAGAATAAAGGGCATGCTATTGACTATTAGTAAGAGAGGTATGAATAATTTTGAACTAGTGCCATTATTGTTTTTATTTGTATAATGTTTCAAACTTGCATAATTTATTTATTTGTTGAGTTTAAATTAAATGCTTATGCTTGATTTATTGTTTGAAATCCCTTTAATATTGTCTACCTTCTGGTTTGAGCAATATTCTTATAGAAATCTCAAAGATCCGAGGGGTATGAATAATATCGGGCACAAGTGTATATATATATATATATATATATATATATATATATATAATGGGTTAAGAAATTCGAACGAAAGAAAGATGTATATTTAAATAAGGGAGTAGTAACCAACAATGTGTATTTTTTAACATTATTTTATTATTCCGTGTCTTGGTTTTTCATAGAGAATTATGTTTGGATCATTGAAACGCGCGTAAAAACGATTTCAATAACTTAAAAACATTATTACAATGATCCAAACATAATTCTCAATGAAAAACCAATACACGGAATAATGAAATAATGTTAAAAAATACACATTGTTGGTGACTACTCCCTTATTCAAATATATATATATATATATATATATATGTATATGTATATGTAGTTTTCCGCAAAAGTTAACAATACACATTTGAAACTGTCACTTTTTGTATTTCTAGCTTCCAAATTGTCAAACCTTTTATAAACATAAAAAATGTATTTAAACCAAGATATGGATAGTTGGAAAAAAATAACAATTGAAAACGACGCAAAGAGAAAACTCAATAATAAGCAGCGCAAAAGTTTACAGCACATATCAAATTCATTTCTGTTATGGGGTTAAATGGTAATAAACGAAATGAAACACAGGACTTTTAGGAAAACACATTAATATATATTAAAGGCAAAGCGAGTTAAGCAATACCATTCCTCAACGTTAGGACGTTGGCACACGACTTGCTGGATCGCGTGCTAATCTCTGACTGCCGGGCACCAGTACTCGATACCGGAAGTGACGTCATCAGAGGAAGTGAGGTCATGGGATAGTCCATTAATCCCATGGAGGGGAGTCTCCAACAATTTCAATACTTTTATGACAGTTTATCATGTTAATATGTTTAAAAGCTTCTAGAGTGTTAAGGAATATGCAATAGTGTTGTAAGACCGGATCTCAGCCCATAATGGACTCGTCCAGATCCTACATAATCAGCTCCTAAGGCTAGTACGGTGAGGCGAAATCTCAACAGATATTGTACGTCGGGTGCGAGATCTTTCTAGTAGCTGCAACTACTGCTATTCTCTTTTCTAGTACACTTGTAAACCACCTACTTTGTGTTTCCCGTGTCGTTCTTGTGGACCCAACTGAGCCCAACAACAAATATATATATATATATATATATATATGTGTGTGTGTGTGTGTGTGTGTGTGTGTGTGTGTGTGTGTGTGTGTGTGTGTGTGTGTAAGCAATTAGTAAAATTATTTCGTCATTCTTCATCAAATAATCGTATTGTAAGCAACCACATCATGGGAAAGAATAAACAAATTGGTCAAGATCTCAGAAAATTAATTGTAATCTTCATCAAGTGGATTCGGATATAGAAAAAATATCCAAACAATTGATGATTATATTGAATTCTGTTGGAACGAAAATTCGGCACTGGAAGTCTCACAAAACAACCCCTTTGGTCAGATCCGGTCGTCCTCGAAAAATAACCAAACGTGCTGAAAGTTTATTAACAAGGAATGTTATGGATTCGCCTAGAATTACTCTTGGAGAGTTGCAGAAGGACTTAAAAACCATTGAAATTAAAGAAGGACATAATCCGTAGAACTCTTTCACCTTAAACACATATTCTCTAGATCAGCAAGGAAAACTCCCCTTCTTAAGCCAAAGCTAGGCTTTATTTTGAAAATAGTTATGCAAGCAAGCCTCAAGAGTTTTGGCATAACGTGCTTTGGTCAGATGAGACCAAAATTGACTTGTTTGGGAACTCCAAAAACACCGAATGTTTGAAGAAAAAAGGTACTGAATACCAGTCCAAAAACACTATTTCAACAGTAAAATTTAGAGAAGGATCCGTAATGATATGGGGTTGCTTTAGTGCAGGAGGTGTAAGAAATATGGAAATAATAAAAGTAAAAATGAATGGAGCACTCAATAGGAGTATCTTGGAGAAAAAACCTTAAAGAAAGTGTGAAGTTGCTCAAATTGAAATCAGACTGAATCTTTCAACAAGATAACGATCCAAGGCACACTGCGAAATTCACACAAACTCTTAATTCAAATAAAGTGATAGTTTTCAAATGGCCTAGTCAATCTTTATAGAGAATTTATGGGGAGAATTGAAATTACGCGTCCATTTAAGAGAACCTTTAAATCTGCGAGAATTGGAGAGAATTTTTGTGGAAGAATTGACTAAAATAACACAAGACACATGTAAGAAGTTCGTAGGATATTACTCAAAACGTCTGCAGGCTGTAATAAACAATAATGGTTATGCTACAAAATACTAAATATCATTTTGTAAATGTAACAATATTTTCGCACCATAATGGGCTATAATCCCGCTATTCGGGAGATTCTATTTATTAACGATGCTACTAGGAACTGACCAATCGAATTAATTCACGTTCTGCTACCAACCAATCAGATTTTTTCTTTAAAAAGTAAACCATGATTAAACCTGAATGGTCATCTACAAAATTCAACACATATCTATAACGTTCTCTCTGGCCATCGGTTCCACGGGACCGTTCAAGTCACAATGCACCATTGATAGGATTTTTGGCCTTCTTGTCTGGTATCTTGCTTTGATGGTTTGCCATTTTCCCTTGCGTACAGACGTCGCAGTTGAATGTTTTTGATGTTTGTATTTTCATTCCATCAACTACAATCGACAACTTTTTGATATCAAGAATATTGCAGTGTCCAAGAATTTTATGCCATATCTGTAGATCATAGAAGGCAGTTTTCGATGGGACTACGCTATTTAAATAATATAGTCTTCCATTTTTTAATGTCGACTGCAGTTCCATTCGGGTGCACCAGTTTTGATTTATTGGGGGTAAAGTTTATATTTGCACCTTGCTTAGTGGCAGCTTGTACAGAAAATATATTTTGTTTATATTTTGGGATTAGAAGAGCGTTTTCTATAATACAGAAAAATGGTTCACCTTTATTGTTCCTTGGCGAGATTTTAGCATCGCCTCTTTTCAAAACGATATAATTTACTCGACTCCCGTCAGCTAGTTCTACAAAATGATTTTAGGGCTTACAGTTGGGATCGAAATTGATAAAATCAGATTTCTTTGTAATCACATGTGCGATGGCTCTACAATCGACAAGAAAATTATTATTTGTTGAAGCATTAAACGTATACGAAAATAAGAATGTATATTCGCTAAAGGAGTTCTGCACATTTTTAATGGAGTCGCCAGTTTGAGTCCTGTATCTACATTGGAAACTCTTGTGATATAGCCGTCCACAATTATAGCAAATAATTTTTATACTTTTCTTAGGAGAAAAATTGTTTTTGTCAAAGTCGCGGTTTTTATTCCTGGTTTGGGTATAATTTAATTTTGGTGTTTTTATGTGTGTATTTTTAAATATCGTGATATTGGTAGATTCTTTTTTTTCTGTGATCATTTTTTCAGTTTCCTCGTAAATTTTGAGTCCTACCTTAAATTGGCTAAAAGCCATTGGGTTTTCTTTCTGGGTTATCACTGTGGTAAATGGTTTGAAATCACTCGGTAATCCCTTAAGCACCATGGAAATTAACAGACTGTCGCTTATAACTTCACCAGTCTTTTTAATGAATTTGCAGTCGTTTCAGCTCATATAATATAATCAGTAATAGTTTCCCCTTCCATTCGTTTTAGAGAGATAAGTTCAGTATATAAATAAATAATTTTGGGGGTTCCTTTCGATACATAATGCTCTCTCAATATGTTCAATGCTTTGCAGCCATCGTCCAGGGCTTCTCTCATTACCAAGGATAGATTTCGGTCATCTAAGCATTATATTAATTCCGCAAATACAGTTGCGTTCTTTTCAATGAAGTCGGGGTTATATCTGTTTTCAGGCTGTGTTTGAAGTATTTTGTGTAGCTTTTGAATTCGTAGATATCCGAGACATTTTACTTGCCACAATCAAAATTTTGTTTCGGATTCATCGAAATAAAGACTACCTGGGCCCATAACCTCTAGAAGTGTAAGCCATGTTTAGTTTCAGAACAGTTTCCGATGGTTCATTGTTCTACACAAGTTTTGAGAGGTGACTGGTTTGCAGTAGACAGAACAGTTCCCGACGGTTCGTTGTTCCACAGTAAATGTGTTGTAAACTTTTACGTTGCTAATTATTGAGTTTTATTTTCGCGTTGTGTTAAATTATTATTTTTTTGCCACTGTTCCTATCTTAGTTTCAATACATTTTCCATGTTTATAAATAGTTACATTATGATTTGGACGCGAGAAATATAATAACTGACAGTTTCAAATGTGTATTGTTAACTTGTACGGGGCACTGTATATATATAATAGCATTTCGGCCTGGCGTTGCCCGAGTGTTTGGAGCCAAAAAAAAAAAAGCGGTCAATTTTTTTTTTAAATGTGACCCCTATTATGAACCTTTAACATTTATTGTTTTGAGCTCAAAAGTTATCAAGTTAGATCCATGTCCAATGAATCTATATCTACAAGTTCAAATGTTTAGACCCAAAATTGTCCGAGGAGTTTGGTAGAGTTCTCAAAGATCAAATCGTTGAACTTTGACACCTTAACAGCCAAATTCTTGGCTGAAAACCGATCACATCGATTCTCTCAAATCTCAGCACCCTGTATATCAAATTTCGAGTCTGTAGACTTAAAATTGGAAGATTCATTTCGTAGGGAAATGTACACACACAGACACACACACACAGCCACGCTCTCTTTTATAGATATATAGATTAGAATATTTCACCGAATAATTATTTTTCATATCAAAACGATTAGCTATAACAATTTAATATTATTTATATCGGGTGTGAAAGTGATTCTGTTTTTACGCAACGGTAGATGAGCGCCATATCAACAAACCAGACTTATCCGATCGGAAATCAATACTTTTCAGTTGAACCGTGATTTTTTGAGTTGAAGATCCCACAAGTTGTAAAAAACAGCTGCTTACGTCACGTAGAGCCAAGGTACTGGTCTGGTATCTCGGAAAACCAATTGCTGTGGCTGGTAGGTTGCCACTCGGCTTATTGGTCTAGGCGTTTTGTGCATCTGAGTTAAAACTGAAGTCATATACATGGATCTAGCAACTAGCGAGGGTGTGAATGTATTTGAGGGGTTACATTTATGATACCACGGTTAGGGATCTTATTAAACTTTTAACCACCGTGACTGTTGAGGCGGTAGTGTTGTTTATATGCATACAATTTTCAGCTACGTCGCCATGTTACTGTCTCTAACTTGTCTCCAAGCGGTTACGAATTGCGGACTGATATCGCTGTATTTTGAAATCTTACCTTTTTTTTACATGGTAGTCACCACCTATCAAGGCCCGGAAGCCATTCGGGGATAAGAGTTATTGCGTGTACAGTAATGAATGGGATAATATCGTAGTAATCGTTAGTAATGGTGATGTGATAAAGTGTCTTATTTAAGGGGGCGGTTCATCAGGGACTTGTTTATGTTGGACTTGAAGACATCCAGGTTATAGTCCTGTGGGAAACCGTCAAACGGACGAGAGTTCCACAGGCATGCACTTCTAAGAACGAAGCTTTGTTCATGGAATCTACGTTTTGGTTTTGGCACAAATAAAGAATGGGGAAAATTATTGACAGTGGTTTCAGATTGATGGGTGTTTATCGTGAAACATTGCGAGGGAAACCAGAGATTGGAGCTCAGACGACCACTTGTCATAGAAATGACGATAAAACTATGGCATGCACGCAACTTCTCACCTGTGGAGGAGAGGTTGCAGGGAAAAGAAAAGAGCATCCCCCACTAAGCCAAGAACCCTATTTTGTACTAGGTCAAGGCAGGGTAGGCTGTTTTTAGCAGCTCTTGTTATACCTATTTCCGTATTAGTATTTATGTAGTTTCGTACGTTTAAGTTTTACATTATTCGGTCTACTATAAGCTGATAAATTTAATGGACGTATCTTACAATCATCAGTATATATTTTCCTACTAAACAAAAACAACTAATAGAGAACGAAGCACGTAAAATAGATTTAAAAATCGAGTCATGAAAAGTAGCGATGCATCGATGAAGTGTTCATATAACTACGCGAATCCGGTTTCGTCTGGACGCCAAAATGTTGCGAGTTCCGTCGGTAAACGTGGCAGTTGCTCATAGAGCGGAAGTCCACGCTGTTTTCTTTTTCCTATTCTTAACGCGATTCGGGGCCCCGCGAGATTTTTGTGAATTCCGAGCAGATGGCTCGAGTCGCTCTTCAACAAAAGGAGACGAGAATCGAACATCCGGTTCAAGAGCATACGTGAAATCGGAGTTGGCCATGAGCGGGGAATATCAACAACAAAGCATCCGAATTCGTTCTTTTATGTAGTATTTAATAATCCGACGCTATTCATAGCGAAATTAGCCAAAAGAGAGTGAGGGTATTTCTTTTCACAGTGAACTTTCCAATCGTTTGGCGGGTAGGGTGGGCGATTTTAATCAATCTTTCACACGATTATGTATTCCTTATTAATTTGCATTTTTTTTTACTTCATTCTATTCGAGTATTGTACTCTTAGTTATATGTGCCCAATTAGAAAATAATAATAATAGTAAATAATCAACACTCAGGTTTTCCTCGACTAAATTAAAGTCCATTATTTTGTGAAATCTTCTAAAAAACATTTAGTTATTTGAAAAATGTTCTTCTTTATAGATATACTAGCAGTTCCGCCTGGCTTTTCTCGGGCCCTATGTACTGTTCATTACGTACTGTGCATATGTATATATTAAAAAGTGTGAATATGTAAAGTAATTTCTTCCTTAACTACCATAGAGAAAAGACGGACAGACATTTTCAGTTTTATAGATAGATAGATAGATAGATAGATTGGATGCAATATATAGTAATGATATAAAAAGTACTAAAAAAAGACTCATGCGACACTACCGAGAATCGAACCAAAACGATCAGCTCACCATTTATTTTGCCTCTGCCGTCTATGAGTGGGCTATGAAAACGTTTACTGCAAGGCTAAAAATTAAAACATGAACCAATAGCTATTACGTGATGCATTTGTAATGCCGGCGTTCGACCTTCACCTTGCAAATTTCTTTTTTTTTTTAATTTTCACACCTTTGCACCTATTTTCCCGGGCTAAACCCCAAATATAAAGATCTGCATTGATTCAAATACCTTATATATGAGGTTTCATGTCTGTAGACAAAAAACTCAAGGAGGAGTTTGGTAAGCAAAATGTTTTAAACAAAAATATATACGTATACATAAATATATATGGAAATAATTTTGTGTTTACTATAAACTTTTTAATTTTTAATATTATGCAAGTATAAATTATGTAGAATATCTGCATGAATATAATTATACGTCATAGTTAACTAAAGATGATTATCCCATTAGAAAACCGAAGCAACTAATAGGAAATTAAATCTTTGGTTAGTGAATGCAATACCACAACCCACATATAAGAAAATTACATTACTTTTTAAATAAATAGAAAAGAGGGGTTTTAATATGAATATCAATACACACAAAAAACGAATTCAAAGGAGTATACCCATCGTTGCCCGATATTAAAGGAAGCGTAAAATTCTTTTAAACATGAAGTAAAATGAGAAAGAATGCTAGTATTATGAGTTTTTTTAATAAAAAAGTTAACATTCTGTAAAAAAATCCTAGATCTGAGATCGAAATTAAAACCTAATGACAGTGAGTTAAGTACGATGACAAATAGGTCAGCTTAACATGAACTTTAAAACATGTTTTCAAACGTACTTATTCTTAACAGATAGTATATATATATATATATATATATATATATATATACACTAGACTACCGTGACCCGTTGGGTCAGTATGTTATATTAGCTATGAAATTAATGTATGAGCGTGACACTTGTGACGCAAAGAAAATAGTTTTTTGTAGCATAACAGGAACATTTCTATGAAAGTATATTGTTGTAGAGTTATACCTTACAGGGAAGAAATTACTATCAAGATCAGCAGCCTCAAAAACAAATTTGAAACGCCCCCCCATATCCAATAAAAGTGTAAAATTGTTCAAAAGTGCTCTCTTTCTCCAGTTAAGTACATATTTAAGGATATTTTAAAATTAAATTTACACTCGAAACAAGGCGCACTTCCACTTGAATGTAGTAGGCTATTATCAGAGACATAAGGCGAATGGATACTATTGAGGGAGTTGAACAACAAGATGTTTGTTTACATAACAATGAACTTCTACATTCTTGTACAGTTGGAGAAGCAGGAACCCGGAAGGAAAATCAAAGGTCTAGCTGTTCTGGGGAAGAAACTATTAAAGTAGAAGGCTTTCTTACATGTAGGGAGCTCTATTCCGAAGGGATGGGGTTTAGCTGCTTGTCGGGTTTGTCGAGAGTATTTAGGTCGAGGGGGTTAAAGGGCTTGTAGTTTCTTGGAGTCTACGCTATTAAAATACTTGTAAAACGGGCAGAGGTATGAATCATTTCGTAGGTGGTACAGAAGTTGAATCTTACATAACAGTTCAGAACTTATCAGGTTGGCGACTCTTTTGAACCCTGTCTAGGAGTGTAAGACTAGTAGCAGATGAACCGACCCAAATATAAAAACAATACATCATGCATGGGTGAATGGTGGCCTTATAGAGGTACAGTTCGTAGGTAACTTTCTAGTACGTTAAATAGAGCCTACCCTCCACGTAGAAGGCCGAGCAACGCCCTCGATGTATATGCTCCAGCTAATGTTCCCTGTGAACCTGAAGCCTAGCAGTTTGAACGAAGTATTTAAGGCAATATATCTTTAATCATAGCTATTGGTTGTTGAGAACGTTTCTTATAATTATTACAGGAAACTAGCTAAGCCTGGTAGCATTGGGTCTCCGCCATTGCCTTTGATATATGTTCATTCGTTTTCTCCTCGTGCCTATTATAGAGCGTGCTTTCGTCAGAAAATATACCCATCTCAGGGACTATTTCATCAGGGAGCTCATTTGTGAATATCATAGGATAATAAAGCTTCAAGGATCGATCCCAGAAATACGCCCGTATTTATATCATATTGTTTAGACTTAAGACGTTCGATGACAACCTGGATTCTTCTCCTATTATGGAAGGATTCCATGTTATTAAGTATTCGTCCAGTAATATCATAGGATGTGATTTTCCTTAGAAAATTATTAGTGCAAAAAAGAAAAAGAAAAGAAAATTATTAGTGCAAAAAAGAAAAAAGAAAATTTTTAGTGCAAAAAAGAAAATTATAAGTGCAAAAAAACATCAACAATACATTGTATGTGTGGCTTCGAGTTGGCTCACAAACACACATGCATATAATCTTAACAATAATGTTGGGACTAGTACAAATTCGTCGAAGTAGTCTAATGTACTGCCTGAAAGATATATATATATATATATATATATATATATATATATATATATATATATATATATATATAAACAAAACAAAATGCCGGGTATTATTTCTCTATTAGAGTAGATAAAGATAAAACTTTTTTTAAAAAAGTCAGGACTTAAAAAAATTGTAAATTTAATATTTACACATCTGAACGTAACGACTTTTATTCTATAAATAGATAGGCATCCGTCCACATTTCCGGAAATAGAAATCTTCTTACGCTCTAGAAAGACACGACGACATGCCAGCTGTCAGTTGGGAAAAAGACGCCGGACTATTATGGCAAACACGTTAAGTATTTTTAAAATTCATCCTGAATGTGTTTCATGTTACCTTGTTTAAACTTGTGTTTCTTGTTTTATTTATGTATATGTATTTGTCACTATTTTCCTGTCTTATTCGAGGAAGGTTCGTTGTACTGAACAGATCCTATCATGCCATGGTGGAATGATATGATAACTTTAAGGAGTTTCGGGAGGCATCCAGCCCTGAGAAAGAGGTTGAAAAGACCAGATCGACTAACCAAATACAATGCCTTGATCGCGCAGGCCTGCATCTGGAGAGATCACTCCAGCTTTTCTGTACAAATGTAGTAATTACAAAGGGAATCAGCATATACCTGTTTTAGGCTTATCACCAATATATATATATATATATATATATATATATATATATATATATATGTGTGTGTGTGTGTGTATACATATATATGTGTATATATATATATATATATATATATATATATGAATGGAAGTGTATAAAAAAAGAATACGAAAGTATCAAAGCTTATAACTTTTCTTTATTCGTTTTCAATTGGTGACGTGCAGGAATACAATTATTTCCATAAGTTTTATTAAAATTCATGCGATATTCACGAAGATACGGCATTTTATTCTTTATCGAAGAATTCTCACTGTCGATCTCTTTATTGTCAAAGAATAATAAACAAAAACATATCCTAGGTTGGGGCTCATATAAATTAATTATTTTTCTACATATATATTTTTTAAATAACGAAAACAACCTTTTGCCCCCCCCCCCCCGATGAAGTCAATTATTTGATCTTATAAGGAATTATGGCTCTAGCAACATCAACTGTTACTCTACAAAGCACCTTTGAAGTAAATTGCTCTACTTCCTCATATATTCCTCTTTTTAATATTGACCAGAAATTTTCAATGGGGCTACGGTCGGGAGAACACGAGGTTCAGGTCATGAGTTTTCTCAATGCATTTCATAGATTCAAGGAAAGATTCTGTCGCCCAAAGCAGAACGGAATGAAACATCGTCACGTATGAAATCATCTGAAAGCCACGTGACAATAGTAGGTCATTTAGCCATGTCGACAAATGATTATCCAAAAAGGCCGTGTACGTATTGCTAGCAAGCTTTACACCCTCCGGCGCTCGAAATGGTCCTACCGATGTATCCCCAATGATTCCCAGCCAAAATATGATGCCTCCACCGCTTTGTTGGCGAGGAACTGTGTAACGGGTCGGACTCCGTTCGGGTTTCAAACTTTGGTCCATCTATCCGGACCGTCAAGAGAAGCCTGGGCTTCATCTCTAAATAGGACCTATTGGAAATCCATTTTAATGTAATTCTGTGCCCAAGCTATTCGTTTTTCTCTACGTTGTTTGCTAAATGGAGGCATTGGAAGAGGTGTGATGTTCTTTGCAATCTCATTCAACACATTGTATCGGGTATGCCTTGATTTTGGAGCGATTCCAGCTTTTACAAAACAAAAGCACCGGTGCTGTTTGTGTTTCGGTTGACTTTTCTACGAATTTGCTTAATATTACGATCTGAAAAGTTTCACCTGGTGCCCTGATTTTTCTGGATTTGGTGTTCGGGTTGTTCAAGAATGCAACCAAGTGTTCGTATCTCATTCCAACTCCGTGGCTAAATATTTGAAGGACAATCCTTCTGCGAGTCCAGCAACTCTCCTTTGCTTTTCGATAATCTTTAATTCGGCTGGATTTAGGTCATTGTAAGCGATGGACAGTAAAATTTTTTGGATAATAAATAAAATGCCATAACTTAGTTAATATAGCATGAATTTGTATATACTTTTGGGAAATAACTACACAATACTTACAGCCACTCTTTCATGGTACAATTTGATTTTTTGTGGCGTATATTTAGGGAAATATTGATAGTTTACTAATTTGCAATAAAGCGATTAACACAGTATATATATATATATATATATATATATATATATATATATATAATGAGCTGCTTTAAAAAGGGTTCCATTTGGGGGGGGGCAGGCATTATAAAATACATCTTATAATATGACTGACTAATTTTTGTGAATTCAGATTTAAATAAATTGCTATGTTATGCATGAGGATACACCATACTAAATCCTGATCGTCACAGGCTTTATATTTCCAAAATGCAATCTGATCGTGGAAACACTTTAGACGAAACGTATGCAATAAAATTCTCTTTTGAAGTTAAAAATTAATCACATAAACTTATGCCATAGTTCAGACTGTTTTTTATTATCTTGAACGAATCGAGCCTCAGTCGTAGATTGGCATAAGGCATTCAACGAACGCAGGTATTATGTGAGGACTGATGAGAATTGTGGGAAAAGTAATGATATGAAATCACTAAAATTGATTTGTTAAATAAGTAATTTCAAGTATAAGGACCGATGTGTGTCTATAGAGTCAATACGTGCCCAATTTCATGCTAGTGTGGGAACGGCTCGCGTTATTATTCGCGAGGAACTAATAATGCAGAATATTTGCGAGAATGCACGAGCTCATAACTCCGTCTTTGTCACAGAACCATTTGATCAAGACGGGAATCTGGACAGTTTTTAACCCTCTCTCGATTTCACATCTTTCTCCCTGTGACTTTCCATTATTCCCTAAGCTCAAAGTAAACCTAGGGGACTGTCGTTTCGAAACAATTGACGAGACTGTGACAAGGGGCATTGACACGCTTACACAAGAGAACTTCCATGGGGGTTTTCAGAAATTGTGGGAACGGTACAACAACGCATTGCAGCCGCAGGAGTTATTTTTTGTGTGTACGATCAATATAAATGCTCATACAAAAAAGTCCGAGAAACTTTTTAAAGGCTCCTCGTATACAAGGTAGGATGATAAATTTGTCGCCCAATAGAAAACGACATTTAGTTGATTTTAACCTTTTTATTGAATAAAATGAATTCAGCTTACTTGATTATGTAGAAAAGCTTACATCTATTCAATGTAAGGTCCTTCTGTCTCAATAATCGCCTCTATACGAGTCCGTAAGTGGGAGAATGCCCTTTCTGCAAGTGTCAGCGGCGGACTGGTTAACATTCAGTAAATGGCGACGATCAGGCTGGCTTTAGTGTTGTTGTGACGTTTTCGACGTATAATCAAAAAAGTATTAAAACAGGTTTAGGTTTGGGGGTGGAGGCGAAGAGAGAAGGGTACACAAGTCGTATCACTCCTTCTAAAACTAAATCTGAGTCTTTTTAGTTATGTGAACCGGCGCTGAGTTCTGCTGGCCCACCCAGGGTCTGCCAGCGGGCACCTGATTGCGCACTCTTTAGCACATACATTTGATGTTGATTTTAAAGTCGACTTCGAAGATGTGAGGTAGCATGATATGGCCACCAAATACCATAACTCTAGCCAAAGCCTTGCTGAGATGTGCCATCAAGCGTTGAACCGTAGCTATTTGGATTCTGGCGACGCTGGCAATATTAATGTTCTCATAACTTGGATCGATAGAGAGCATGTTGTATTGTGGCGCATCTCCAATCTTGCTCATTGAAGAGAGTGTGAGTTTCAGACATTAAAGAAGGCTCTTCTCGATCTTGCTACATGTATAATACCGGTAAACAAGTAGACGGTTTGCGTAAAATAAGAAAACCGGTTTTTATCAAAGGGAAATGAAATCATAACGTTTGTTTCTAAGACGACTTTATCTTTCCACCTTGTATATGATATGTACTGACTGCCAGATATAAGTATACGTGAAAAGATAAGGATTGAAGTTACATAAGAAGTTTATTACATTATCATATCAATAAACGTAAACCTTGTTGCAGTAGTGAAAAAAAAATCGTGGGGGGAACCTCTTTAGGTCATGAAAAAATACCGTTTGATCTATTTTAAGCAATAGTTTAATTGGCATAGTTGAAAACCTATGAAAGTGTTGCGTTTTAATAGTGGATTTTATCCCGCGTAAGTCTTTTTTTCGAATTCCCGTCGCCACTGTTGTGTGTGCACACATAATTAACAAGAACACGTAAAGTAAAGGTATACAGTAATATATTAGGAAGGAAAGTTATATACATATCTACATGTCTTCAGATATACTTCAGTTGGAGATATTCCGGCAGGTGGCGTGTTGCATGTCTTACTGGAGGCGGCATAAGCGTCTTGCCTATTTGACGGTCGTTGCCGGACTCCCCCGGTATTGGTTATTGATACGATTATATATCTCACTCACCCGCCTATTTTAATTAGTAGGCGTCTCCACAACAGAAAGTCGTTATGTTTAAGAAAATTGTCGTGGTGAGGCTAATGTAAAATATTACCCCCCCCAAACAAAGTTATTGTCTTCTGTATAAGGCGAAGCTAATCGGTTAATGTGTTTAATTTTCTTTGTGTTTTTGCAGCAGGATTGTAGAGAGTGAAGACAATCGCTTAATATGTACAATTCCGCAACGACAATCGTTTAATGTTTAATTTTTTTAGCACAATTCTAATCCGTAGCGGTCGACGACAAACGGCTAATATGTTTTATTTCGTTAGTTTTTAGAACGATTACCTATTGTAGAGAGCGACGACATATTGCATAATTTCTGGAGCATCCGTTTATTTTTTGTATAAGTGGATTACGAAATATGAAAATAGTTAGGTATCAGCCAAGTAAAAATGGGTAAAAATTTATTATTTTTGCATCGGGAAATGGGAAGATTATGTTATGTGTATGTATATAAACCCCAGTTAATAGCAGTAAAAAGCAAAATATCGTAGTAAAATATAGAATTTTACACAGTTTAAACTGGTAGCGGTGGTAGTACTAAATATTGAGAGAGAAAAATAGGCGCATCTTCCTCTTAAGATGTGACGATTGTGATGGTGCTGCTAATTGAATGTGGTGTAGCCTTTTATTATATAGAGTAAATTTGGCAGAAATGGTGATCGTAAAGTACATAGCATAGTGGCTACCAGGGTAGCTGTATTGAATTTGTATGTGACATCTCTTGTTGTTAAATGTATGGTACTTTAGTCCAAATGTGAATTTCTTAAATCAAAATATTATATATGGAGATAAAAAACAGTTCCTTGCCTAACACTCATGTAACGCAGTACGACAGCTCTTGAGTCTTGATTTTTTTTCTCATTTTTTTATACTCCCACATTTCCTTATAATCTAAAATGTATTTAGTATTTGCGTTGTTTATTTGGCCCATACTATTGTATAATGTCGACTTCCACTACGGATTTGATGATAACAATTTTTTCTTTGAAACGTCATAGGCTAAAGACGTTACCATCTGCTTTTCCCTTGCTTTAACAATTTTTCCTTATGGAAATAGTAATGTAACAAAGGTCTTTGGTAACATGAATCCTTTAATGTATATATATATATATATATATATATATATATATATATATATATATATATATGTACATATATATATATATATATATATATATATATATAACCGGTCAATAACCCCAAAGAATCATTCAACTGCCGTGATTTTTCTATACCAAGTTTATATATATATATATATATATATATATATATATATATATATATATAAGTTCCCCGCTTTAATTTTAAATGCTGAAAAAACAACAAATAGAGACATATATTCAATTTAAGAGTTTATTGCTTGACAAAAGGGATATATAGAAAGGGTTATTTTTATTTAGGAAATTAAAATAACCCCTTCTATATATTCCTTTTGTCAAGCAATAAATTCTTAAATCGAATATATCTCTCTATATGTTGTTTTTTTTTTCAGAATTTAAAAATTAACCACGAAACTTATATATTGCTCTATTCTTAAATATTGAGCTTTTCCTATTTGGCTAAGATATTACTTCAAGTAATATCTATCAAGATTTTTCATCTAAATTCTAAATTCTATCAGTATTATAGAGAGAGGAGAGGTGCGAATGAACTCGAAATCCGGGCCATCAAAAATGGAACTTGGAATTGGATGACCTGGTCCTATGACGCAAGTCGGTTTATGGGTCAGACCGTTGAATGGAGCAAAGTTCGAATGAACTTAAACGATGACCGACAAAAATGAAACCCGGGAATAAGATGACGTAAATTGGTTAACGGATTACGAGGTCGAAAGTTCATAAAAGTCAAATGATAAACAAAAGAACGAGTCAGTCAGAGAGTGACAGCAGAGAGGGGAGGACAGACGACGCTCAACTGCCTGTCACGGGCGCAACCACACCCTCTCCACCTACACTATCTCCACAACCACCTCCACCGCCGTATTATGTGTATATGAATGTTTATTAAATAAACCAGGTTGTTTTATAACATAGCGTCTCGTTATTCATTGATAAATGAACAGCGGTCATTCCATTCACTAGACGACTTACAACAAACATGTATGCATAAATGACAAACGGACTATCTCTATATCTATCGAGATATTTAAAAATCTCGGATAGTTAAAATACAGGCTTGGTGCTAATAAAATAGACGTCACCGCCATACCACCCAGTATATAACATCAGTGTCTTATCTCGCTTATATATATATATATATATATATATATATATATATATATATATATATGGACCTAACTAGTACATTGTCTTCGATGATACATCGATATATATATTTGTGAATATATATATATAACACGGCAATGCCTCGCTGTTTCACAGCTAGTCAGTTCGGCTAGACAAGCAAATACATGCAGCTGGGATCGAATCTCGACCGCCCCGGCAAAAGTCAGTGCTTCTCACCGTTACTCTATTTCTAGCTGCCCGAAATGACAACCTTATAAACCTTGTACAAACGACCTTCTCTCCATTTGCTTACAAAAAAACGTTCATTTTTACGCTAGGGACATTTTTTTTTTTTAATTCGCTCCTTAATACGCTCAACCCAAGATAAGGAGAATTTATGGTCATCCACATACTGTATTGTTTCGCTGCATGTTAACTCATCAGTGCGGCTACACAAACACACGTATATACCAATATAAAATATATATCTGTGTGTGTGCGTATGTGTACGTGTGTCTGTGTGTTTGTACTCTCTGTCGCTTTGAGACATTTGTAGAGGATCACATCAGTCTGGACTTACGCAATGCGGTTAGATTTTTTGCTGTTTCTCCCTTTTGGTCCTTTTTGACAAACCTTATGCAAGTATTACTTTGCAAATATCACTATAACCGAACTGTGCTAACAAATTTAGTTCCTCTTTTGAAGAGAACGATTACATTTCTTTAAACGCCACCAACCTATTTTATTTGAGGTATTCTCTCAGAAAAATATTCTTTTACATAGATAACTTTGGTTTACGGTCTTTCTTCATGCTTATGATATAAGGCTCTACTCTTTAGTATAGTACTAAGATTTTTCTATTATTGGTTAGGATAAATGTAAATATTAATACTTATATAGGGCTGAGGATTACAACGGCATTTGACGAGTAAAGTTTCTACATCAGTTGCTCGATTTATGAACATACATACATGTATATATATAAATATATATATATATATATATATATATACACACATACATATGATTTATGCATAAGCATCTCACAGGTCTTTTAATGTTCATACTGTCAATACTTACATCACACACATCATAAGATACAGAAAAATATTATCGACCGTCAAACATAAATAGATTGAATAATAACACACACACACATATATATATATATATTATATATACATAAGTTATTATATACATATATATTTATAAATATACATATATACGTATATATATTAATATATATGTATATATATATGCGCGTTCGAATATGACATATTTTTCTCTCATTAAATATAACGATAATTACAAGAGTTTTTAGATTTCAGAATTAAGTGTGCGTTTGGGCGTGTGTTTCTTTATATATAAATGCAATAGTTCAGGAATGAATTCTCGAAAAAAAAAAGAACAGAAAAATATTTACATTACCAATAAGAAATAATGTATGTATGCAAAATATCAACATATGAAACAAACAAAGTAAAGGCGTTCTGAAAAGAGGCGCGAAATCCACGATTGCCGCCCTCCGAGGAACGTTTGAGCTGCGTGTGATTCTCGTCGCTACTAACTCTCAGCTCACATCTGTTCGGTACCCAGAACATAATTGCCACTCGACAAAACAAACGCTCAGGCAAGAACACACACCAACACGCGCGTGCGCGTGATCGAACAGTCTCAAACGCACACACATTATCAGAAACGCCTAAATATACGGAAACACACACACCTAAAATCAAATATGATCTAAGATAAGACGATTCAAGACACTCTAAACCGTACGCCCTCTATCGGTGTGCATATGCATAGGTCGTCCATGTTCACACTATTATCGATTAAGGTTAGCCATTTATATGTGAACAGGTTATTGTTCTTTACGGCTATCGCCATAATATAGAGTACGGTATATTTCGGCCTTGCGAGGTAATGTTGTACATATATTTTCTCAAAACTAAACATTCCATTAATCTAAAGTTTCAGTAATTTTTATATCCAGGGTTAATATTTTGTATCATATCGATGATACTATTACCATCGTCAGATTTTTCGCACAACTTTTCGGCCGATGTAACCTTCTTTAGAACTGAGAAATACATAGCTATTCCGTATCTGAACATTTTGTTTTGTCCCGATGTGTATTATTTTCTTTACATCATCTATCATCGAAAATTATACGTATTTTTGATTAAAGCGTTACGAACGAGAAAAATCTAGCCCTTTGTGTTACATATAGGGGTTTCATTAAAAGAAAGTCTTATTATATGTGATGCTTTTTCTTGTGAGAGAGAGAGAGAGGCTTAGAAAGAGTCTTATTACAGTGAGGGATGTTGTAAGACTCAGAGAGAGAGAAGTTGTATAAGTTGTTGTACGAGAGACTTAGAGAGATTGTTCATGTTAGGAGAGATTCTTATATATTAAAATGTTCATTCCTTAGATGTGTAGAATGGAAGAAGACAGAGAAGCTCTTTGAGTGATGACATAGTGTTCAGACAGTTCGGACATGATGATGTTGAGACGTGTATGTAAAGACATTTTATAACACAAATATATAATACAATTCCACTTTACCTTTCTGTAAGAATCATAAGACACAAGACGAGCTTTACAAAAAACACTTGATGGTTTATTTCGTCACACGGCCGTGTTTCCAGCACCAAGAATTCAAAGTTTCACATTTCTTGAAGTGACGTCTCGCTCCTAGACGCCTAACTGTCTCTCTCCGAGTTTTCTCACTGACTGACTAACTCTAAAGTTTTTTCTCTATTCCTAGAACTTTCTATTTTCCGTGACGTCATACACATGTTAAAACATGTGCCTTCTTTCACGTGTCCTGGACATACGTGTCCAAAACTTTTCCTATTTCTACAAAAGGAATTTTAACCTATATCCAATATGTTAAAAACATTATCTTATAAGCTGCATTCTTTCAATTTGAAATTTCATAACAAACTTGAGAGTTCACATTTTTCCTTGAAATATTTACCTATATTCTAAACAAATGTTTGTTTTACATTTTTAAATTCTCACACGTAATCTATTTCTACACCTAGATTACGAGGTTCGAATTCCGCCTATGCTATTTCATTTTCATTTTAAACTAAATTCTCCATTTTTATACTTACATGAAAAGGGGACAGCCCTTATCATGTAACACGTGGATTTAATAAAAAAAAGAGTTAAGTATTAAATTCTGTACAAATTGCTAAGTTCGGTATCAAGAAATACCTCCAGAAATTCGGTTGAAACATCGGAATTACTTTTGTGGAAATTACAAAAGAGAAGAAATTATAATTTGTGGCTGACAACTATATTTAATCGAGAAGTGACGAATAATTTTCACTACTGCCGTCGTTATCGGATAGACGTGTTAAGAGTTTCTTATAAAGAATAAGTTAAGAATTAGACCAGTCTACCTCACTGATTAAAAACTATTCAATTCAGAATTTCGTATTGATTTCGTACTCGCATAAAGATTTACCTGAAGGTCCCTTCTATCGTGCTAGAAGACTACTCATGCCTAAAAGTATCCTGTAAGGCCTCTATTCGCCCATGCATCGGGGTATTATTGCCGTATTTCGGCTGGTGCATCTACCACTAGTTTCTTTTTCTTGGATAGCATATAAAAGAATATCACATCTAATAAGCCCTTCTTTGTCAACTAGGCTACAAACCCTGTTTCATCGCCGCAATGTTGTATATATGTGCTGGTTTTACGGGCATTTTAGTGGAAAGTGCTCTGATAGACTCCTTCCACTTGTACCCTTTTGAAGTATATATCTTCGATAAACGCGCGTAGCAACTAAACCATACTCCATCAATGTTGTGGTTCCTAAATGCTAGAAAGCTTTCTATTCTTATCGCTTCTTTCCTTGAAAACTGGACTTTGGAAACCCCCTTCCGTGAATGGCCGAACCATGCGATACAATGCTCTATTGCGTGGCTCTTACTGCCGGGTTGTACTAAATATGTACGACTAAAAATTCTATACTATCATTGTACGAGTAAATTATCACGACTTCTGATTAAAGCAACTTCGACGCAACTGATCGACTGGGTCGGTCAGAGTAAAATATATTAAAACAATCTTGTGATAAATAAAATGAATTCCCTCAAAGGTTTCGAGAGATTGTTGGGAAATATCTTGTTTAAGTCCATACTTATAAAGAAAACTCCCGATTTTTATTAAATATTCCCTCTTACAAAGGCGATATACTAAGTCCGTCAGCGCAAAAACATGTTATTAAAACAAGCAATAAAACGACTTAGTCACAATCGCGATTATTTTTGGCAAATTCTTAAAGATTGAGACATTTTTTTAACTCAGTGGGCCACTTTTTTGAAAAATCTTCGTAAAATAAATAAATAAGTTTATATCATTATTATTGAAAACAAAACGAATTTAGTCAGTCAAAACTTGCAGCCGAGAACATTTTTTTATTAATTTTACGAGTGACCTTTCTTTTAAATTTGAATTTTATAACACAGTAACATTGTCACACTACAAAATCTTTTAACAAAGTAGAATAAATCCTTAAAGACCGAAGCAATGTGTGCCTCTTTTGGGTGAACCAGTTTTCTCTACATTTAAAACACTAGTGTCTCTAGTAGGGGAGGAAAGGCATAACTATTATTTCAAAAATATATTTCCAGTTTTTAAAGTTTTTTCAAACATATTTAATTTATATTACCATTTACTGCTATTTTTTTCTTTTTGTTCTTTTAAATAATTAAACTGAAGTTAAAAGATTCAAACTAAATCTTAAATAAACCGAAGTGACTGTTTTAAGTCTGATTTTTTTAACACAACCAATATTCTAAAACTTTGAAACGAAAATGTATAACAAAATGTTAACTATCTCGCAACACAAACGGTTGTATTTCTATTTTCTTTACTTTTTGGCATGAGAGAGAATATTAAAAACCGAAAGTAAGTAGCACACAGAATTGCTTTTTTTTAATTGTGTATACTTTTTATATGTCTCTAAAACATATATTTGCAAAAAATAACCTCTCCATTGAAATTTGTGAGTAAAATCATTTTATAATCGTACATAATTAGTTGCACAATTTTTTTAAACCCATTATGTAGGATCAAAACCAGGTACGACCCATTGTCCGATTCGCCTGCTGCTAATTCAAGCAATTTTACACGGTATTTCTATATGACAAACAGCAGCAGCAGACAGTCGTAAAATGATCGGGAATAATTTGATATCTTATTATGAATTTTCCTAATGCGTGTGTTGATTACCAACAGGTAATCAGCCCAGGCGGGTAAGGTACGGAAATGAAGCTTATAACCCAGCGGATGTTTTGGTGATATTTATATCCATGTTTGGTGTATGAAAATGCAAAAAAAAAAACAATAAATAAAAATGCAAAAAACGAGTTATTAAACAACGTTTTATTTACTGAATATTTGTCCGGTATTCACCGGAAGTAATTATCTCCCTCAGTAAGTTCGATTGTGTGTGTGTTACGCTGTTTATCTCAGGCTACAGGCAACCCACCCAGGCAAGTAAGTTATCGAAATGAAGCTTGTACCCCAGCGGATGTTTTAGTTATATTCATATCGATGTTTGGTGTACAGAAATGCAAACAAAAAAAAAAATCCAAAAAAATAACGATTTACTAAACAACGTTTTATTTACTGAATATTTTTCCGGTACAAGGCCCAAGTTTTCCCAGCTGGGGAAACTTGGGTTCTTGTTTAGTAAAACCGTCTTACTGCCTAAACGGTGTAGCTTGAAAGATCTTGCCGAATACAATGCTATAAATGAGAACATTAAAACATATCGTACTGATGTATGACTATATGCGTTCAAAACACGTGTAGATTGTCCGAATATTTTTCTAAACACTTTAACTAATGAAAAAAAAAGAAATAAAAAGTACTTATTAGTAGATTTAGGTTCATGATATTGTAAGCGTGTAAGAATGTTTTCCATTTGGTCCTCACATTCTATGAGCGATATTTCTGACAAAAGAGGAGAACTGTTGTTTTCTAGGGCAGAATTTAATCTGTATCACAGTTATCGTTGCCAAGTTTTGATTTTGAACTAGTATTTTTAGCTCCATGCATTAAGTGGTTTCATGCCTTGTCTCGGTCAATTTCCACATACTCCTATAAATTTCGTTTTTGTGTTTGTGTATCTATTGATATTAAAGTAAAACACTTTTATGTATTTATTAAAAAAGAAAATACAATTGCATTCATCTGCAAAAGATCAAGCTAATTTGCATATTCTTTTAAATTATTTAAATTAAAATTCTTATTAGTTGTGTTTGGTTCCTTATAATATGACCGTTTCTGTTAAGTATTACGTGTAACTATATTCATGCAGTACTTTCGTAATATATGATCTATACTTAGGTAATATATGATTTATATTTCCGTAATATTTGAATGAAATGTTATTGTAAACACAAACCTCTTTCTATATACATTTTGGTGCCCATGAACATAACGCATATGCAATAAGAATATACGGCACTCGTCATCTTTAAATAAAATCCTTCTAAGTATCTCATTTTCATGTTTTCATTCTCTCTGTTTCACTTGTTATTTCTCATTTCGGGAGAGCGGTGAATTAGTAGCAACAGTAGTCGCTGAAACGACCTGATTGAACAAAAATTGATTTTTTTTCACAGCATAGCTGGGAAACCGATCTATAAACTTTATATTTGATCTATAAAATTTAAATTTGATAATTATTTTAAATTTAGTTGAAAAATGAGTGAGCGGTGAAGCTTTAATCAGTTCTAAATGACTAAAACTTCCACTTAAGCATATATTCAAACAAAATTATATATATATATATATATATATATATATATATATATATATATATATATATATATATATATATAGTAAGTTATAAAATATATATGGCGATTAAGCTACACTGAATATTCCGCGTTTCATCCACTCTGGGATTCTTCAGCCTGAAGAATCCTAGAGTGGATGAAACGCAGAATATTCAGTGTAGCTTAATCGCCATATATATTTTATAACTTACTTCCTAGCTCTACATACGTATTGAGCACTGTTGAAGTAAATACTTAAAATTTATGCATAAATTTATACTTTCGTATATTAATTTATGTGAGTAAATGAAGTAGTTTTATATATATATATATATATATATATATATATATATATATATATATATATATATATAGTCTGTTTATTGTACTCGTGTGTGTGTGTGTGTTCCTGTGTGTGTTTATGTTAAGATATGAACATTTATAATTATTTTCATTTTTTCTTTGGTTTGGAAAACAATGTTGACTTTAACATTGTTTTGATAGGTATGGTGTTTAAATATTTATAACACCTGTTTCAAGCAAGTTCAGATATTATTTTGAGAGTGATATTCTAGTTTTTAAAGCTGATTGTAATGTTGTCTTCAAATTATTTGGTTGTTTTTGCTCCAAATCGACATTGTATACTTTCTCTCGCTGGAACAACTTTGAATTATTCTCTTTCTTTCTCTCAAATCTCTCTCTCTCTCTCTCACTCACACACACACCTTTTTGTGTGTGTCTGTGTGTATATATATTATGTATGTATGTATGTGTATGTGTGTATATGTGCGTGTGAATTTCAAGTGCGCGTAACATAAAAACTACACTCCTATATAATTATGCCTCAACATATTTCGTATGCGATGAAGCAGAATTTTTGCATTATAACAAAAATAAAAAAAAGTGATGACCTTACAAAAATAAAACAACAAGTAAAATATAACAACAAAAATATACAACACAAATGTCTTCTCTGAACGAGAACTAAAAATCTGTGAAAAAAAAACCATTACATCGCGGACATAATACATTTATCAAAATGGCGAGAAAGCAAAGTGCGGGTCAAAAAGTCAATGTATGAAAAAATCGGGTTTCACCTCGAGTTAATTTATTTCTGTTTTTTTTTTTTTCTGTGTTATTTTTTGTGGGGTGTTCTGTTTTTCAAGGTGTGTCTTTTTTTATTTATTCTATCATTCCTGTACACGAAGAAAATATATTATTATAATCTTGTCTTGAAATCAGTATCGAGATATTGTAGATCTTCTATGGACTTTATAGAACCATGTTTGACATCACAATAGGAGGTAAATACACACGCGCGAATGATGGAATATTAATAGCAATATTTAAAGCACACGCACATTTATTTATATATATATATATACATATATATATATATAATTTATAAAATATATATGGCGATTAAGCTACACTGAATATTCAGCGTTTCATCCGCTCTATGTCTCTTCAGGCTTATGCGCGAATTCTGTGGTTGTTTGTCGTTTTTTTATATGCGCATTATATTGAGATTTTAGTGTGTTTGTATATATATATATATATATATATATAGTGTATTTATGTATATATATATGTATATATATAACTAAATATATATATATATATATATAATTCAAACACTATCGTGTTTGAATATATGGTTAAGTGGCAGTTTTAATCATTTAGAACTGCGCTAAAGCTTCACCGTTCACTCATTTTGCGACAACATTTCAAACCGTTTTTACAGTTAATATACCACCTTCTCAGAGATATTGCGAAAAATCTGTTTAATCGTTGTACTGTAAAACAAAAGTTATAATAAATTTACAGCAGTTCCATATCTTGTATTGTCGCTAGTGTTGTTACTAATTCACCGTTCATGCGAAAAGAGAAGAAACAAGTGAAACAGAGAGAATGAAAGCAAACTAGTGCCGTACATTGTTATTACATATGTGTTTGTTATGTTTATAGGGACAAACAAATAAGATGTAAATTAAACAAGGAACAATTGAATTTACAGGAAAAATCATGGATTACAATAAAAAAAATGCGAACTTGAAATTAATATGTTTACGTTTAATTTATAATTCAAGGGAATTAACTGTTATTTTTTTTTTCAAAAATAAAATAAAAATTAAATGATCTAAGGGAGATAACTTTAAATTGGTATTTAATATATGTGTAATTATTTTAGAGAAAACTTTATTTATTGTGATGGTAATAGTTATGATAAAAAAATATAGCAATTATCATAATATATACAAATAAATTGTGATGATAATAATACTAATGTAATAATAATAATATAATAATAATAATAATAATAGCGTTAATACTAGCAAAATAAGTAACATAATAATAATAATAATAATAATAATAATAATAATAATAATAATAATAATAATAATATATAAATAATTATAAACGAGAATGATTACCTTAATAATATTACTTTATGGGGTTTAAATCTGTAAAATTTCACCCATCGTCTATATATGCATCCTGATAATATTTCATTTTTTTCTGTTTTTTTTTCAAGCCGTAGATCGAACCTAGTCATCGTGTTGCCAGTCGGCAGCTCTAACCATCGCATCACAAATCAGTTCCTGTAAATATTTCCCTCAACTGTCTATTTAATTAATATACATATATATATATATATATATATATATATATATATATATATATATATATATATATATATATATATATATATATATATATATGGGAAACTGGGGAGGAGGATTAAAAATACTTGTGGATATTCACACCAAAACAGATATTTATGTAGTGGGGGTTGCCAGAGTTCTCCTGTATACTACAGAAACTTAGACAACCCAACACTGACATATCAGGGTTCTAGGATGCTTCTATCTAAAGAGCTTGAGAAGAATTTTGAACAGCAAAAGAAAAAAACAAAAGCGCACATCACACATAGGTGCTACAAAAAGCATTGTTCGTATAATTACCACATCACAGTTGCGTTGCCTGGACCACTTATTACGTTGTGACGGTCGCCTACCAAACCTAATTTTCTATGGAAATCTACCGTATCATCAGCTTCCACAATATAAGTCCAGAAGAACCTACACTGTCGGCCTCAAAAGCAATCTGAAGAATACGAAGTTTGATGCCACAGCTCGAAAGCAACTGCGGTTGATCTTGGCGCTTGATAGGAATAGGTAAAAACTAGTTATAGTTCTCTTTATGTCACAATGATGGTGCATGCAAAGCTTGGAAATAGCACTATGGAATTCGCTATGCGACCATGCAAATTGGACCTTTGAGCCCTATGAACTTTTTTTCTCTTTTAGAAGGCAGGATATGTAAACCAAGATCAAATCTCAAGTTGACAGAAAATTGTCATCTAATATTCCGCAGCGACCTGAGAGAAGAGTTATGTTATATGCAGTAAGGTATGCAGGTCTGCATCTGGATTGATATCGTCAAATATTGCATCTGCTTCTCCAAATCAGTGATGATCAAGCTCGTTTGTGACTTGAGAGGAGCTCTGTTAGAGGTGGCTAGGCCTGGTGCTTTATTGATACCCGTTTGCATACAGTTTGCATTCTTGTTTCAGCAGAATGACTGAATGCTGTCATAAATTTTCACTCAGTAGGTGTTGGCGCAGCGGCGAGCAAACTACAACGTTTTGTTTTTAGCAGTTTGGAGTGTCCCCAGTGGGCTTGATCTTATAAGCTATTAAAAGGTCCCTTTTGACGTTGTTAACATGTACTATTTCCTTCTAGTGAGCTTTATAATAACCGGCATTCTTCAGCTCTTTCTTCGCGTAGGCAATGAATGGCAGAGTTATAAGCAGCAAGGCCAACACCATTAAGAGCTGATTGTGCCAGCTGCAGCCGTTTCCCTACTAAGCGGCTATTCCTGTCTGTGTTTTCTCTGGAGTTTTATGCAACGCTGAACATTTTAAGCGACATAACTCTTAATGAATTCCAAACTTGAGTTTGCAGAGCCATCGACTGCTTCGCTATGGAAAAGCGTCTGAATGTAACAAATTCTGTCAGAGCTCCTGAAGAACTAGACACCAGGTCTGCTTCAGCCACTTCACGAGCTCCTCCGTATTTACTAGTAACGTGAAATCCATCTGGGACATCGTTGAACACTGCATCTTTCCACAAACAGGTTACAGCAGAGATAGAGTAAGTCGTATCATGTTACCATAACAATACATGCGATGCCAATATCGGCATCATAAGAATAAAAAAAACATCAGCCACTGCAAAAACTACCAGGGTCCGCCCGGGTCACTATATCTCACCTACTGATCCTTATCGCTCGAATTTAATCATAATTTCGAGTGTGCCTTCTGTAACGTAATCCCCCATTGAGGAGCGTTAGAACTACGCTGAGGTAGCTTTGTATTCCCGGGTGCCGCCAGATAACCCAAGCATTTAAGATAGAGAAGATAAATATAGATATATTTTAATTCACTGTCAAAATTGATGTATTTAGGGGGGGTTGAAGACCTGAGATATTTTGTTATTTGGGTAAAACTCAACAACAGGAAATGAGAGGATGTTAGACGAACATGTTGTACTGGCTGAGTGATGGTTGATTACCTCGAGGTTATGTGATTTTTAGTCTTGAATGGGGTCTCAGATCGTCGGGTCTTAGCGTGATTTGATTGGCTGGGCAGACTTCCACCCCACCCACATCGGGTCGATGCGTTCTAAAATTAAAGAGATTGCTTGTTGAATTCGGGGAGAACAGGTCGTATAAACCCGCCGTCCCATAGAGCGCCCCCCACCTAATCCATCCGTCTGTCGCTGTCCGTGAAGAGATTTGAGACTTTGGAAAAACTTACTACGAATTGAATGAGAATTGTAAAAACATTCTTGTACATAATTTTATGAAAACTAAGCTTCGGTAGATAGACTACAATTGTTTGTCTTTCTTCCTGCTGTTACATGATAAGGGCTGTCCCCTTTTCATGTAAGTATAAAAATAGAGAGATTAGTTAAAATGAAAATAAAATGAGAGAAAGAAGAAATCGAACCCTGGACATAAGTTTTAAAGAACAATAGGTTTCAATGGAATGTCCAGTAAATTGTTAATTCGGATGAAATAAATAAACTATTCAATTGTTAGAAAGAATGTGGATAATAAGATATGGGTTAAATAAAGTAGATATGTAGGTTGAATTCCTTTGTAAAAACATCAAAGAAAAAATAGGTTATTGGGAAATCATAATGTCGGAAAAACGTGCAAAGTCGCGCATGTTGAAACACGTGAAATTTGCTCACGTGGCCGGGATGCATGGATTTCTCAATATAGGAAGTGAGCGTTAGTTAGTTGGAGACAGAGAGAGTGAGAAACTCAGAGAGGGTCTGGGAATTCGAACGTCTAGGAAGCGAGACGATCGCTTTGAAACTAAAATGTGAAGCTTTGAATTCTGTATGATGGAAATCACGGCCGGTCGTGTGAAGAATAATCTAAGAGCTTTCTTCTTCTACACGTCTAAGGAATGAACATTTAAAATATAGGAATCGTAATAACATGAACAATCTCTCATAACATGAACAATCTCTCTATGTCTCTTACAACAACATCACTCTCTCTCAACAGCATCACTTGTAATAAGACAAACTCTCACTAAGACTCGTATCTTTAATAATAAGAACTCGCGTAACATACGCGCACAAGTGGTACCTTCGTCTAATAATAATAATAATAACTATATAACACTGTCTGCTGCTTCGATATTCGCTTTCAACATACCAGATTGTATGTAACAACCTCAGAGAAGTCAAGACGACACGGGCCGAGAATTCTAGAGAAATAAGAGTGCTAACCACCTTCTCTCGAGTGAGGTGTTACACTTCAGGCTTGGTGGATAAACCTAATCTAATACAACTGAAGGAAAAAGTCCAGGGGCAAGGCATGCCATTCTACAGTGCCTTCCTCAGCCTCACAAAGGCGTTTGATCTGATAAGTCGAACTCTTCCAATTATTATAGAAATCGGCTTCCCCTGCATCTGTTCGTAGTGTTTTCATTCTTCCACGACAAGACGTAAAGCACAGTCTGCTAATTCGGCTACATCTGAAGCTTCCACAGTCAGCAGCGACGTTAAGCAAGACTGCGTCGTTGCGCCTGCACTCTTCAAAATTTTCTTCTCAGTACTAATCAAATATGCTTTTAAGGACTGCAGATAACAAAAAGTTACATTCTACACCAAGCCTAATGAGAGGTTTTGTAGGAATGGACTAATACCACGCCAAGAATATAGTCACATACCGCGACCATGACAACGCACACCGAAAACGGGCTTCCGTAGCTTGTGAACCATCTAACCCAGGCCTGATAGAGGTTTGAATTTACAATGAAAAAGACAATAGAAATCGCAGAGGAAACAGCGACCGTTGCAGACGCCCTCTTCGAT
>NC_136512.1:76185733-76188233 GCF_053919585.1 Euprymna scolopes | reverse complement strand
AAAGTTTTTAAAAAAAATTGACCTCTGCGGTCTCTTCCAAATTACTCCGACAATTTCTGGTCTAAATATTTGAAATTTTACATAAAGGGTATTCAGAGATACGGCAAGCTTTTTCATCAGTTTAGGTCGAAAACTTTTAGTTACCAATATATAAATGTATGTATGTATGTCTGTTTGCATGTCTGCCTTAAACTTTCAATAGAGGCGACGGATTTTACCAGGATCAGTATCGTTGTAAAGTTCGACCTTTCATAGGACAAATATCGAAAAATTGCCTAAAAACATTAATATCTTCCTCTTCAACTAGGCACCTTTCTACAGGGGGGGGTCACTTTTTCGCTAATATTTTTTAAAGTAATCCTTTACTTTAGATTGTCTAGCCTTAATTTTTTAAAATGTCGCTTCCGGTTTGGCGGTTTTCGTAACAGCATAAACGTTAGGTTTTACTCCGTTCTTTTTCTCTTTTGCGCTACGGGTTCGAGTCTGCCTTCATACTACCACTTTTTTTGTTTTTTGCTCAATATACACATCCAAACACCCGGGCAATCCGGGCGCCAACGCTAGTATATATATATATATATATATATATATATATATATATATATATCGTTTTTAAAATATAATTATCCACTGACACGCGTTTCGTCGTCTACGTCTACTCAGAGTGGCTGAACCTAATAAGATTCGAAATCGGGAGCTCACGGTAATGAGTCTGAACTCTTTATCCGCTGGTCCATCTCGCTGACTGTTTTGGATATATCGCGATTTATTTAGATGTTTTTTTTTGTTTTTGCCCCACGTTTTGAATGAGTTCAATTATTTACGAAAGAGAATTTTTACCTAAATGCGAATTGGGAATAATTTTCCTTTTAACCAATTTGGTCCCCCCACATAGTGAGCTGTATATATATTGTTTTTTAAATATAAATATTTACTGACACGTGTTTCGTTGTCTGCAACTCATCAACGTGGATAATATATACAAGTATGTACGTTCTAAGTTAATTATTTACCTTTATATATATATATATATATATATATATATATATATATATATATATACGTCCAAACAAATTAAAGGGCGACTTTCTAAGTAAATAAAAAGAAAAAACGAGCTTCGAGGCGGAGCCAATGTTAACCGTATTTATCGCTTGAAAAAACAATAACAAATCTAAATCTATAAGCGATAAAAATAAATAGTAAAGTCATCTCGGGTTCGTGGCCTAACGGTTAAGACACTAGACTGTGGTAAACATGGTCTGACGAGAGGTAATTACCTCGAAACACGCGTGTCCGTAGATTACTGTTTTTAAAATTATATATATATATATATATATATATATATATATATATATATATATATATATATATATATATGATGGACTCTCCCGTCGATTTCGACGTATGAGGTTCGGACAACCCATATTTCTAAACCTCATTTATGCTTTGCCTCTGATGACTTTTTAGTCCAGCAAGGGACTTGCAAACAAGGGCATAAATAGAACAGGAATGTGGATTTAACGCTGCAGATATTGGTGCGGCTTCTAGTCGTTTTGCTCTTACTCTGTTTTCTTTCAGTTGCCTTAAGCTTTCAGATTGAAACCTCTGGAGACCTTCAAAACACCTTGATCTCCATCCTTTTCGGTCATTCACCTCATCTTCAAGACTCCTGTATGGTATGTTCACTTCACACAAGTTACTCTTCAACTTGTCCTTGTACCTAAGCCAAGGACGTCCGACAATTCTTTTACCACCCTCAACTTGACTGTACATCGCAATTTTTGGAATTCTGTCATCGGGCATCCTCAATACATGACCAGCCCACCGCAATTGCGATTGAATAAGGAATGATTCAATGCCAGATATTTTGCATTTTGTGAATAATTCGGCATTTGATACCTTGTCGCGGAGGTTAAAACCACATATGGAGCGTAGATAGCTTTTGTGGAAAACGTCCAGCTGATTAATGTGATGTCTGTATGGTGTCCTTGACTCAGATCCATACAGAAGAATGGAAAGAACAACAGCACGGTAGACAAGGATTTTTGTGTCTAATCGAATACCCCTTTCGTTCCACAAGTGATGGCGAAGATTTCCAAAGGCAGATGTGGCCTTAGCAATCCTGTTGACAATTTCATCATCAAGAGTTTGTGAGTAGGGTGTGGCTGATGCACTACCTCAGTCTTCCTTATGCTGATTGTCAGGCCAATGGCCTTGCACGCGGCTGAAAATCGATCAAGAAGAACCTGGGCTTCTTCAAAGGATGTGGCTACTAGTGCGGCATCGTCAGCGAAGAGCAAGTCGCGAATAATTTCGGTGCGAAGAAGAGTCTTGGCCGTAAACCGTTGATGGTTAAATAAGCCACCGGATGACCGAAATTGAAACTTGACACCAGTGTCCAAATCATCAGATGCATGTTTCAGCATTTCAATATATATATATATATATATATATATATATATATATATATATATATATATATATATATGGAAAAATGAAG
>NC_136512.1:76078233-76180733 GCF_053919585.1 Euprymna scolopes | reverse complement strand
ATGTAACACAAATTACCCAGCCATATTTTGGTCTACATATTTGACATTTTACATAAACAGTTTTATGACATAGGACAAGATTTGAATCCGATTTTGGCTGAGATTTTTGCTGCCAATTGGGCAAAGCTTAAAAAAAAATCACTTTTTCTGTCTCACGCAAACTATTTACCAATTTTGAGTCTTACGTTTGAAATTCTACACAAAAGGGTATTCAGACATGCAGCAAGCATTTAAATAAGTTTTTGGGCGGAAATTTTGCTGTCAAGAGGTCAAAATTGAATAAATTGATATTTGCAGACTCTACTAAACTCCTCTGCCAATTTTGGGTCTAAACACTTGAAATTTTAGATGTAGGTTACCTTTACTTGAGTCAAACTTGTTGTTATGTATATACATATGAACATAAAACTATATGCAGTACATAGGGACAGAGCAAACCCGGACTGAATTGCTAGTATATATGTTGAGTAGAAACCCTTGATACGGTGGCCTGATGATACTTTGTTTCTGGTTACGAGGTGGAATAGATGCTTTTTTTTCTGGCTCCTTGTTTCGGCTTTTGCCCTGTCTTGCGGGTTTATTTATGATCTTATTTACATAATTATCATTATGATTATACACATGTTTATTATATACTTTACTGTATTTATTTATTATTTAAAAATATTCAAATGGGGACAGAACTGGTATATAGTGTGTTCATTAGGCAAACATTATTGCTTACACATGTACATTATGCTTCAATTGAACCTCAATTAAAAGAGACAATATCATCTGACGCCAAAAACGGGACCTAATGGAACCAGGCATCAAGTCTATATTTATTAATGTAATCTTGATTCTCGTTTCAATAAACTGTCTCTTTTTTTTGATCTGATGAAGTGGTCTCTTTGAGTTGAGATTTAAATTCGAATTCGGGGGTATCAAAAGCAAAGCAAAATATAATGAAAGTAAAAATAAAATAGATAAACCCAATAATTTTTTATATCATACCTGTTCACACTGAAACACTTATCACAATATTCTGTGGATCTATATTAAAAAACCTCCTTAAACTTTGTGACATATTTCCATTCTATGGAGGTTAGGCGCGAACGAACATCCCATAAATTTATTATACCATATTTCTTCAAACTGAAACGTAATTATCAAAGTATACTTACGCAGAAAGATATGAAAAGTATTTATTAAAGTTTGTTCCTATTTCGATTCTATGGAGGCCAAACGCGAACGCAGACCCAAAAATTTTATTATACCATCCCTATTTAAGTTAAAACATACTTATCAAAGTATTCTTATGTACATCTATATAAAAAAAAAAATTGTAAATTTTTTTTTAAGTTCAAAATTTTTTAATTCTATACTTCTTGGACCTTGCCAAAACGCAGGCCCCACAGTTTTAATGAACTACCGTTCTGCAGGATCAAATATACCCATTCCTGTGTCGCGATACATCTTCTATCATTATATGTACTCAGTTTTTTTTAAATAGTCAACCATATAGGAGCCTATTCGTGACCAGACACACACGCACAGGCATTCAAATTTATATTATATATATATGAACACATTTAAAAACTTACATATATTCCTGTATGTATATATATATATATATATATATATATATATATATATATATATATATATATATATATATATATATATATATATATATTTAAAGTATCGGTCAAAACTAACGGAACAAAATTTTAAAACCTAATATTTATAAGAAATAACAACTGTGAAAAGCTGAAATTTTTACCACAGGTAATCGTTATCATCCATAAAAATATACTTAAATTTGAATTATTTGCAAAGTATAGAAAAAGAATTATAACAATTATTTATTTTCGAAAGTAAGGTACAAAATTGAGAACAATAATGTAAACAGTATGCTATATTAATTTTTTTAATTTCCTTTAAAGGATATATTTTACTTAGTCATTTGTAAACGTTGAATCAGCCGGCACCATAGCGAAACGCCAAAAACTTGATTACTCTGTGAGACAAGCTATTGTGAAACTACACAAGAAAAAGCACACCAAGCTACACAAGACCAAGGCTTACTCACAAATGGATTTAAGAAAATGGCTGGTCTACAAAAAAACGACTAATGTAGATTCTGTCACTCAGCTGTTGAAAGCCCAAGTCACCTAATGTCTGGATGCAAGATCCCTCCAGCCGATGGTCATTACACTGCTCGCTACAACAAAGTATGTAGATACTTACATTGGAAGATCGTTTTCCCCTCTATAAGACTGTTTTGATTTTTACTAAACGCATAAATACATTAATTACGCAAATGTATTTTCATACAAGTAATGCCGGCAAACTTTTTTTCTTCAAACATGTATATTTTCTTCCAGCAGTAAATTAAACATGTATTTTTTCTTCCAGCAGTAAATTAAACATGTATTCAATATAAAAACGCAATAAAACTTTCGATAAAATATTAAAAAAATAAGCAAATGTAAACACTAATTTCCTTTAAAATTCTGTAAAAATGGTGAAAACAAAAATGTATCTATTGCATTATTCGCAAATATAAACAAAATATGGGGGGGAGTATTTATGTGCAATGAAAACAGTACATTCAGCAAAGTTTTTTAACGTAAATAAATCATTACTGTTATGAAGAATACGGACCGTGCCGATATAGTAACTGTATGATTTATAAACCCAGTAAACACATAGAGCCATCTAACAAATCCCATAAAGGGTGTGTTTTTACTTGAATGCCTAGAAGTAATCGCCTAAATGCTACATTGTTTGCCAGTGCCACTAGATGGGCACTAGTTACCGCTTATGAGACCAAGTAACCATCAGTGCCCTAAATTGATTATTAATTCTCGGCAGTGACAGATGATTCTTTCCACTGCTTGCCTGCGCCCGATCAAGCCCGCCAGTGCTCCCAAGTAGCTGCCAACTTTCGCAGGTACAATAAAGGGATAGTTAGAACATTAGAGGAGCACTATCCACAGTGAACTATAAAAACAGCCAAAAACACCACTGGATGACATTGCCCATCACTTTATGATAGGGTTCGCAACGTGATGAAAGTCACTGCCAATTGCAAACAGGCGATTTAATTTCACAGCAGTTTAAGTGACGCTGATAGAGTTCGTAGCCGACAATGATCAATTAGTTTAGAGGCAGCATGTGTCCAGCTAATGCTTCAAAACACCATTAAATGCCAGTGACCAGAAGTGCTTGACACTAATATCCGCTGACAGAAAATTAAATATTAGATCAGTCAACATAAAGTCGATACTGGTTATGGCCACGATTGAGTGAAAGTAGCTGATATGAATTGAGAGTGACAGTTATAAAGGCCAGCAACACACCTAATACACACTAATCGCCAATAATCATCGGCGACAAAAATCATAGCTAGTGCATTCTGCAAGCTGGCAGTTAATCTGTTTTGAGAGTGTGTGATGTGTGTGTGTGTCTGAGTGTACTTACAAATTATATAATAATATATATACATATGTATGTTATATATATATATATATATATATATATATATATATATATATATACATATAATGGAGAGAGACAGACAGAGAGTGAGATAAAGATGGAGTTTTCCAAAGAGAAAGAAGGGAAGAGTATTGTGAAAAATATTCAGAAGAAAAAAACAAAACGTTATCTAGGAACGAAAAAAGTAGTGCAACAGAGAAAAACCATGTCCCGTATTCCTGCTTTATATATATATATATATATATATATATATATATATATATATATATATATATATATATATATATAATGCGCAGCTCGTTGTTTGTTTACAAACAGGCTATTTGAGCACTGTAAAAGTGGTGGGGGATGTCTACTTAAATAGACATTCCGACGAGTTATTTGTGGGCGTCGTTTCTGTGGTCTAGTGGGAGAACTGCCGACTGTCAACACGACGGTTCTAGGTTCAATCCTTGGCTTGGGAGAGATGCTTGTCTCTCTTGTGATGCAACGAAACAGGACTGTATGTTGATGACTACAAATATATATATATATATATGTGTGTGTGTGTGTCTGTGCGTTATATATATATATATATATATATTTAACGCACATATATATATAATGCATGTATATGTATGTATATAGACGCGCATAATATATATGTGCTTTAAATATTTATATATATGCATATATAAAGGCATATATTTATATACATATATACGTCCCATATATATATATATATATATATATATATATATATATGTGTGTGTGTGTTACAGGTTGTTTTAGATCAGAACACGTATAAGGTTGAGTTAAGATAGAACGGGGAAAAAAGAGTGCTCGAAACTTTACAAGTGCGACAGCCAATTGTATACACGAATCAGTAAGAAGCATTTAAATTGCGACAGCGAAATGGAAAGGGAATTGGTAACGAGATGGGCGAGGGGTGATGTTGTTATGCGATCGCCCTATTGTTTGCTCACACGTGTGAGCCAATCAAATGTAACAGCGTGTCCTCACCATCAATGTCTCGTTGACGACGTTGTTAACGGAACAATGAGACACGCCCGTTGGCTTCAATTAAAACATGGCGACTATTATCTTGCTAACGAGTTTCCGGTCTTTTTCTTTTTTATTTTTAAATTCTCTCATTTTTATTTCTTTTCTTCGGAATTTTTCATTTATTTTATTCGTCGTATTGAAAAAGACTGATTTTTATCTTTGTCTCTAAAGGCAGCCATTACTTTTTACTCGTGTATTTTGTATTTTCCTTTTTAATTCAGATTTCTGCCGATCATTTTCAAGTACAAGCAGCTAAACGCAACAAGTGGTTGGTGGAAAACAATGAAAATCTTAGAAGAATAGACATTTCGTCCGCATGTTTGTCCGTCAATCACAAATCTTTTTTTTAAATTCATGGTAAAATAGCAGGGAAATCGAGTTTGCGCAGGATTTTATAAGGATGATCGAATGTTCACAACACACATTTATTGCCAGCAAGAACGCTGTTCTCCTAAAAAATCAAAATGCCGGTGTTGGTTCTTGGCTGGCAAATAATTTGTACTCTCACATTTGCTGTACATATATTAACGTTGGTATACATTTGTATTATTATTACGCTTGACATCTGCTGAATGATACTGCAGCGGTAGTGGTGATAACGTTAAAAGCTTGAAACACCCCATTTCATTGTTCATATATATATATATATATATATATATATATATATATATATATATTAAGTAATGTGATTTATAATTTAAAAATTTAAAAAAATTTTAAAATTTAAAAATCAAAATTTAATTAAATTAAAAATCAGTTTCATAAGAAGGAACAACAACAAAGTCAATTATCTGTACGATCGTTTCGGAAATCCGTGCTTTTTATTTGTGGTATACATGAAGTCACGTAGAACAATTATACATAGTTTTTTTGGTAAGCACGGTCTCCTCATCAGCAAATTTAGGAGGATTTCTATTGAATTGAAAAGACACGAAAAATAAACCTAGCATTAAAAGTAAGGCAGATGAATCTTTTGGTTTTTTCTTCTTTTGAAATCAGGAACTGTATTTAAAGTAGTCATTTAGATGTTTGCTATAGCTTTTTATTTTATTCAATAAAATAAAAAGCTATAGCAAACATCTAAATTTTTAAAAATTTTTAAATTATAAATCACATTACTTAATATTGAATTAGCTCTAGGACATTTAACTATCGAGCTTATTATATATCTAAATTACAACGAGCATTTCCTGTATTTTAATTAAACTAGTAATTTCACTATTACATTAAAATACACTTAGCTCTTTAGACTATTATTCTAATCTCCTTTAAATTATATATATATATATATATATATAATTATTTACTATAGTAATTATTTACTATAGTAATTATTAAATACCTACAGACCCTAGTGTTTCATCCTCTCGGGAGTCATGAGTTCAGGGTTTCACGATTAACCCCAGTCATTATTGCGGCATATATATATATATATATATATATATATATATATATATATATATATATATATATATATATATATATATATATACCCCAATCGTGACTGGAGTAAATCGTGAACCCCTGCACTCATGACTTCCGAGAGGATGAAACACTAGGGTCTGTAGGTATTTAATAATTACTATAGTAAATTATTATTATTATTATTATTATTATTATTATTATTATTATTATTATTATTTATATATATATATATATATATGAAATGGAAGTGTTTCAAGCTTTAAACTTTATCACCACTACCGCTGTACTGACATGCAGAAGTCCAAGTGTAATGTAAACAGGCATCTTGCTGCTCAGCTTCTTACTTACCACCTCTGTGAATTATGCCCCAGATGGTAACTTAATCACAATACATTAATATATATATATATATATATATATATATATATATATATATATATATATATATTAATGTATTTTCACCCCAAACACACACACAGTGCCGCTGATGTAGGAAGTTACCATCTGGGGCATAATTCACAGAGGTGGTAAGTAAGAAGCTGAGCAGCAAGATGCCCGTTTACATCACACTTGAACTTATGCATGTCAGTACAATCAGAAAGCAGGATACGGAAGGGGAATTTCAAAATCTATCAGATCTAGGGAAGAAAGTTTAAGAGTAGAAGGCTTCCGTGCATTTAGGGATTTCTATTGTGTAGAGATAGGAGTTTGTTACTTTTCGGGATTGTATGATGGATTTCCGTCGAGGTGACACAGGGGTATGTAGTTCCCCGATGCATTCAATATCAAAATACTTGTAAAACCCCCAAAGAGATGCAACATTTCGTCGATGGGACAGCAGCTGAAAGCTAGCTGATAGTGCAAGCTTATGAGTTTGGCGATTCTCTTTTGAACTAAATCTAAAAGGGGGAAGCTAATTGCATCGACCTTAATATGGCAACAATGTTCC
Source organism: Euprymna scolopes (assembly GCF_053919585.1). NCBI lineage: Eukaryota > Metazoa > Mollusca > Cephalopoda > Sepiida > Sepiolidae > Euprymna > Euprymna scolopes. The sequence continues at coordinate 76,173,832 of NC_136512.1, read as the reverse complement.
ATACTTGGGCAAATGATGGCTTGTAGAGTTTTAAGATACTCTCTTGCGCAACAGTACTCCATACTTGGGTAAATGGTGGCTTGTGGAGTTTCAAGATACTCTCTTGCGTAAGTAACGTTTTAAGAGCCCACTTTCTTTGCAGCAGCATTGCTAATTCTCCCAATGTAACTCATAATCCCCGTGAATGTTAAGCCGAGGAGTTTGAACGAAGTACATTCAGAAAATGTATCATTATCCATGGTTATTAGTGGTTGAGAGGGTTCTTGTAGCGATAAAAGAAAAGAAGTTTAGACTTGCAGCATCGAATGTGACCATCCATATATTTCTCTATTCCGCAGCGGACCGGAGGTTTCTTTCTGTATTGTTTTTCCATAACCTTAAATAATGCTTATTCGTTTCCTCTCATGTCTGCTATAGAGTGTTATGTCATCAGCGTGTATACCTATGCTAGAGATGATTTTTCAGGAGTGTATTTTATGAATATTAGGAATAGTAAATGTTCCAAGGATCAACACATTAGGTACACCTATATCTATATCATATTGTATTGACACAGGAGCATCCATGACAAACTAGATTCTTCTCTTATTTAAGAAGAACTTATTAATGTTTATTCGTCCAGTAATTCTATAGAATTTGAGTTTCATGAGAAGACTATCGTGCCATACAGTGTCCAATGCCTTAGAAGTGTCAAGGGCTACTATGTTAGCCTTCCCCGCATTATCCAATGCATAGTATATACGTTCAGAGATTAGTGTTAGGATATCTAAAGTAGAAGGGCTTCCCTAATCCCATACTGTTTGTTGGACAGAAGTTTAAGAGCTGTGTAGTGATGGACTTGAACTTGAGTACTCATTTTGGCGAATGAAAGGGCGAAGGCTATTTGGGCGATAATTTAATGAATCAGTCCTTTTGCCAGACTTATTTTAAACTTGTGCCACGCACGAAGTTTTCCAGCAGTCTGGATAGTAAAGTTGGCTAAGGAATTTGCTGAAACATTGAAGAGAACAAGAGCGAACTCAGTGGAGGAGTTTTTAAATAGTACAGCAGGGATGAGATCAGGCCCATATGCTTTTGATGATATCATGTATGGGTGATTTTCAGATCCTCTCGTGTTGTTTCTGTCCACAGAGAGAACTCTGGAAGAGAATGGTTTATTGGGTTCAAAGTAGAGTTGCAGGCAAACTGAGAAGCAAACAGTTTAGCTTTCTCTGTTACCGTGCAAACAATTCAAGATTGTTGGATAATGAGGGGTATGTTGATTGCCCATTATTTACTACACTGTTATAGATTTCCCAGAAGTGTCGAGTTCCTAATTTCTACGCTTCAATGCGTTGTCTGCTAATTTCGGTATATTCTAATTTGGCCGTGGCTGTATATTTTTTACAATTACTTTTAGCTTCTATATACTTTTGTCTATTTCTAATGGATTTATGTCGGATAAGTCTGCGGTACGCGTGCTTCTTTTTTGCGTAAGTAAAAGTTAACCACTTGAGAGAGTGGTGCTTGCTATAGAGCTTACGTGTGGGAACATGTGCTTTAAATGCCGCTTTAAAGCATTCTATGGGCTCATTTACGAACATTTAATCATTGGATATAAATATATTTCCCCATGAGGAATCTCTGGTGCGATTTCTGATGGCATACCGGTTAGCTTTATTGTAGTACCTTGTCGTTTTGAGCAGTGGCTCTTCAACTTGGCGTTGGTAATTTAGGGCCATATCTATCATTACCACAGGATCATCAGCATTCTTAAGAGAACAATCGACATTTGTTACACTAGGATCAGGAACTGTGGTCAGAAATTGGTCGATATATATAGATATATATAGGCATAGATATAGATAAATAATGTAGATATATAGAAAGAGACACACGTATATATACAGATGTATAAATATATATGGATAAGTATATATATATATATATATATATATATATATATATATATATATATATATATATGTGTGTGTGCGTGTGTGTGTATTCATATATATGCGGTCTTGGATATGACCTTAAACTATATCCGATTGTAAGGCCCCAGCTTGCCGACTTTGGAGCGTGTAGAGTTACCCCTTAAGTGTCATTGCTCCCAGGTCCACTCTGGCCCAGAGGGTCCCAATTATGAGTTAAATAGAAACCGACTTGAATATATATATATATATATATATATATATATATATATATATATATATATATATTCTATTAAAAAAATTTTCTTCAAAATATCTGGATTCGGAATTAAATAAACTGAAAAGGGTTGATATGCCGTAAAACAAAACCAACCAACCAACCAATCATATACACGTATATTGATTTATAAGTATATTTATATTTATATATATGCATATATATATGTATATATATATATATATATATATATATATATATATATATATATATAAGTGAAAGTGTCTGTGTGTCTGTGTACATTTCCCTACGCAATAACTCTGTCAAATTTTAGCCTACAGACTCGAAATTTGATATGCAGGTTACTGAAGTTTGGGAAAATCAATGTGATCGGTTTTTGGCCAGTAATTTTGCGATTAAATGGTCAAAGTTCAACGATTTGACCTTTAAGAACTGTACCAAACTCATCCGACAATTTTTGGGTCTACGCACTTGAAGTTTTAGATATAGGTTCCTTGGACATGGATCTAACTTAATAACTTGATTTGAACCCAAAACAATAAATTTTAAGGGGTCATAATAGGGGTCAAAGTTTTTTAAAAAATTGACCCCTGCGATCTCTTCCAAATTACTCAGACAATTTCTGGTCTAAATATTTGAAATTTTACATAAAGGGTATTCAAAGATAGGGCAAGCTTTTTCATCAGTTTGGGTCGAAAACTTTTAGTTACCAATATATAAATATATGTATGTATCTGTTTGCATGTCTTCCTTAAACTTTCAATAGAGGCGACGGATTTTACCAAGATCAGTATCGTTTTAAAGTTCGATCTTTCATACGACAAATATCGAAAAATTGGCTAAAAACATTGATATCTTCCCCTTATACTAGACACTTTTCTATAGGGGGGGGTAACTTTTTTCGACGATATTTTTTTATGTTATCCTCTCCTTTAGATTGTCTAGCCTTAATTTTAAAAAATGTCGCTTCCGGTTTGGCGGTTTTCGTAACAGCATAAACGTTAGGTTTTACTCCGTTCTTTTCCTCCTTTGCGGTATGGGTTCGAGCCTGCTTTCCTACGAGCATTTTTTTTGTCAACATACACATTCAAACACCCGGGCATCGTCGGGCGCCAATGCTAGTATATATATATATATATATATATATATATATATATATATATATATATATATATATATATATATATATATATATTTCTTTGTACCCATACTTTCCTGTTAATAAGACACAGAAAAACTAAAAGACTATTCATTCAAGACAAAAGTTACACATTGGTTAAAGGCAAAGCAGATCACACAAATTTAGCCATAGTTTCGTAGCAAGAATGATTTATAAAGCTTATACATAATCGTATGAATATTTTTTTTTTTAAATTACAAGAGTTTTTAAGAATGTTCCAATTACTTTCGAAAAGAAGTTGAAAAATAGAAATATAATTTTATGCTTTCGTCAGAGTAAAAATGCAATAAGCACTATCATTAAATATTAGCGGGACCTGTGGAAATTCCACAGGGGACTCATTCATATGTAATATATTGATGTTGGCATTCTGTAGAGTATCAGTGTAAATGGAAACGCTCTGAGATTATTGTAACTTTTTTTGTTAAACTTACAAGAGTATTTATCAATTTAAGCTAGAAGGAACGGCCGACAAAGGCCGGTCGTAAAGTACGCTTAAATATGATATTTTGATTCTTGCAGATTTCTTATATATTATTATAGATTTTATGTTTCTTCTATTTTTATATGTTATAAATTTCAGAAATAAAAAAGCATATATATCCATATGACTTGTGTGCATTACCTTGAATCGAAACCGAAATAAAAACTTATGAAATATATATATATATATATATATATATATATACATACATATATATATATACATACATATATATATATATATATATATATACATACATAACTTGAGTTTCTTAAGCAATAATCGAAACCAAAATTAAAACTTATAAAGAATCTTTGATAAAATTATTTATAAAATAAAAGTAGATTACTGAAGTGTCATGAGCTATAACCGAAACCAAAACTTATGAAGAATTCTTTGTAAAATTATTTATAACAAGAAATGGAAGTACTTAGCAATCAAACGGCTCAGATGTAAGCGTGACACAGAAAATGCCCTACACGCTATAGTATTAATATATAGATTATCGTATGACTTAAATAAAATAAATATTTGGTGCTCTTTTTATAGGACAGTCGAATTAATTATATCAGTGATGATAAAATCTTGGTGCCATCCCGTACGTCCGTCCTAATGAGAAATTTCTAATAGTTTTCGAATGAATTAAAGCCTATGGCATAGCATTTCGCAAGTGTGTGGTGTACTTAATCGCCCAGTTAGGTTCAGTTTTCGGTCATTGTAAAATTAGAACTAGTATTTTTAACGAAAGTTGATTGATGAAACCGTAAATAAAGTAAAAAAGAGTACATTGTCAAATGTTCTATTTACCTAATCTTACTTATCAAGATATACCTCAACTCAGCATTGTTAAATGGCAATCTCCTCACAATTGTAAGCTTATTTCACGTTACACTTTTTTATGTTCCTACAATCAATATTGTCGTCTTATTCCGTGAGAATCCAATTTATATTTCCAAAATGGTGGATGCGTTTGCAAATTAACGACAAATTGACTCGCGTTGCATTGTTTATACGATTTCACCTAACTTTAACATTTGTACGGAATTTGAATATCCGTTAATAATGTGTGATATATATATATATATATATATATATTTGCCTGTCTAGCCGCACTGATGAGCTGTGAAACAGCGAAACAGTACTGTATGTGGATGACTATATATATATATATATATATATATATATATATATATATATATATATATATATATTAGATCGTTTATGAATATACATAGACAGTGAGAGAGAAAGCATAGATATAACAGGCTGGAATGCAATACAGTATGGGAGGATGAAGTTGTCGCCCTAAAGAAACACCCACTATAACTATATGCTTTAAATTTTTATTGACAAAATCAATTCAGGTAACTCGGTAATGCAGTTTAGCCGCGTGAAGTCTCAACTGCTGCCTCGACACGAGTCTGGAACTGGAAGCATGCCTTTTCCACAAGTGCCGAATACTCGCCGAATGGCGGCGATTAGGCTGGCCTTCGTGTTGTTAAGTTCATGTTGGTAATGTTCTCTCGACGTATGATCAAACGAAGTAATATACGGTGTTCAAGTCGGGGAAGGAGGGCTGTCAGTGAGAGAGGTATCCAAAGTGATAACACACTTTCTGAGATCAAGCCTGGGTCTCTTTAGACTTATAGGCCGTAGCCGAATTCTGCTGTCACACCCAGAGTCTAACAATAACCATCTGATTGCACCAGGGGATAATCCCACTTAATACATTTACGTACACTTAGCTGTTGACTTTTAAGTCGGTTTCGAAGACGTGACATGATGTGGCCCTTACTTTAAACCACATTGCCGTACACTTTGTTTTCATTACCCTGGGGGCGTCTCTGTTATTCATGACAATCCAATTGATGCATTTTGAGGGTGTTGGTAATGGTCCTGTTGTAATAACTTGGATTCGTAGAGAGCAGGATTTGTACAGTGCGGCATTTCCGATCTCACTCATTGAACATCGTGTCACTTTCCGATATGACAGAAGGCTCTACTCGCTGTTGGTATTTGTACAAAACTGGTCAACTAGTATCAAATATGCATTTAAAAAATCGGTTTTTATCAGTTGAATCATGTTGTCTATTCTAGGACGACACTTTTATCTTTCCTATGTTTACTTATACGTAAAATCAACATTCTAAAACTTCAATCTCCTTAAGATTGTAAGCTTTTTTAACATTACATTTTCTTATCTTCCTACAATTAATATCGTCGTCTGTTTCTGCGAGACTCCAATTATATATTTCCAAAATGGCGGATGCGTTCGCAAATCAACCATGAGTTGATTCTCGTCTCATCGTTTATACGATTTCATCTTACTTAAACATTTCTAAGGAATTTGAATAAGCGTTAATAATGTGATATATATTTCCTGATCGTTTTTTAAATATGCATAGAGAAAGAAAAGTAGACAAAAGGAAAGTAATACTGTTCTAAATTTGATTTGCATATCTTAAATATGAACATGTCTGTCATTTTATGTGATTATATTATTCGCTTAGAGAAACGTGTTTGGAATTTAAAAAAGTGCATCAATGTTAATACAGCATCGTAATGCATCGTGAAAATTCACACAGAACGAAATATATTTAAAGTTGTTTGTTTAAAAACGTAAATCTTTATTTAACGTTTCGGCGCTTCTACATTATATAGATGGCGCCATTGTTAGGAGGTGAAAACTCCAACTTTTTCTCGGGCAAACAAACAAGATTTTTTTCTGAACACAAAAATATTTGCAAACCAAAACCTTTATTGTATAAAAATGTATAGATACATAATTTAAAAAACATTTATTGAAAATTCTGCGTAAGAAGATATAATTATAATAAAATATTTTAATTAAAACAACATTGAATTTTTTTTCGGGATTTTTATTTATATTAATTTTTATTTTTTGTGGAATTACAGTACAAGTATCACTGTAACAAAATATATGTTAAATTTTTATAAAAACATTTATTTAAAATTCTGCGTAAGAAAATATAAGGCGCTTCTACACTATAAGGACGAAATTTTGTAGTCGACAAATGGCGTTCTTAGATGAAAAACAATGGTTTTATACTGGTTAATTTTGTCAATTATAATAACTCACAATGGTAGCTTCAAAATTATGCGGTCGAAATTGCCTGAATATTTCTGAATTATTTTTATCAAACACTAATTTAATCGTGTAACAAGTGAAAACTTTCGGCCATCTTGTTAAATCGAAACAGAAAATTATCTAACTATTGAACTCTTTTGCGTATTTCGATCATTTTTATCAAATTTTGTTTGTTTTTTTAATTTTCTTTAATAAAGATTTTTCACCTTATCGATGTTCGTAATTTTTTTATGTTTGTATATGGAGGTAACCACTAATCATGGCCTGGAAGCCTCTCGGGGATAAGGGTTATTGCGTGTACAGTAATTAATGGGATAGTATTTTAGGAATAGTTAGTACAGGAGATGATATATACGATAAATAAATAAATACGAGCAATAATTAGATACCATTGTTTTCAGGAGAAATTCAGTATTTCGATTTTCGGAATTTCGTCCTAATAATGCAGTAGCGTCAAATACAATTATAATGAAACAACTGCTGAATTAAAGCAACTTTGGATTTCTTTCCGAAACATTTTTTTTAAATTAAAGTATAAGTGGCACTGTCACAAAATGTATTTTAAATTCTTGTAAAAACATTTATCGAAAATTTTGTTTAAGAAAATATAATTATAATAAATTAAAAAAAAAAAATTGAATTAAACCAACATTGGATTTTTTCACAAAACATTTTTTGAAGAAAAATAAAATTGGATTTTTTGTTCGGACAATATATTAATTTGATTGAAACATTTTTCGAATACAAGCAACATTATTTTTTTATTTTTTTTTCGGGAACATTTATTTAATGGAGTTAAAATTGTTACTGTCACCAATTTTAGTCTTCTCTTTGACCGAGAAGCGCTATCTAGTAACAGTATAGTAAATCGCACCGAAAATTGGTTAGTTTCGTGTCATGCAGAAGTGCCAAAATATAGAGAACCCCTTTCATCTCTATTGTAGGAAAATAAATAATGCAGAAGTGGCAACGTTTCTATTTGTACTTCAAACTCTGGAAGAACAATTTTTACCTTTATCCCGATAATAGAAGGAAGACCTTGTTTTTAGCGTTTTTTTACCCGGGTTTAACAACTGATTAAGTCCTAAAAGCCACTCTAGGATGATGGTTAATGAATGTAAGGTGGAAGTCTAGTAATCGTTAATTGTTAAATTGGGTAGAATTTGATTATTCAAGGGGGAGAGTTCAACAAGTTTGCGATATTGTAGCCAACCGGAGAGCAGACCAGCAACAATTGACATTTTTTTAGGATTTCTTTCACTGGAGTTTCAAGTTGAATTTTTTTGTGAAAAACAACTTAAAACACGTTATAAGCTCACCATATTGATAAGTGACCTTTTTTCGTTAAAATGCTACTATTTTTTATACCTAGGGACTCACAATTTCGCGCGCACCAAATTTGAAAAACATCAACATATTTTTTTTTCTATGTAAAAAAAGCCGTGTTCACCAAAATTCGTGACATAACTTGAAGTAACCTTGAAAAAACTATTAAAGTCACAAGAAAAAGAATTCCATATCCCTAAAGCAAAAAGAATTTTTTTTTATTTAAATCACAACTTTATGAAAATACCCCCCTCCCCCTAAAAAAAAATTAAGAGATATCGCAAGTTGAAGTTAGGGGAGTTTAACTTTATTTAACAGTTTTCGCATTCTAAACTAGGCTAGTTTGATATACCTATTATGCGAGAGATAAAAGAAATGGATTTTTTATTAACTCAAGCAGGAAACACATATAATAGTAATCGAGTGTCATCTACAGATGTTAATTTACCTTCAGAGGATTTTCAACATGTATTGGGTGTTCCCCGTATTAAGACATTAAACATTTGTTCATAGAATGTGTGTTTAGATTTAGGTACAGATAAAGAGTGTTTCGCATGACATGTAATAGTTTAGGTAAATACAAAAATAAGGTCTAACAGCTTGCCTTTTTTTTCATGCGCACATACAGCACGTGTTATTCTCGAATGGTTACCAATCTCGTACTGGCCGACCTCAATGTGCGTCCCTTCACTGATGTAACGAGGACAACAACATAAATAAAACAGTCCTCTAATTATTAATCATGAATTGAAGAGTTGTCTTGTTGTTTATACAAACTCAGTTTTCTATAACATCAAGATCAAAGTGTAGTATCTCTTCTGATGATAACATCAAGATCAAAGTGTAGTATCTCTTCTGATGCTTCAATTTTTTTTGTTCTTAGTAAGTGTAGGAGAAATTCTTCACGGCTGAGACAATTATTTAATTGTAGTTCTTTTCTCCGCATTAAAAAAAAACGAGCTTGGTGCCTAACACTGCCCTCGTGGGGAGGCAAAGCAAATAGTAACATCGGAAGGAATCTAAAAAAGGGTTAATACTTTCATATATTACTTTACTTTGCCACATACATATATATGTGTGTGTGTGTGTGTGTGTGTGTGTGAATTTTTCACGCTCTAATATTGATATTAAAAGTTCGCTTTTTCTATTTAAAATTTATTAAAACAAACTTTTTAATATACTTAGTCATAGATATGCCAGCGACTATATAAAAGCTAAGGAATTTGCATATTGCTTCGAAAAACGAACGTTAATTGGTCTCCAAGCACAAGGGGAACTGGACCTAGTAATTCACTGACTTTATTGAGTACATTTCAAATAACATTTTTCACGTCAATAAAAGGCATAATTTGGCCTCCTGCTCTCAGCACTACCAGCATGAAACTTCATAATGATTGACATCTCAAATGTCAAAACCATCATTTCCTTTAATCACAAATTTGCATCATTCGGTCCAAGGATCCCCCCCGCGTTTGACAAGTTTTCCTTTTATCGAATTATCACAATCGTACTATAAATGCTTTTTGCATCTTTCTGCGTATCATAGCCATGCGCAACAAAGACAACAAACAACCTCTTTGCATGCATCGCACAAAGTATGTTTCACCTTCACTGCATTCACATTCCACAGCATAGCAGGCCTCTTCTATATCTTGGTCACTCTCAAAATTCTCTTTACTTATTAACGCGTTGAGGGGGACGTATTATTACTTTATGTTTTCTTAGATGATTAGTTACACTATTACGCTGAAGTGTATTTATGCATATTTTCTACATTCTGAATAATTGCGTAAAAATTGTTAATACAAAACGTTCAAGCCATATATATATATATATATATATATATATATATATATATATATATATATATGCACATATTTAATTTAAATCAAAAAGATCAAAGAAACAAAAAAAACGGGCAGGTGGAATTTTTAAAATTTCCTTAAGGCCTTATCGTCTGACCCTCTAAGAGGAAACGTCAGAATGATAAATTAAAAGCTAATCATTCTGACGTTTCCTCTTAGAGGGTCAGACGATAAGGCCTTAAGGACATTTTAAAAATTCCACCCGCTCGTTTTTTTTTTGTTTCTTTGATCTTTTTGATTTAAATTAAATTATGTTTCCTCTGAAATTTCTCCTTCCATTTTGCTGTACCAAGAATTTACTTATATATATATATATATATATATATATATATATATATATATATATATATATATATATATATATATATACATATGTATACATATATATATACATATATGTATATATACAAATTTATATCGATATATGTGTGTATGTGCGTGTGTGTGTGTGTGCAGGTTACATTATTGGTGTGTGAATGATAAATCTCTACCGAACTCTCTTCTAAATATTTAGTCTACAATGTTGTAATTAATATATAGTGCATTTATACTTGTATCCCATTTTTGATTTAGTTTTTTATCAGGTAAAATAGTTGGGAAAAAACAAAACATAAAAAATAAAATAAGTAATTTTCTTCTGCGTTTATTAAAGTTTATAGGTTAAAGACCATTCCATTTTGCAGTTTATAGATTTAGGAAATACGCTCACGGATAAGACTGTAGAGCTATATGTTTAGGTTGCGACTCTAGCTGAAGGTGTACATATATTATTTTTTAATTTTAGGAATCGCTAATATGCATTAGATATAATATGATCTCTATGACCTTATTACAACTAAGAAATCATGCATGAATTAAAATATAGTATATAAGCGTATTTTACTACTAGGCAACGCCGGGCTGCTTGCTAGTATATATATATATATATATATATATATATATATATATATATATAAACTAACTTAATTTACTCACATAAAATTAATATACGAAAGTATAGATTTGTGTGTAAACTCTAAGTATTTACTTCAAAAGTGCTCAATACGTAGGTAGAGCTAGTTAGTAATTTATAAAATATTCGGCGTTTCATCCACTTTAGGACTCCTCAGGTTGAGGAGTCCTAGAATAGATGAAACGCCGAATACTCAGTGTAGCTTAATCGCCATATATATTTTGTAAATTACTATATATATATATATATATATATATATATATATATATAAGGGCGAATGAACTCTTTTTCTGGGTCAACGGCCATCTAGCACCGTGTATATATATATATATATATATATATATATATATATATATATATATATATATATATATGTGTGTGTGTGTGTGTATTGGGGTGGAGAGGGCTCCCTTAAGCCACGGTGAAGGCAATCTTTCTAGGAGAAGCACATCTCTGATTTAAAAAACCATAAAGCGGAAAACCATTACCCGCATTAAGCTGGTCTGCAGTTTAATTTTTTGCTGGCTATCTTGCTCTTGCTTGTTGCTGGATCTCAACATTTTGAACCGAGAGAGAGACTTGGCTGTCGTACAAAGCTAAGACTCTGTAACATCATATTTGTATAGATACTCCCTCAGGCATTTGGGTTCATGGATTTTAAATGTCTGAGGGAGTGGCACTCGTCTGACAATACGTTGCAATCATTATATATATATATAAGCTAACGGAGACGCCTGGCTATTCTAAGTACTAAAATACGCTTAAACATATTTTTTATTCACACATATTTGTACCTGCTATTCCAGAGCGCATTTTTTATTGAATATTATATTCATGACAGAAAATTATACAGTACAGCATATATATATATATATATATATATATATATATATATATATATATATATATATATATATATATATATATATGTAAATTTCTATGTGCATATATAGAGGTTCTGAATGTACCGCCAGGTAATAATACCAGGTTCGGAAACTGGCGCGGTTTACCCTTCTCTTGAGGGTAGATGAGCCTCACTTAAGCAGTGATAGGAAATATATCTATGATACAACAATAAAAAATAACCTTGATAAATTTGGCGAAGCATCAAGTATTTTCAATCATTAAAAAAACGTGGAAGGTTCTGCGGAATTTGTTTCACGTTTCACATGCTCATACTGACATTGGGTAGCACAACACTAACAACAATATATATTAGTTATTTGTAAAAGTGAAAAAATTACTTGGGTTCCAACAACTTGATTGAAAACAAAAGCATTTAGTGTCCAAGGTGCGTCTTCTACCGATGTAGCTACCGGAAGATATGTAAAAAAAAAAAAAAGGTTTAATATTAAAGCACTTTAAAAAGGTAATTGACTTTAAGAATGTGCAGAAAAACGTATAAAATATGTCGGCAAGTGACAATGAACATTTTTTCATTTCAGTTTGTTCGTACACATTAATCGTCCTTCCGAATACTGTGCATGTTTTCTGGCAGAATAATAAGGTCTCATACGTGACTATTACTTTCTAAGAACACATACAGCATCTGCCATTCTTAAATATACACTCACCTTGTACGGAAAGCCTTAATAAGATTATGGCGACATTAAATTTTAATGAGTGACAGAAATAGAAACTGCTATCCGCATCAGAATATGTTTGCCTCTGATCGCCTATGAGGTTGCGTGCGGCATGCAATGACGTGGCAGTCGCGTGCCGGAAGTCAATCGTTCTACGCCATTTAATTGTTTTTTACATAATATTTCAAGATTTGCACCCAATAGATTAGCCTTGCTGTTAGCAATTTCGGCGAAAATGGCGGCAATCTATTTGCTTAACGAAGACCTTCGAACACAAAGTCGGACAAACAATTAAAATTTTCAAGCTACAAAAAGCAGCAGCAATTATATTAATTACGACATCGTGAATGGTGCCCAACAGTGACGGTCTTATTTGGCTAATTCCAAATACTATTCATAACTGTATTGCTGGTACCAAAACAAGGTTCTTCATGTGTATTTTTTCAGGAATATTGAAACGTTTCTGTCCTACTCAGAAACCTATATGCAATTTCAACACAAATCTATTATTTAATTTACAGATTGAAATTGTTCTCGTTCACTCATTCATAAATGTTTATAAATGGTATTCTTAATCGATTATTATCGCATGCAATAAGGATTGGGCACGCAACTTCATTAGAACTGTCACTCACTACCAGTAACCAGTAAAGAATTATGTTCCCCTAAGTAATAGCTATTTGGTAAAAAGAACAATGATGTTTAAGCGAACACTATACGTTATATAAATGTTGATATAATATATAACTGTTTATATGATATATAAATATTGATATAATATATAAATGTTTATATAATATATAAATATTGATGTAATATATAAATGGTGATATTATATATAAATATTGATATAATATATAACTGTTGATATAATGTATAAATATTGTTATAATATATAAATATTGATATAATATATAATTATTGATATAATATATAAATGTTTATATATTATATAAATATTGATATAATATATAAATGTTGATATAATGTATACATATTGATATAATATATAAATATTGATATAATATATAACTGTTGATATAATGTATAATTATTGATATAATATATAAATATTGATATAATATATAAATATTGATATAATATATAAATGTTGAATAATATATAAATATTGATATAATGTATAAATATTGATATAATATATAATTCTTGATATAATGTGTAAATATTGATATAATATATAAATATTGATATAATATATTAATTTTGATATAATATATAAATGTTGATATAATATATTAATATTGATACAATATATAAATGTTAGTAACTTATATAAATGTTGATATAATATATAAATATTGATATAATATATAAATATTGATATAATATATAAATATTGATATAATATATAAATATTTATATAATATATAAATCTTGATATAATATATAAATGTTGATATAATATATATATATTGATATAATATATAAATATTGATATAATATATAAATATTGATATAATATATAAATGTTCATATAATATATAAATATTGATATAATATATAAATGTTGATATAATATATAAATCTTAATATAATATATAAATTTTGATATAATATATAAATATTAATATAATATATAAATCTTGATATAATATATAAATGTTGATATAATATATATATATTGATATAATATATAAATATTGATATAATATATAAATCTTGATATAATATATAAATATTGATATAATATATAAATGTTGATATAATATATAAATCTTAATATAATATATAAATGTTGATATAATATATAAATATTAATATAATATATAAATCTTAATATAATATATAAATGTTGATATAATATATAAATCTTAATATAATATATAAATATTGATATAATATATAATTATTTATATAATATATAAATCTTGATATAATATATAAATGTTGATATAATATATATATATTGATATAATATATAAATGTTGATATAATATATAAATATTGATATAATATATAAATGTTGATATAATATATAAATCTTAATATAATATATAAATGTTGATATAATATATAAATATTGATATAATATATAAATATTGATATAATATAAAAATATTGATATAATATATAAATATTGGTATAATATATAAATATTGGTATAATATATGAATGTTTATATAATATCTGAATTATAATATGATATATGAATGTTGATATCATATATAAATGGTGATATAATATATAAATATTGATATAACATACAAATGTTGATATAATATATAAATGTTACCTCCCCTTTATATGATAAAAGAATATACACATAAAGGGTTGTTAATTTCTTTTAATGTAACGGCGCAAGATGTCCCTATGTTATGGAAGAGAAAATATATTTTTCTTTTGGGATATAGCTCAGATCAAAATTGTAGCCACGTGCCTTTTATAAGAATAAGTTCAACAGAATCTGTTAGAATACATACACGTTTAATCCAATATAATATATTTATATGACTGCAATATGAATACAGGCGCATATACATGTGCGTTGATATATTTGCTTGGAACTAATAGAAGTAACAAAATTCCAATTAAAGTTTATTTCTTTCCCTCCGCACCACGGTGGTGACGAGAGGAGAGTGAGAATATCAGTCTGTTTAGTTTGCTATATTTTTTGTTAATTTACCAAGCGTGAAATATATTTTATGTTTCTCCTCCCGTTGTTTTCAATAATAATAATAATAATAATAATAATAATAATAATAATAATAATAATAATAATTATAATAATAACATTATTAATAAAAACAATAATAATAATAATAATAACAATAATATTAATAATAAAAATAATAATTACAATAACAATAATAATAACAACAACAATAACAATAACAATAATAATAACAATAATATTAACAACAACAACAAAATAATAACAATATTAATACTAATAGCAATACAAATAATAACAACAACAATACTAATAATAACAATAATACTAATAACAATAATACAAATAACAATAATAATAATAATAATAACAACAACAGCAATAATAATAACAATATGCAAACGAGAAATCAATAGTAAGCGGCTGTTTTAAGAACCCCTACTACCATGTCTCCTTCTCCAACATCAGGGGTCTACGTTCTAACCTTCCAGAGGTTGAAACCCAATTACAGGAGACTAAACCAGACCTTTTATTTTTAAGTGAAACTGGCATTGGACAGGCTATTTCCCTAGATGAGTTTGCAATTACAGGATACTCTAACTTAACTTCTAAATCTGACCCCCAAGATCGCCATGGGCATGGAATATGTGCCTATATTAAAGATAGCTTTCCATGTGGGAGGGACATCTCCAGGGAAGATCCTAACTTACCCTATATGTGCTTCCGGGTTGCTTTAGCTCACACTACTGCATTTATATTTACTCTCTATCGCCCCCACAACAGCGGAGTTACTATCTTTCAAAGCATATCTGAGAAAATTGACCAAGTCCTTTCTACTTATCCTTCAGCTAACATTCACGTATGTGGAGACTTCAATGTTCACAACGTCGAATGGTTGACCCACTCAAACAAGACCGATGATGAGGGGAGGTTCTGTCATTATTTCTCCATTGCCTATGACCTCACTCAGATTGTTCAGGAACCTACCCGTGTGCCCGATAATGACGGCCAGTATGCGAGCCTACTAGACCTTTTTCTCACAACTTGCCCTGAACTATGTTCAGTTTCTGTTCTGTCGCCTCTTGGATCTTCCGACCACTCTGTTGTATCAATTAAGATAAAAATGAAATGTAATAAGTCCCCAGACGTACCACTTCATCGTACAGTATATCGATACACTAAGGCTGACTGGGATAGCTTCCGTACATTTATATCTGATCTACCTCTGCATTCCATGTTTAAAAAGGATGTGTCCTCTATAGTATTAGACCTAACTGAATGGTTAATTGTAGGTATTGACCATTTCATACCCTCTAAAAAGTTTCAGCAAAAACCTAACAGCCAGCCATGGTTCTCTCCAGAATGTGCTGCTGCCATTGCGCACAGAAATCACTTTTTCCACTGCTTCAAACGTAATAGATGTATGGAAACTAAAGCCGTTTTCAGGACTGCCAGCAACCATTGTAAGAAAGTAATAAGGAACGCAAGAGAGTTGTATGCTCAATCTGTTAAGTCCAAAGTAGCTGAGCAGCGGCTTGGTTCCCACCAGTTTTGGCAAATAGCAAACAGAATCCTGAACAGAAGCGTGTGCTCCATCCCAACTATTATCAATGGACCTGAGGTAATCTCGTCAGCATCAGACAAAGCCAAACTCTTTGTCAAGAACTTTGCAGCTAATTCTACCCTTTGCGACCAAGACCGCCAACCCCCAATATTTCCTCCTGTATCAGAAAACAAGCTATGTGATATACGTATATCTGTACGTGATGTTGCGAAGCTAATCAAAAACCTTGATTCCAGTAAAGCAACTGGCCCTGATGGTATTCCAATTATAGTACTCAAAAAACTTCAACCTGAACTAGCGCCCATACTTACAAAACTGTTTAAACGTTGTCTTAAGGAGAATAGTTTCCCATCTCCCTGGAAAATCTCATCAGTATGCCCTGTATTTAAGAATTCAGGTGATCGCTCATCCCCCTCTCAGTACAGGCCAATAAGTCTCCTGTGTGTCATGAGTAAGTTGCTAGAATCTGTGTTAAATACAGAAGTAATCAAACATCTCAACAAAAATAACCTTCTTAGTGACACTCAATATGGTTTCCGTTCTGCTAGATCTACAGCAGATGTCCTTACAGTTATATCGCATAGGATTAGCAAATCTCTCGACGGTGGCAATCTTTCTAGGGCAATTGCTCTTGACATATCTAAAGCCTTTGATAGGGTATGGCATAAAGGTTTACTTCATAAGATCGCTAGCTATGGTATAGCTGGAAAAGTCTTCTCAATTATTAAATCATTTCTTTCTGATAGGTTCATAAGAGTAGTAGTTGAGGGGCAAAAATCAGAAGCTCACAGTATTAATGCCGGTGTCCCTCAGGGATCCATCCTGGGCCCAACTCTTTTCCTGATCTACATTAATGATCTTCCAAATCATATCCTTACATCATTTGTAGACATTTATGCTGACGACACTACCATTTATGGTACCACATCTAAGACAGTAAACGAGCAAGTACTCTCCAATTCTCTCTCCTCTGATCTTGAGCATGTAGTACAATGGGGAAAGGAGTGGCTGGTTACTTTTAATGCATCTAAAACCAAGCTTCTCTCTTTACATCATCAACATTTTAATCCACATTTGTCATCAATTGAAATGAATGGCTCTCGTCTTCAGGAGGCCTCAAGTTTTGACAAGCTTCTGGGCTTGACCATTACTCCTGATCTTAAATGGAGCACGTATATCAAATCTGTTGCCAAGGCCGCTGGAAAAATGGTGGGATCTTTCTATCGATCCAGTAGATATCTCACTGCTGATGCTATTCTCTATCTATATAAGAGCCAGGTACGTCCAAGGATGGAATACTGTTGCCACATCTGGGCAGGAGCTGCTAGAAAGGACTTGTCCTGCCTTGATAGAGTTCAAAATAGACTTCGTAGCCTCGTAGGAGATGTCCTTTTCTCCTCCTTACTACCTCTATCTCACAGAAGAGATGTTGCGAGTTTGTCTCTGATGTATCGTTATTTTCATGGAAAGTGTTCAACTGAGCTTCAATCTATGGTCCCCCCTCGCCAAACTTTCACAAGAAACACTCGTCTAGCTGTAAACACTATCAATAATTTCCCCCACTCTTTATCTGTGCCTAAACCTAAACATAGATTCCATGAACAAAGCTTCTTTCTTAGAACTGCACGCCTGTGGAATTGTCTTCCGTTTTCCTGCTTTCCGGCTGACTACAATATGGTTGTGTTCAAGTCTAAGGTAAATAAGTTCTTGATGAGCCGTTCCATATAAGTTATTAAATTTACCAAATTTTCATTACTAATGATTACTATATTGACCAACTTCTACTGTACACTCTTTAACCCTTATCCTTGAGTGGCCTCTGGGCCTTGATAATGTGGTGATGCCTTTGTAAAAAAAAATAAAAATAAAAAATAAAATAAGTAACTGTTGTTACTCAGGTTCTAGAGAACACCAAAAGCTGTTCTCGCAAAACAATCTTTGATGATAGCTAGTGTAACTTCTCGTAAGGTCCACATAGTAATTCTAATTTCATTTATGAACGTCTCTCTGGAAAGGGATGGGATTCATTTCCAGAGGATTTCCCTCAACCCCGGCTCCAAACCAGGAGCTTCAAAGATCAAGGGTTTTCCTAAGAATGTTGGTTGTACCTACAATTGCAGAGGTCTAAAGGCCACTTAAAACATCAGGGCTTTGTAGTTTTTTAAATTGTCTTTTCAGATGAATTGATACTACTCCTAGTGCACCAACTATAACCGGGATTATATGGAGCATAATTGGTCCACTTCTCGTTCTCCTTCTCTCTCACATGCCTGTCCACGGGTATTAAAAAGTTTACAATCTGCCAGTTTTTTTAAACCTTGTCAACGACGACCAAATCCGGACGATTATGTTCCAATTGCTTGGTCGTTCTGACACTTTTGTCCCACCATATCTCTACCTTGCCATCCTCACTTGTTCTCACTTCATCAGCACCTCCTCAAACAATTTTCCAGCACACGTCACCCCACCTTCTTACACACCTTCAATATATCCGGAGTCCCATGTGATCGTGTCTTTTGCGGTACTTTCTCTGGGCCAGTCCACTGCACCCTGCTGCAAGGTGCGCAATTGACTGCAAGGTCTTACCACAAATCCGGCATTCTGCAGCAATTTCCTCTCCTAGAACCACTTTTTTTAACAATCGTGTTCCTAATGCCTGCTCTTGTGCTGCACAAACAAAAGCTTCAGTACTCTTTGCCATATACCCAGCTCTAAGCCATTGCCATGATCTTTCATCAGCCACTTCTGCTATATCCTGGAAAAACTTTCCATGCATTGATGATGATAATAATAATAATAATAATAATAATAATAATAATAATAATAATAATGATTATAATAATAAGTAAAAAATTATGATAATAATAAAATTATGATAATAATGAGAAAAATGTAAATAATAATACTAATAATAACAATAATAATACTAATAAAATATTAATACAGATGATAATAATAATTATAATACATACAACAATAATTTTATTTATTATAATAATGATAATATCAATGATGATAATAATAATGCTTTTACGTTATGATATATATATATCTATTAATAATAATAATAATAATAATAATAATAATAATAATAATAATAATCTTGCATATAATAAAGTAGACGCATTTTTCCATCTCGACGCAACGATCGTAGGTTGTCCACACAGAAAACTATTATGTTTATGACATTAGCCATTATGTTATCTAGCTATAACACGCAATTACAATCACATTATTTCGTAATATCAAACTTTACTTTTATACCGAGGAGCGCCATGATCATCATCGTCCTAACCTAGAGAGAAAGTAGCAGATTTCACCCGCAGTGCCCCGCCCTATTACGCCCCCCCATTTCACACTGCGTCAATTTATTCTATTTTAGACCTTCTTAGTTCTTCTCTTTCATTAACTGACTACTGTTTTCCTATATCTTACCATATTCTTACCATATTTGATCAACATAAATAATAATTTCTCCCTTCCATAAATCAGGCCCAACTTATTGGCTGAGGATTATACATTCTATAATTCCCTTATTCGGTTAATCAGCCATGTAACAAACTGTTCGAAACTAAATCACGGCACCATTTCTATACGAAAAAAAATATTGTTATATTTTATTTATATGATTCGCGACATTTTCTTACATTACACTCTTACATTATATTGTTTATTTGTGAAAGGATTACACGCCAAGACAAAAAAAAATAACATCTTTTTCTAACACGTTAGTTACATTTACCGTTGGTTTGAGTGTGACCATATTAACGCGTTTTTTAGCACATAGACACACCAAACAATCTAATTAAAAACCGATATTGTAAAACTTCATTTTAACTTGTAAATACTATTTACAAAAATAGTGCGGTACCCACCACTTGAGTTTAAATATTTCATTCCTTATTCGGGAGCTTTAGAACTATACTGAGATAGCTAATCGTTCCCGGGTGACGCCATATACCCCGAGGATTTAAAATAGAGAATATAAATATATATATTTTATTTCATGTCAAAATAGATATTGTTTGAAATCAGAGAAATATATTTTGCAGGATTGTTGAATGAAGGAAACATGTAAACACTTTTGTAATATATTAAGTTTTTTTGTGCTGTATTTTTTTTTTGACAACGGGAAGTGCAAAACAACGTAATTTTGTAAAAGTGGTTCTTAACATGGGGAGGTTGGAGAGGGTTATCTATTCCGAAAGCCCTTCTTAACATTGGGAGGTTGGGAGTGTTTATTCCGAAAGATGTTCTTAAAATGGGTGGGTTTCGGAGGTGTTCATTTTGAAAGCCGTTCTTAATATGGGAATAATAGGAGTGCATTGTGTGCGCGTGCATCTCCACCCACATCCGATCCTCTCAAATAATCTTTTGCCCATGCTGCAATTCTCGTCATAGGAAACGCAGTTTTTTTTTGTTTGTTTTTTGTTTTTCAGTAATTATTTTTTTCTCTTGGCGATATTAGACCACTTGTTTTGGTGTTATCAATTATTATTCAAAACTGGAGATAACAATTTTTTAGTTTACACTTTTCAGAAAACGTTGGCTAAATTGTGAATCCATTAACGCGTTTTCTAGCACAGTAGCGACCGGGAGAGAGAGAGAGAGAGAGAGAGAGAGAGAGAGACATACAGACAGACAGAGACAGAGGAGAGAGAAAGAAAGAGAGGGAGAATTGTATCTGTTTTTGTTTTCATTCAAACGCACTTTGTATTTACTTTAGACACACCTAACAACTTAATAAAAATAACAAATAAATTGTAAATCTTGAATTTTACTAAAAATACTATTTTCAAAAATAGCACGGTACCATAAGTGCAAAACATGGCGAGAGACTTCTAAGTGTTGTCGAGACGTAAGAATTACACTATTAAATGCTTTTGTTAAAATAAAATGGATCTTCTTCCGGTTTTATTTTATAAATTACTAAAGTAAAGCATAACGGCCTCGTTACATTGCAAAGTTTTTTCTAAAGAGGCGGGTTAGGGTTAACTACTAAAAATATGAGGATATTTTCTATCAAATCTTTCTATACTAAATCAAGATATTTATCGAAATAAATCACAGGTTGGTCTCAAAAATAATTCTCTCATAATGGCTTGCGTAAAATCATCTAGCGACTAATAATATATTATCTAGTTTACGGATTCAAAACTGACATTAATGACTATATTTCAGTAATCGAAAACTATTTTACATATTATTTCTGACTAACCCTTCGGCTGGTCATGAGCCATTAATGCCAACGCTTTAACCAATAGGAGAACTCGCAAGAAACTAAACACATCGTAAAACCGAACCATTCATCCATGGACTCGTCCGCTATGACAGAGAGCAACATTATTTACGGTCGGATAATCTTATTTGGAAAAAAAGTTGTTTCCTTTCACGCAGACATTGCGTCATCCTATAAAAACTCTGATGGAGCTGTAAGGGTTTTTGTTGTCGAGTGCTAAGAATAATCATTGCCGTTATCGCCTACCATAATTTAGCTTATTAAATTGTACGCTCGAATGGCAAAGCATTTTTTCTTAGTCGAAAAGATTAAGGGAACATAAATGATTGTTCCCTTCGGTGTATGGAAGGTATAAACTAGCTGAATCTTCACCATTGTCTAAATTTCACCGTGCAATAGTTCAGAGTTTTGCGCGCCGTTTAACGATGATTCATTCGGGATTAATGCGATTTACTATGGTCTCTTTTGAATAACAGGGGGAGAACACTTTTAAGTAGAAAAAATGTTTATAAACTCTCTCTCTCTCTCTCTCTCTCTCTCTCTCGCGTGCACTTCATATATATATATATACCAGACTACCCGTGACATGTTTGGTCAGTATGTTATATTACCTATGGAATCAATGTGTAAGCGTTACACTTGTGATGTGAAGAAAATAGTAGTTTGTGAAATAACAGAAATATTTCTATGAAAGTATATTAAAACGAAAAAAGAATATAGATAGATTTCTATGAGTCGTTCGGTTAATAATTGTTTATTTTGGAAAAAAAACTTACAGCCATTGAATTATAAGTGATTTGCTATAGTGTCGGAGACGCTCCTCCATGGAATTAATGGGCTATCTCATGACGTCACTTCCTCTGGTGCCGTCAGTTACGGTAAGGAGACTGGTGCTCGGAGAAAGGCACGCGACCAAGCAGGAAATGCGCAAACGTCCTACCATTGAGGAATGGATTTGCTCAACTGAATTTGCCTGTAATCTATGTGAATACATGATCGTTTCTTAAAAATCCTGTGGTCCTTTCGTTTATTACCATTTAACCCCATAACATCTGACGACGTCAGATTCGACTTAACCACGTTAAGACTAAATTGTAAGCAGTTCTTTTGTCTCTATATTTAAATTGAAAACAACTGTACGAAATGCATTTTTGTAATGCTTAAAATTAATTGGGTTTCTTCTTGAAAGAAGAAAACAAAGAGATAAGTTTGAACCCAATTTTCACCGCGAGAACAATTCTATTGTAAACTGTCGACTGTTTATTCGTATGCAAATTTGAACATTTTTTCAAATGAAGTGCAAAGGTTTTGTTTACCTTTTGTTTTTGCTGCTAATTAGAGAGAAATGTTTCCTTTTTTTCCATTTCGTTTTATTTCATCTAAAAGAAAGATATTTTTTTCATTGAGTGGAATTTTCTGAAATACTCTATTTTTAACTTGCTGTACTGGGATTTTTTTTCTTCCGTGTGATGACAACTTCACCCCCACACGCATGCATAAAAACAGCCATTTTGGTTAACTGCCAGACAATCCCACAATTATTTTATCCTTTTGCAACTGTATTGTATCACAGTACATTTTTTTGTTTTGTTTCACAAGTAAAAAAGTAATTTTTTGTTATTGGGTCATCTATAAGGTTTTCACTAAGGAGTAAGGGATACTGTTCTCCCTCCTCAGACACACACACACACACACACACACACACACACACACACACACACACACACACACTTGGGGAAAGGACATTTTATTATTTTTATTATTTTATCTCTCTTCCCAGTCAAAAACGGAAATAAGTTTGCAAGTTTGTGGATTATATTCTCCCCAGGAAGACGAGTGAATTGGATTTTTCTGAAGCATCAACGATTTTTACACGTGTATAGGATTACACTCAGCTCGAACACACCAACAGCAGACCCACCTGCAGAAACGATGTTTGAGGGAAAAGTGAGATCCGTTTTTGACAAGCTCTTACCCAAACAGTCAAGGTCACCAGAAATCACTTATGTACCCAGTAAACGTTTCATACCAGGTGAACGAGTGTTTTTCAAAAGTTATAAAAACAACACATCATTCTGGGAGGTGGGCACAATTACTAAGTGAGACGGTGACATCGTATATATCATCCAAGGACCAACATATACCCACAAACGCCACAAGAAATAACTAAGAAGATGTCGATCAGTTAAAATCAGCGACTGTCCACCATTTGGAAGATGAGCCGATAGCCACTGTCTTCGAAACCTTTGATCTTGAACCTCCTCAACCAACACCTGAACTGCGGCGGTCGTTCCGTAAGAGAAAGGTTATCGAGCCATTGATGGTAAACCCTAAGAGGAAGAGGTCCTGACAGCTTTTACGAACAAATAGCTTGGGAGCGAGGGGTGCTGGAGATGACCCTTTCATGGGATTAATGGACTCGCATGGCGTCATTTCCTCTGGTCACGTCACTTCCGGTAATGAGACCGGTGCGCGGAGTCAGTGATTAGCACGCGACCAAGCAGGACGTTTGCAAACGTTCTACTGTTGAGTAATGGGTTTGCTCAACTCACTTTGCCTGTAATATATGTGAATACATGTTCGTTTCCTAAAAATCCGGTATTTCTTTCGTTTATTACTATTTAATCCAATAACACATAGTTATAAGTAAATATGCCCTGAAGAGATACAATAATACTTAAAGTTAAATTAAAATTCTGAGATATGTTTAAATGAAATTTTAAGTGGAACGTACAGAATAGTTAAAAAAAAAAACACTCTGCTCACCTTAAGAATAGCTTTTAAAATAGAAAATGAAAATAAAATGTAACGTTTTTTTTATTTATTTTAAACAAACGTCCATGACCTATTGGGTCAAATATTTAATTATGTGTTCATAATAATGTCAATAATACTAACTAAGACAAAACGGTAATAAACTATGTAAACAGATAAGCAGAAAACATTAACAATTGTTTGTTTTGATAATTTTAAAGCGATATAAAAAAAACAATTGGGACGCTGAAAATGTACATTGTTTTGTTGTCGCATTGAATATTTATTTGTGCGGCAAATTAAAAAAATAACATATTTTCGAGGTCACTTATTTATGTTGGTAGTGTAGAAGAAATGTATAAATGTTTTTAAGAAACGATATATTAAAAATTGGAGAATAAACTAAAGAAAATGAGGGCCGTGGAGAAATCGCCGTTGTAAATTGTTCTTATGGTTGTCAACGGGTCAAAGTTGATTTGTTTGTAAGAAAATTGTGACAGTTTAGTTGAAATACAGAATAGTTAAAGAATTTCTATGTGAAAAAATAATTTATAAATAATAACGTTTATATTTCAGTGCGCAGATAAAATTCTGCAAAAGTAGTAATTTGTGTTTATTTGTTAAAGCAGTAATATGTTTATAATTATGTAAACATGATCAACTCGAAGTGGTAAACAGGATGTGGATTTACAACACACCTTGCAAGGTCAATTGAGTTTTATAATTATATATATATATATATATAGGTGTGTGTGTGTGTGTGAAGAGGGAGAGTAAAGGAGAGAGAGATAGTTAAACTCAGATGTTAAACACCTAATTCTATAATTTGGAGTTATCGAGACTTCATTTATTCTTATTATTTCGGGAATATAACACGGTTTTAAATTCGAGGATAAGAAATCAATGCATTTATATATATATATACATATATATATATATATATATATATATATATATATATATCTATATATATAATCATTCCAGCTTGTATATATATATATTATATATATATATTATATATATATATATATCGTTCAACTTTTTATATGTATGTATTTATATATAAATATATATGTATATATCGCTACATCTTTATATAGATATATATACGTGTGTGTGTGTGTAGTGATGAATGATACATATATATTGTGGAAAAAAAACTATTTAGAGGGTAAAGTAGATTACCCGGTGATAGCGTAAGCTCCGAGGGGTTGCAAGGGATGTCCTATGCGACCCCCCCTACTGGGTCGAGTAACAAGTTTTGTAGTACGGCGAGCAGCGAGTAACTAATTTGTGCCAACCGTTCACCAGTAAGTCGTTAACAGAACTGGTGCTAGTCAGAGACACAATTCTTTTATAACAGAAGAATAGTGCCTCCCCCTACTCCTCCAAGTCTATAAGAGACTCGTTCTCTCAACCACTCAGATTAGAATTCCGCCCTCGAGGCCGGCGCCACCAAGTAAGCAATCTCCTTTTTTTATTTTTTTTTTATTTTCATTTTCTCACACACTCCCGACAAAACGAGAAAAAAAAAACAAAAGGTAGAAGAGAGAAAAGAAAAAGAAAAAGTTACATGAAAATGACAGACCACCAAAATACTTAATCAAAAAACAACTGTTAGTACAATATAGCAGTAGTCGATCAGTCCAGATATCAATCAAGCAGGCAGCAGGCTAGGTCTACCCCGTCGTTTTTTAAGGGGCGCACATTCTGGGCAATACCACTTTTGCCTGTTGGGAGGTTCTGAGTCGATACCGACACATCGGAAATGGTACCAATCGTCGCACGAGTCACACCCGATCATATTCTGATTCTGCTGCGGAGAGCTGCACAGGGGACACAACCAGACCTGCTCTTCAACACTAGGGGGTGAATCCAACGTCTCCCCTCCCTCCGCAACAGGAGGTCCTTCAGGAGTCCTAGAAAGCTCTAAGGGGTACAGGTGTTTCAGGGAATGTACTTCCTCCAAGCCCTCCCCTTTTTGTACACGTGCTGCTCTAACGACACCATCATGGCCTGGAATCAGTTCAGTAATAGTTCCTAAGACCCAAAACGGTCTGGGTTTCAAAGGACTCTTAATCAGCACAACATCATCCTTCTGGAGGCGGGTTCTTGTACTGAGTCGGGATCGACCAGGAATCTTCCTTCCCAGCTCTAGCAGGTACTCCTCATACCATAGTTTGTGGAAATCTGTCAGACATTGGTCCCTAAGTTCCAAGGTTTGAATTAGCCTCTCCCTGCTGGGAGGCAACAAGGTTGTTCTATCCTCTCTATCCAGTCGTATCAATAGCCCGGGGCTCTGATTGGGCTTAAGGAACATATTAGGGGTAATTGGAGTAGCATTTTTGTCGGCTGACACCTGGTAAGTAAGAGGCCGGTTATTAACAGACCTCTGAATATCCGATAACACTGTCAGAAGGGAAAAGTAATCCAATCTACCCCTGCCAAGAATCTTAAATAGGCAATTCTTCATGGTCTTGATACATCGCTCCCATGTTCCTCCATACCAAGGAGAGAACAAGGGAATGGTTTTAAGTTTTAACTTACAAGGACCGTATTTTCTTTGATAGTCCGTAAAAAGAGAGAGACGATCGAAAATCTTTCCACTTCCTATAAACGTTTTCGCGTTGTCACTATAAAGGGTTTCGGGAACGCCATATCGGTTAGTAAATCGAACCAGTGCCTGGAAGAAAGAGGGTACGCTCATGTTGGGAACTACTTCAATGTGTATTGCTCTGATATTCAAACAAGTGAACAGGAGCAAGTACATTTTCGTATCTCGTTTCCCGTCACTCACCCAAAGATGGCCAGTAAAATCAATCCCAGTGTGTTGATAGGGGACTCTGAAATCGGTACGGTGCGATGGCAGGGCAGCAGCAGCATTCGGCGTCACTGGCGTTGAATTATAACGTTTACATCTGGCACAAACAGCCAGTACCTTATTCACAGCTTGTCGACCCTGCGGGACCCAATAACCGCTTCGCCTCAACTCCGCTAGAGTTGACCCAGTTCCAAGGTGGCAACACCTTTCATGACAATCTAAAATGATGAGTCTGGTAACAGGATGATGTTTTCCTATCAGAATGGGGTTTTTAACTTCATAACCAAAGTGGGAAGATTGGTTGATTCTTCCCCGAGATCGAATCAAACCGTCAGGGCCCAGAAAAAGATCCAGAGCACGAACCCTAACTGGCATGGGTTTACCACTCGGCTCCTTTAGGTACTCCACTTCCACGGGAAATTCTTGCCGTTGCACTGTCTTCATAAGGTAGATCGCTGCCTTAGAGTTGTAGTCCCATTGTCGATTAAATCGGATGGCTAGGAACTTAAACACCAAGGCAGTAACAGTCAGTAAACCAGAGAATGAGGAAAACCTCTGAAAAGGTATGGCCGAAGTGTACTCTTGATCATGGATCAAAGAACAATTTGCTGAACTGCGGGTCATTCGCTGGCATATCTCACTCAAACAAGGCATATCCTGTCCTGGCCATTGAGATATTCCTTCGCATAGCCAGGAAGGGCCTGAACACCAAAATTCCATCTTGGATTGGAACTTTCTCAATGTTAATCCTCTTGTTAACAAATCCGGCGGGTTGAGTGTACTATCAACATATCTGAAGAGAGTCTTCAAGCCATAGCGAGACTCCAACTCCACTTTCATCTGCAGAATGTATTTAAGTCTATTTTTTGCAAAAACATTTTTGCTAGCCATGTTTTGAGATAAAATCCAGGACAAGACCACCTGTGCATCCGTGGCTATACACAAATTCTTGGGAACAAATCCTTCACAATTGTCCAGGATTGTGGGGAGACACTTGAAGGCGAGGAAAACGGCCATTAGTTCCAACACAGGCAAAGTCTTGTCCTTCATAGGTGCCACCTTAGCTTTCGCAAATAATAAGGATGACCGACCATTTTGTACGATATACACGGCAAACCCATATGCTTCCTTGGACGCGTCGCAAAACAGGTACATATCTCCAGGCAGCCCTGCCATAAGCGCCTTGCGCAAAAAACGGAAATCACTCAACCCTGAAAGGTCCCTGGCTAGCTCTCTCCAATCGCTCAAGATCGCTGGCTGGAGTGGATCATCCCAACCTGCACCATTCTTCCACATGGACCTAATTAGCACTCTACTGCGGATAGTAACCGGGAGACATAGGGACAACGGATCGAAGACCTTAGCTGACTCTGAAAGAACACCTCTCTTAGTTGTCACGTCAGGATTGCACTTTACCGGAGCGACATACAACTCCTCCGAATGTGGGGAGTATCGGTAGCCCAGTACTCTCTCCCACTCCTCTTCA
The DNA here is from genome assembly GCF_053919585.1 of Euprymna scolopes. Classification (NCBI taxonomy): domain Eukaryota; kingdom Metazoa; phylum Mollusca; class Cephalopoda; order Sepiida; family Sepiolidae; genus Euprymna; species Euprymna scolopes. The sequence continues at coordinate 76,144,686 of NC_136512.1, read as the reverse complement.
TGGATACTTAAGGTACCATCCTCCTTCATCCTATTGCGGAGCGCCTGACTGTTTGAGTTGCATGACTGGATAATAAAGCCCCCTTCCAGCAAACGCTCTCTAACAAGGGAATACAATGTAGTAAGCTCACTCGCGTCTGCAACGGATGCCACAAGGTTATCCACATAAAACCGGTCTTCCATCATTCTGCGGCAAGCATCTTGGGGGTATTTTGCTGCATGCAATTTTAAGATGCACCCCAACACAAATGGGCTGGAAGTAAACCCGAATATCAAGGTGGTATAGCGGAAGCAGCGCAAACAATTTCCTTGTTTAAGAAAAAAGCAAAACCGGTTCCTATCCGCCTCCAGCTTAAGCCGAATCATTAGGAAGGCTCGGCGAATGTCTGCTAGTAGCACATAATTGTTGGCTCTAAAGGCCAGCAACAACTTTAAGATGTCCCCTGTTAAGTTAACGCCAGAATATGCTGCTTCGTTCAGCGATAATCCATCTCCTGTCTTCAAACTACAGTTGAACACTGGTCTTATCCTGGTAGTTACCGTAGGGTCCGACTTGAAAACTGGTCTATTTGGTATCCACACATATTTGTCGAACTCCTGAGGGGAGACAAAAATCTCTTCAATTATACCGTCCTCCTGTTGCTGACGAAACACCTCCAAATATTCATCATATATTTTTCTTTTAGTCAAGTTTGCTGCTACCCGGTCTAAAACATGCAAGGAAGTTGCATGATTAGAGGGGACTCTGGCTAATCTATCGTGATGCCAGGGGAGCTCCACATAATAGCTTCCATCCCGAAGCTCTACCGTTTCCTCAAATCGCTTCATCTGAACTTTATCGTAATCAGAAAAGTCCTCCTGACTGGGAAGCCCCAGAGATTCCAACGTAAACATTTGTTCTAGTCCTCTTTGTACCATACTGTCAGGAAAGCACTCCGCCATGGGATCCAGGTATGTTGATTGTGTTTCAAGGACAAAACATAAATGTGATGAATCGACCTGGGGGGTATGTTCCATTACCGAATTAAACGAGAGGTGAGTAACCTCAGAGAGGGGCTTATCTTCCAAGAAAAAAGAGTCCACTGCTCCAAACGGGACCAATCCAGGCGGGGTTGCAAAGGCCCATCCATTCAAACACGGGATCAGCTTTAATGAGTCCAGGTGTTCAATCAGGTCTAACCCAATTATTCCCTTGATCGGTATTAAATCCTTTCCGGTCTTAAACTGGCCGGCCAAAGCATATTTTGCATCCTGAAAGACACGCAATAGAGATTACAGGTTGGCCACTCGAACCGACAAGTCCATACCATCGGCTACCAAGACAGGAGATGTCACAGTCCTTCCAGAACCCAAGTCAACTCCCAGGACTACCCCTGTGAACCCACGCTGACACTCACCTAGAAAGGTAGACAATCTCAGCTGACAATTGACACCAAGGGTTTCGATTGGGCACAAAGTTCTCAGTACATCTGCCGCCAGATATGTCCGCCCGCTACCCGTGTCCAGTAGGCAATTCACTGACACTGTCTTTGGTCCACAAGAGAATGTAACAGAGAGAATGGGTGGCAACGTGCGGGAATACCCGGTTGAAGTTGCATTGTTCACATCCACATGAAAAGAAGGAGTAATAGCGTTCCCCCTACCAAACTTTTGAGACGTATTCTGTCTTACTGTTGATGTAAATGCAGTGGAGACACCGCCCTTAATTTGCAATCTCTTTATTGCTTCTCCAGTTAGTCTCAATATGGAGGACAAAGGTAGCACCCGTCTATTTGTTAGCGCTATTATCTCGCCTTTCAGTTCGAGAGGAAATTTCCTAAACAGAATCTTAGCCATCAGTCTGGCTCCGCCAGAATCGTCCACAGAAAAGTCACACGAAAAGGAATTCCCCAGCTCTTCCAACAGCGATGCCGTCCTGGAAACGAAGTCCCCCAGCTCAAAAAGAGCTCCACCTTTCTTTGGTACATAGTCCAGAATATCCTGGAATATTTGGTCAATGATTTCATCCAGGTCCAGATACTCCCTCTTCAGTATAGCCATGGCTTGCTGGTAATTGGTGTCAGTGTAACTCAGGTGATTTACCAGCCTCAAGGCTCTGTCTGAGAGTGAACACTTCAAGAAGTTCAACCTCTCGGCATCATTGGCCATGCCGATCACGCAGTTCTCAAACCTAGTCAAGAAGTTTCTGAAACTCATGCGGTTTGACTCCATTTCCTGTCCGCTAAATGTAGGCCCTGTGATCTGTATACGTGGGGGTTTAACAATGAAGGAAGAACCTCTCCCGGTAGTTGCAGAAGCCCTTGAGAACTCAAAGGCAGATTCCGAGTAAGGGCTGGGCTCTGGCTGTCGGTATGCTTGATCCAAATCGCCCAAGTCTTCATAATAATCCTTTAGTTGAGGCAGCCAAGCACCCTCAATCTCGGCAGGTGTACTCTCATCAAAGGAGCCTAACTCCAGTTGTGTGATACAAGTCTCTAACTCGACAATGAATTGTCGAATCTCCGTCCCTAAGAATGAGTACGCCGATGGCCTAACTCCATCACGACACATCTTCAGTCGTCCCTGAATCTTCTGAGTCAATGACTCCCTTCTGCGTAGGAGCTGCTCTTTCGTGACGTTCATGACAGTAGTTAACCGACGAAAGAGTAAGCAGCAAATCCTTTGCAAGATGTGGAAAAAAAACTATTTAGAGGGTAAAGTAGATTACCCGGTGATAGCGTAAGCTCCGAGGGGTTGCAAAGGATGCCCTATGCGACCCCCCCTACTGGGTCGAGTAACAAGTTTTGTAGTACGGCGAGCAGCGAGTAACTAATTTGTGCCAACCGTTCACCAGTAAGTCGTTAACAGAACTGGTGCTAGTCAGAGACACAATTCTTTTATAACAGAAGAATAGTGCCTCCCCCTACTCCTCCAAGTCTATAAGAGACTCGTTCTCTCAACCACTCAGATTAGAATTCCGCCCTCGAGGCCGGCGCCACCAAGTAAGCAATCTCCTTTTTTTATTTTTTTTTTTATTTTCATTTTCTCATAGCGATATAAAAAAACAATTGGGACGCTGAAAATGTACATTGTTTTGTTGTCGCATTGAATATTTATTTGTGCGGCAAATTAAAAAAATAACATATTTTCGAGGTCACTTATTTATGTTGGTAGTGTAGAAGAAATGTATAAATGTTTTTAAGAAACGATATATATAAAAATTGGAGAATAAACTAAAGAAAATGAGGGCCGTGGAGAAATCGCCGTTGTAAATTGTTCTTATGGTTGTCAACGGGTCAAAGTTGATTTGTTTGTAAGAAAATTGTGACAGTCTAGTTGAAATACAAAATAGTTAAAGAATTCCAATGTGAAAAAATAATTTATAAATAATAACGTTTATATTTCAGTGCGCAGATAAAATTCTGCAAAAGTAGTAATTTGTGTTTATTTGTTAAAGCAGTAATATGTTTATAATTATGTAAACATGATCAACTCGAAGTGGTAAACAGGATGTGGATTTACAACACACCTTGCAAGGTCAATTGAGTTTTATAATTATATATATATATATATAGGTGTGTGTGTGTGTGTGAAGAGGGAGAGTAAAGGAGAGAGAGAGATAGTTAAACTCAGATGTTAAACACCTAATTCTATAATTTGGAGTTATCGAGACTTCATTTATTTTTATTATTTCGGGAATATAACACGGTTTTAAATTCGAGGATAAGAAATCAATGCATTTATATATATATATATATACATATATATATATATATATATATATATATATAATCATTCCAGCTTGTATATATACATATTATCTATATATATATATTATATATATATATATATATATATATATATATCGTTCAACTTTTTATATGTATGTATTTATATATAAATATATATGTATATATCGCTACATCTTTATATAGATATATATATGTGTGTGTGTGTAGTGATGAATGATACATATATATATATATCATATATATATATATATATATATATATATATATTATATTTTATACGAGAGGTGTATATATTTATTATATTTTATACAGCAGAAGTTTTGGTTTTTAATTGCGCAACTCTTGATACACAATTACATGCACATCTGCCCTAACAGAAGGTATCCTTTGGCTTTCGACACTGGAAGGAAGCATCGTATATACGAAAAAATTACAAAATATATGTATTTTATTTCCGGCTATAACAATTGTGGATTGCCTCAAAATGTTATATGCCTATATAATTGGGTTTAATTTGGTTGTTTTTATTATATTCATGTTCATTAATCTTTCATTTTGATTTAAATTATTATTTGTAATATTTAACTGGAATATTTGTAAATATTATTAAATTTTAGTAAATATTGACATATATTTTACTTTAATCTATCGTATATTCCTTACAAAATATGTATATTTTGTTCAATTTTGTTTTAATTTTGTTTTATTTAAATTTATATCAATTAAACTAAATTCAGTTTTATTTTCAGTCTAGTTATATATTTATAACTTATTGAATTAATATTTTATTTTATCTAATAAATTATTAGTATTTCATTTTTATTTTTTATTTTATTCCCTTTATTAAACATAGCACTATATATATATATATATATATATATATATATATATATATATAGTTATATATAGTTATTGTTGTGGTTGCAAGGTTGAACAATAATTAGTAAGGAAATACAATGAAGACGCAAACAAGATAACGCAATAATAAGTGTATTAAAGAAAAGGTATATTTACAATATGTACAAATGACGGTGTCGAGTAAGAGAGTCTTGGTGGGAGGACATGTACGCTCTTCGGCGTCACTTCCGGTGGCATTTGAGTAAGACACCCAAGGCCAACCTAGGCTTGCCATTTATAGTGTTATGTTATTCGCATATGCAAATAAGTGGTTGCCACCACAACACTCCCCTCCCAAGACTGAAGTCACACAGATTTCAATATCTTTTCTTTTTTGGGTTTACCATTTATGGTTCATTCACTTTTCTTTTCCTACCTGATCTTCGGGGTTCAGGTGCATTTTGAGGCGGTTCCAAATTAAAAGATTCGTATATGATATCTATGGTGTCCTCCTCTTCGACTGTTGTCGTATCATCATCATCTTGGATATGACGTTTTTTTATCTGATTAAGGTGCCTTTTATGTATATTCTGTGGACCTTTAATCATGTATGTACAATCACCAATGCGTTTATCCACTACTCCAAATTCCCAGTAAGATGTGTATTTTCTGTAGCACTTAAAATATACTCGATCTCCCGAGTTATTTTTCTTTCTTCTCGTGTGTGTAGTGTTTCGGATAATTGCCTGCCTTGGCAATAGTTTGTCAAACGCTGATTTTACCTTTCTGGCAAACATTAGATCAGCTGGTGATATGTTTGATGGTGTACTAGGATGTGGTGTAATCCTATATACTTTCAAGAATTGTTGCAAAGCTTTTTCTGTTGGTGTTCCAATGGATTTCTTTAACGCTCGTTTTAGCGTGTCCACGAACCTTTCCGCGAGGCCGTTCGACCTTGGATGATACGGCGGAGTTGTGATGTGCTTCACTCGGAACGTGTCGCAAAATTCCTTAAACTCTGCGGATGTGAACTGCGTTCCGTTGTCAGTGACCAGTGTGTCTGGTACACAGAATCTTGCAAACAACTCGTGTAGGAACCCTATTGAGTTGTTCGTTGTTGGATTCCTGCAACGCATTGCCTCCGGCCATTTTGTGAAACTATCCACTACAATTAAATAATAGTTTTCACCTACTGGACCAGCGAAGTCCATGTGGATTCTCGACCATGGTTGGTCGGTTTTCGGCCAAGGTTTGTGTACTATAGGTGGAGATTTTTCCGCTAACTGGCATCCTTTACATTTATCAATTGTTGTCGCTATGTCAGTGTCCATGTTACGCCAGTACACGTAGCTTCTCATTAACGACTTCATTCGATTTATCCCCGGATGTCCTGTATGGAAATCTCTTAACATCCTATTCTGCAATGTTTTCGGTATTACCACTCTCTCGCTGTACAGTAACACATCGTCACATATGGAGAAAACTTCCTGCACCTTTGTGTCCGTTATAATTTTCTCTTTTATGTCCTTTATATATTCGTCTTTCTCGGCTTCCCTTTTAATGTCCGACAAAGTTACGGGTAGTTCTTTAATGATGTTTGCTACCATATTTTTTACTTCAACATTTGTCCGAATTGCTGCAATGACTGATTCTTCCAGATTGTGTTTCTGTGGTATCAGTCTTGACAGTCCATCCGCATGGCAAATCTTTTTTGATGCTAGATGTTGTAGCTGGAAATCGTAATTAAGTAGTATTGTACCCCAGCGCAGCAATCTATTTGCGGTGTATACCGGCAATCCTTTTTTTGATCCATATATCGTGACTAACGGTTTATGGTCGGTTTCAAGTATGAATTGTCTACCATATAAATATCGGCGAAATTTAGTCACGGCAAAGATTATGCTCAACGCTTCTTTTTCGATTTGTGAATATGCCCTTTCGGCTAGTATCAGCGTTCTCGAAGCGTACGCTATTGGTTTTCTAGACCCATCCGGCATAATATGTTGAATGCATGCTCCTAAGCCGTAGGAGCTAGCGTCACTAGCGACGACTATTTTTAAGTTTGTGTCAAAGTGCGTTAAGAATAATTCGGATGTTAGTGCGCTCTTTATTTTGTCAAAAGCGTTTTGACATTCTTACGTCCAGTTCCACGGTGTATCCTTTTTAAGCAGATTATTTAAGGGGGCTCACAAGTTATGCATTCCTTCAATAAAAGATTGGTAATAATTTGCGAGTCCTAAGAAACTCTGCAAGGTCGTTACATTATCGGGTGCTGGCATATTTTTTATTGCCGCAGATCTGTCTGGGTCTGGACGTCGTCCATGTTTGTTTATTATGTATCCAAGATACTTAATCTCGCTCATACAAAAGTCACATTTACTTTCTTTTACTTTAAAGCCGAATTCTTGTATTCGAGTAAATACTTGTTTCAAATATTCCTTATGTTCTTCTAGGGATTTGCTCCTGACAACAATGTCGTCCAGGTATGCACATGCGCACTCAATACCACTTAGCATGGTGTCCATCGCTTGCTGAAAGATGGCAGGCGCTACTTTTATGCCAAAAGGCAATCAGTTGTATTTGTATAATCCCTTATGCGTATTGATGCATAGTATTTTTGAGCAATTCTCCTCGACCGGTATTTGCAAATACGCGTCGCTCAAGTCTATCTTGGAGAAGATATTACCCCCATTCAACTTCGTGAATATTTCCTCTGGGCTTGGTAGGGGGTAATGGTGATCTTTTAATAGGGAGTTGACCCCGGTCGAAAAGTCTGCGCACACTCTAACTTCGTCATTCTTTTTCTTTACGTATACGGTGGGGGCTACCCACTCGCTGTGTTCTATTTTTGATAGAATTCCCGTCTGTTCCAATCTATGTAATTCTTTATCAATCTTTTCCAACCCAGCGAACGGAACATTTCGCTTTTTTCTAAAAATTGGGCTGGCGTTTTCTTTAAGTTCAAACGAGGCCTTGAATTTATTGCAGCGACCTAAGTTAGTCGTGAATGCCTCAGGAAATAATTCTTTTAAATCGTCTTTTATATTTACTGTTGTTGGAGAATAACATTTTAATTTTTTACAGAATGTATTGATTGGCTTATCCCATAGTCCGAATTTCTCAATTAAATCTATTCCAAACAGATTTTCACTATTTTTTAGTACGAATAGTTTTAATTTCTTCGAAATCCCTTTCAATTTTATCGGGAGGACAACTTCTCCTTCAAATTTTATACCACCACCAGTTACCGTCCGGGCTGCTTTACTAGTTTTCATCATGGCCGGTTTTCCCAACTTTTTCCACGTATTCAGGTTTATTATAGAAACATCGGAGCCGGAGTCGAGTTGTAACTTTATTGATGTTTTAAATATTTCCACTTTTACGTATTTTCGCCGATCTTTGTCTAATTTTGTATTTGATTTTGTTTGCTGTACTCTCTTTCTGGTGTACTCTTTATATCTGCAGCAATCGCTTTTGTGTCCCACCTTCTTACAAATGTAGCAGTTTTTCTTCTAATAAGGACAATCTGATTCCCAATGCTTTTCTGCACATCTCTTACAGTTATATCTAGGAAGAGGCTTGTTATATTATGTACTATATTTATGGTTATTATCTTTGGAATATCCCGTTCCATTGCTTTTCTTTGTAAAGTTCTTTGTTGGTGCGTATGGTTTTCTAACTTTTCTTACATATGCCACTCCGGATTCTTCTATATTTTTTTAATCCTTTTTTAATCTAATGGCCCTTTCACAGTCCTCTGCTAGTTTCTGGAGGGTTAAATCTTGCTCAGATTCCAGCTTAGACAACACTCGTCTGCGTATTTCTGCATTTTTCGTGGAAACTAACCCTTGAGCAAAGATTAGACATTTAAAATCTTCTACCGTTAGTTCTGCAAGCTTAAAAGTATCGCAGTTTTTATTGACAACTGATGCGTATGTCAAATAATCTTGGTTGTCCATCTTTCTTCGATTCATGCACATCCATCTTTTATGAAAAAGAGATATATTTGGATTAAATAATTCTTTAAGTAATTTTACAGCTTCCATGAAGTCTAATTCCGCAGTTTTTTAGGTAATATGTAATCTACGAATTTGCTGTGTTCTGATGTACCCAATTTTCTGAGTAAGAGGCTCACTTTCTGACTATTTGGCCAATTTTTACAGTCCAGTTGAAAAACATCCTCGTATCTTGTGTAGTATGCTTCAAAATTCTTCTCTTCCTCAGGCACATAATGAAATGTGTCCATGCTATTAAAAATAGTTGTATGGGAGAAATTAACACTATCGACATTTTCTCGATTACTCTTTAGTAGTTCCAGTGTTTTAGCAAAACGTTCATCTTGTCTTTCTTCATATTTCAATTGTAGTTTCTTATGCCTTTCTTCCTGTTCCAATTGTAGTTTTTTCTGCTTTAATTGTGCCATTTTCTTCTTTACTTCTTGTTCCTGCTGCCATTTCAATAATCTGTCCTCTCTCTTTTCCTCGCGGTCAGCCTGTGCCTGTATTTGTGTTTGCAAAAGCTCGTTTTGTGTAGCTTGTCTGCGTTCATACCGCTCAGCCTGTGCTTGTAAAAATTGTATGAACATTTTTGATAAGTCTTCCATGTTTTTTTTTTTTTTTAGTGTGTAGTTAAAAAAAATATTGTACCATGTACAATATACACCGGTTTTGGTTACAACAAAAAAGCAAATTGCTGTAAGCTCCTGTTTTCAATAATAATATCGCTGCTTGCAATAATATATTCTTCTGGAATCACGAAATGGAATTGACTTTCCGTTTTTAGGCACTTACTAATAAGTAACTCTTTCCACAAAATAAAAGTTTGGGTCTTTTTTTTAATCGAGTCACAATTGAATAAATATATGCAGTACATTTAGTTCTTTGAGTTTTTTTTTAAAGTATTTTAGTAATTAAAATACCTCTTAAATTGAGATTACCTTTTTTCCGTGACGTTTTACTGTATTATCCGTTATTCAGTGACAACTTCAAGAAACAAAAATCCTTTCCTTGAATTTTAGTTTTAGCTGCGGTATTTCCTTTTAGTGCCGACGTCAACCAAAACATTAATTAAAAAGTCCTTTAGTTGTTGTTTTGTTTACGGAGAACAGTAATTAGAATCCACTGGTGAACTTTTTTCGTATGTTACTTCCTTGCTTTTCGTAATACGGGTCTGACCTGTCGTTTTTGCGACAGAACAAAGTTCGCTTTTCGTTTGCAAGTTGGTCCTTTAGTAAGATTTGTCGTGTAGCGACAAAACAAAAATTCACTTTTACATTCGTTTGCAAGTCGGATTCCCAGAAAACGACGTAAATTGTCGCTTTTGCCACGGTAGAGGTTTTTTTTTCAATTGAGTTGAAACTTCTCTTTAGCGTAAAATCCGTTTGCTCGTCAACACTTTGCATTCCTTAAAAAAAATGGTCAACCTTTGCGTTGTGCTTTTTTTTCTTTTTTTCTTCGTCAAACTGTTATATTTGACGTTTCATATCTCGTCGCCAACTGTTGTGGTTGCAAGGTTGAACAATAATTAGTAAGGAAATACAATGAAGACGCAAACAACAAGATAACGCAATAATAAGTGTTTTAAAGAATAGGTATATTTACAATATGTACAAATGACGGTGTCGAGTCAGAAAGTCTTGGTGGGAGGGCATGTACGCTCTTCGGCGGCACTTCCGGTGGCATTTGAGTAAGACACCCCAGGCCAACCTAGGATTGCCATTTATAGTGTTATGTTATTCGCATATGCAAATAAGTCGTTGCCACCACAACAGTTATATATATATATATATATATATATATATATATATATATATATACATCCTGTTTTAACAATATATATATATACATATACATCCTGTTTTAACAATATATATATATATATATATATATACATATATATACATACATACATACATACTGTTTTAACAAAAACCAAGACTTCAAAGAATGGGTTGACAGCAACAAATATGGTATTTCATTGGGTGTTTTTAAAACTGTATATGAATGCTCTATTATGAAAATATACAGTTTAAGTCATCTTTTTTGGCTTAAAATCTATTTGTATATGAAAGATTACTGAATTATATAAACCTAGTGAAATTCGGAATACTACAAATAAGTCAATATATATATATATATATATATATATATATATATATAATCTACAGAGAAATAAAAAAAAGTATGCGCAATAAATACAGTCTCAGTTTTCAATTGCAGAATTTGTGTAATTAAGTACCATACTCTGTTACCAAAAATAGATATTCCATCAATTTTTATAATATTATCTGCTTGGTTTAAGTTTTCCAAATTGTATCAATAAACATGTGCTTTGTTGTTCATTCATGATAGAAACATACACTATGCATTTGTAACATGAAATTTATATTCAGCAAGGAGTTAGATTAAACCTAAACTTGAAAATGTAAACTTTTCTGTGATTTTTTAGGCCTAACAGATTTTTATATTGATCCTATACATTTTTTTTTAAATGTGTAAAGATTCCTATGTATTTTCCAAATAAATAGTAATGTTACCCTAATAATGTTCCATACAATAATCATTGAGTGAGATTATATATTCGGAATTGTATAACTACCAGTAAACTGATTCATGAACTTGCCCTGTACACACATTATTATTTGTATTCACCCGAATCCTGACACTGGCTGTCGTCAAAGATTTCTCAGTGACAATACTCTGATGTATTCCATTTAGATTGAGCGAAAGCTAGTCTTCATGGATAACCAATACTCTTCACCTTTTTCGGTTATCTTTGAAAATCAATTTGTCTTATCGCAGCAGTCGTTCACCATTTACTTTTCGCTGGTAATGACCATTCGTCTTCACTGGATGTTAGTTGACAATATTTCTCCCCAATCTCCGGTCCTCATTCGCAGTAATCCAGTGGATGTCTCGTAAGTTCTTTCACTACTAGGTATTTCCATCCTCCTTGCCTTATTGTCTGTTTAGTTTGGTGCCGGCCTGTGCTGGGACGATTTCTATTTACAAAAAAAAAAAAAAAAAAAAAACAACCTAGGGGATTAGTTTATAGTTTTATTTGTCTTTGGTGTATTTTCGTTTTTTTTTCTGTTTCACTACGGCGTTTATCACACACGTAGACTTTATTCCGTAATCCACGGTTTTCCTTAAGGTGTCAGTTTTTTCCAGCACTATTTTCCGTTGCATACTCTGGAATTCCGCCATTATTCTGATTTCTTCTAGTCTTTCTATTTTAAAGCTCTCAAGGACTGTTCCTAGAATTCTTCGTATTATATACATTTTCTTTCTCTTCTCTCGCAAGTGCCTCATATTTGCTCTGTATTTCTGCTTGTTTAATCTAAACATTATTGTTTACAGTTTTACGTATTTCTCCTTGAAAATTATTATGACATCCGGCATCCTGGCTTGGATGAGTGTACCTTTATGAACTTCAATATCCCAAAGAATTTGGTTGTTTTTATATCCTAGTCCAGTGTTTCTTTCATGTCTTAATCGAGGTGCAGCCGTGTGCAGAGCTTCCAGCGAACTGCTTTGTCCTTAAAGTCGTGTCTATCCTCATAGTCCTTTTAGGCTTATCTGTCGCATTCGTTTATTATGCGGTTGATCGTTTCGACTTTTTTCTACGATTATTGTATTTCTATTTTTTATCAACTTTAGGTTTAATGTGATTCCCTCCACTATCTTTGTTCTCTTTTCAGTAGAGTGTATGTATATCTGTTAATAAATCCTGCGTAGATTTTTATTATTTTTAATTAGATTTCTACTGTATCGTTTTCTTTATAAGAATTCTTATTCTACTCAATTACTATATTTCCAATGTTCTCTTCAATTCGTAGATTTAATTATGTATGATTCCAAAATATCTTATATCCGTAAGTATAATCTTCATCAAATGCCAGTATCTCCTATTGGTTTGTCAGTTCTATATCCTCTGCTTCCTCTAGATATACCTTTTTCATTGTTAGTGGTGCACACTTTTCCATTCCAAATTACATCTCCATGTCCTGGCTGAATATTCAGGTTACTTTTTATTATTAGCTCACAAAGTGCTTTCACACAGGTCATAAAGTATATCTTTTCCTGAAAAGAGCCTATGGTGGTCCTTGGAAACTGGGTGACAACAAGTCTCCCCAGTTTTCCAGTACTCTCCGCCTCTTTCGATAACTTTTGCAAATAAATTTGGATTATCGCAGCAGTTGCTTTTTATTGATTTCTCGTTGACAGCGGCTATTGGGCTTTGCTGGGATTTGAGTGGCAATAAGCCTCCCCACGGTTCAAGTTGTATTCGTACTTATTCGGCCGGGGTCTGTTCACTTCATCGCTCTTTCCTTCCTCCTTGGATTTACTTGGTTATTTGGTCTCGCTCATTTGGGGGCAATGATGTATGCATGGTTGGGTTAGAGAACTTATAGATATGCGGTTTCAGTGTTTTTGGTTCCATGTAGTATTTCATGTTTTGCCATTGCAGCAGTTTGTCTAGCCCGCTCCTGTTGCTCCTGTGTGTTAGTTTCGACATTCAAGGGTGTTTTCTTAATATTTCAGCTGTTGTCATTATTGCTATTCGTTGTATGTTTCCAGTCATTCCTTTGATTCCAATTTCTCCTATTCTTTTTTGAAGGTTTTTCTGGATTACTCCTAGTGTTCCTACTATTATAGGTATTATTTGGATTTTCTTTATCTTCCATATCCCTTTTCTCTATTTGGCAAGCTCTGTGTATTTGCACAATTTCTCTTTTTCTTTGATATTCACCCGGTGGTCAACGGAAGAGCAAAGTTTACGATTTGATAGGATTTTTCTTTCTTGCCACTTATTACGACATCCGTTCTTCTTGATTGTATGGGTTTATCAGTTTGTATGCCCATGCCCCATAGGACTTTGTGATTCTTGTTTTCAAGTACTGTTGCCGGCTTATGTTTGTACCACTTGTCTGTGTGTTCGAGATGCAGTTGTTTGCATAATTCCCAGTGGCCTACCCTTCCCACCTGGTTGTATTTTTTCTTGTATTCCATTTGGGCCAGTTTGCTGCATTCACTTATTATATGGTTTATCGTCTCGTCTGCATTTGCTGTTTTCTTGTGGTTTGTCGATATTTGCTTTGATGTGGTTGGCTCTTATCGAGTTGCCTTGTGTTGCATTTATTAGGGATTCAGTTTCTCGGCTTACGTGTCTTTTTCGCATCCATTTCCAGGCGTTTTCATTATTTTCATATTTGGTCATCCTTATAAATCTTCCGTGTAGTTGTTTCTCTTCCCACTTTTCTTTTCCTGTCTTATACTTTGTCTCTTTATTTTCTGTTTTATTGATTTTTTTCATGTCTCTCGCTGCTATGATTATTCTTTCAGTATTTTGCATTAAGTATTTTTCTAGTTCTTTTTTGCTGTCATTTACACCGTCTTTTATATTAACCAGTTCTCTCCCACCGTCTTTCCTTTTTACGTAGAGTCGGTCACTATCGTCCTTCGCATGTAGAGCGTTGTGCATGATCATGACTTTCCTGATCTTCTGATAGAGCTGTCTGAGTTCTTCTTTAGTTCATCCTATGAACGGTCTAGAGTATCTTACTAGTGATACTGCCCAGGTATTTATACCTTTTATTAGATTTCCTCTATATGATTTGGATTCGAGATGTTTCTTGTGCTCCTGAGGTATTCCTTTCCAATTCGCTCTTTCATTTCTGTTGTTTTGATGGTGTCTGCTTCCAGTACATCTAGGTATTTATAGAAGTATTGTTCCCCTAGTGCTCTAATCTCCGTTAGGTTGGGTAGTTCCATGCCTCCTATCGTCTCTAGTTTCCCTTTCTTATAACTAGTAGTGCGCACTTTCCCATACCAAACTCCATTTGCATATCTTGGCTAAAGATCCTCCTGCATTTATTAATGTCTCTAGTTCATTTTTAGTCCTTGCGAAGAGTTTCAGATCGTCCATGTACATCAGGTGGTTCATTTTTTTCCTTAGAGTTAGAAAACTTGTATCCACCTTGGCACTTTCTCAGTCTATTGTTCAAGGGCATCATAGCTATGATGAACAGTAATGGTGATAATGAACCTCCTTGGAAGATACCTCTTTGTATGTTGATTTCTGTTATGCATTGCTCCATTTGTAAGTTCAAATCTCCATGATCTCATTGCATTTTCAATTACGTTAATGATCCTAATTGGTATTTTATACATTTTAAGCATTCTATTATTATTATTATTATTATTATTATTATTATTATTATTATTATTATTTACTTTAGTTTGTCTGCACTTGATTATACATTTATTCCTAATTTCATCGTTAACTTTTATTTTATCCAATTATATTGTACTTGTCTATATTTTTATAACTTTCCTTTCCATAATGCTTTTTTTAATTATTTTAGTTGTTTTAATAAGCTATTATGTGCAAATTTGTCAACGTGTTTATTACTTTGTATTTGACACTTTAAATAGAAAACCGTCCTTACATGTATGTAAGTCTGTGCTTAAATAACCTATTGTTATATAGTTGTTATATAGTTGTTGGACAGAAAAGAAATTGCCTGTTATATATCTATCTATCAATCTCGTTATCAATCTATATTTGTATTGGATTATCAATATATCTATCTTTGTATCTAGCTGTCTATCTATCTATCTATCTATCTATCTATCTATTTATCTAACTAGTGAGGTGAGCAAGAGATGTGTTTTGATAAAATTTGTCAAAATATGCCAAGGTATAAACTGGATAAGTGTGCCGGATGCATCTGGAGAACTGATCAGAAGTACATATCTTTTATCACGTGTTCTAGTTAGCTAAGAAAATAGATGAGTTGGAAAGAGGACGTCAAACATAGCGGACGGTTTAACGTACCATGAAATCAACGTGGAGGGAGCTGACGTGTTTCAGAATCGATACTAGAATTAATCACCCAAGCAAATATATTCACTTCCATTCTTATGCGATCGATGCCTGGTAAGTAATAAAAAACTATATAATATTAAACATCGTCTTGGAGGTGAAATGCATTCGGCCATAGATTTCAATACGATCCGAAAATAGATGAAATTCCAAAGTGGACGGAAACACCAAAGACGCAGTTGAAAAGTTGAGAAGATATGTCGAAACACATGTATGTGTTTATATAAATATCTGATATACATGCAGGCAACACACTTATGCGATCAGAGAACAAATGATTCAAATACTAGGAACCCAACTATAGGCATTTAATAAAACGACACACAATAACACAACATACATATATATTTAAACAACACCATCCTATAACGTAACAATATTTACTTGCATGATGTAGCCTTGTAAGTATATATATATATATATATATACATATACATAATGTATATATTTACATATATAAAATAAAATGAAAATTACAATTTAATTTACCAAAATGATCCAACATGGTAAAATTAAAGTAAATTATAAATATTAGAGAATTAATATTTATTAAATTATCTCGGCCAGATATAAAAGCTCGATAAAACCAAATAGGAAATAGAGCTTAGAATATGAGCAAACAGTTAATAAAATATGTTAAAAAACACTTTGAAATGAGTTAAACACATATTTAATCTGAAAAGGAAACACTAGATAAATGGATAGTCCTTAATCTGCGGAGTTTCGAAGAAATACTTTCCTTCTCATCAGAGGGTAGGAATTAGCAACATGCGGGATTGAATTTTGCATGCAGAAGTATTTGATGAAACAACAAGTAAGTCAAGTAAGTGAAAAATAATGATGAAATGCGTGTTGGATGATTGGTGTGTTTTTAATGAAAAAAACAGTTCAGAAAATATATCAAAGTTATTATTTTCGTAAGGGGGTCATTATGGTAGTTAAAATTATAAAAAAAATGATCGTCGAAATTAGTAACATATCCAAAGATTATGAAAAATGATTACATTTGAGTTAATTGATTGTTGGGTTTGTAATGAAATAATCCCCCTAGACTATATTTCAAAGTTATAATTTCAGCAAGGGGAAGGGTAATAAATGGGTTCGAAGTATGTAAAATGATTGTAGAAATTAGTAACATATCCAAAAATTATGAAACATAGTCAAATGTCAGTTAATTTATTGATGTGTTTGTAATGAAATAATCAGATAAGATAATATATAAAAGTTATTATTTTAGAAAGTAGATAATGTCTCTTAAAATTATAACAAATGATTGTCGAATTAGTACCATATCCAATAATTATCAAAAATTGTTAAATGTGTGTTAATTTATTGGTGTATTTGTAATGAAATAATTAGCCCAGATAATATATCAAAATGATTATTTTCGTAAGAGGAGGTGATAATGTGGGTAAGAAAATATAAAAAATGATTGTCGAAATTAGTAACATATCCAAGAATTATAAAAAATGATGAAATATGAATTAATGGATTAGTGTGTTTTAATTAAATAATCGGCCCATACAATATATCGAAGATATTTTAGTAAGATGGGGCTGATAATGTCGTTTTTAATTATTAAAAATTATTATCGAAATTAGTAAGAAATCCAAGAATTATGAAAAATGATGAAATGTGAGTTAATAGATCGGTGTATTTTTAATGAAATAATCAGCCCGGTAAATATATCAAAGTTATTATTTTAGTAAGGGGGGGGGGTCGATAATGTTGGTTACAATTCTGCAAAATCATTGTCTAAATTAGTAACATATCCAAGAATCATGAAAAATGATGAAATCTGAGTTAATTGTTTGGTGTGTTTGTAATAAAATAATCAGACAATATATCAAAGTTATAATTTTAGTAAAGTTGGAAGCGGTACAGTTTTAACAAAATGGCTAGAATAATATGATGGTGTTTTCATTTCCCCACCCCTCTTTATCTGTGCCTAAATCCAAACGTAGATTCCATGAAAAAAGCTTCTTTCTTAGAACTGCACGCCTGTGGAACTCTGTTCCGTCTGCCTGCTTCCCACCTGACTACAACCTGGATGTCTTCAAGTCCAACGTAAAAAATTCCTGATGAACCGCCCCCTTAAATAAACACTTCATTAAATCTCCACACTAACGTACTGCACTTGTAATAATCCTTATCCCTGAGTGGCTTCCGGGCTTTGATAAGTGGTGACTATCGTGTAAAAAAATGCATATATATGTGATACAATTTTTTCTTGTTATTATATACTCGATAAATATCATTATTTTCGATGAACCTTATTAACTATGTCTAATCATATCTTCAACGACAAACTCACGGCGTTCTTGGCAGTTCTCACAAGCAATTTTCTGTCAACATGATTTCGTTTCGATATTTCTTTCTTTTTACTTTGTTGAAGATTTTTCACATTTTAATTTGCCTGATTTTCGTTTTTTCTATGATGACGAGAAAAAGAAATTAAAAAAGATAAAAAGTAAGTAATCTTTTGTTCACGTTGATTCCAACCCGTGATGCATCATAAGAACTGCGCACGATTTTATATTGAATAAGAAGATCGAAATTCGACACGAAATCGCATCGGGCGGGCAACATTTTTTTTCAAACTACGAGAAAGAAAAAGTCACCATCAATTGACATTTAATTGTCAAAACTGATTTCATAACTCGAAGACATTGTCTCGCCTGAGACATCTTGGAATCGGCTTCCGACTGATGCTGATTTTGTTTCTGTATATCCGTGTCTTATATTTTATTAATTGTGCGTTAAGGAAAATGGCCGATTTAAAAAGCTACTAATATTCTGAAATGATACAGGTAAAAATGTAATCAGCGATTAATTTTGTTCCCCCCCCCCAAAAAAAAAAATTAGTTACAGAAAAAATTGTTTAATGAAGTGTATTTATTGAAAGTAATTATTGTGACATTGTCCGGGTTCGTCTTTTGGAATTCATGAATCGGCAACGGTAATAATTTATAACAGACCATGACGTACATGCACACACACACACACACACACACACACACACACACACACAAACACACACACACACACACACATATATATGTGTGTGTGTGTGTATGTGTGTGTCTTATCTCGCTTACACACACACATATGTGTGTGTGCGTGTAAACGAGATAAGACAAAGATTAAAATCGATGAATACACCAAAAACAAAAGAATCTGGATTAAATATACCAATACGCATTAACACACAAACGAATACGGCCGCCCCGTATACCTTTCGGAATATCAATAAGGAGCAACCACGCATCTTTGTTATATGGGATTACTGCCTTCTCCTCTGGACCAATATTCTGTCTACTTGGAAATAAAACCCCGGAGGACAGTGTACTCCTTCTGATTATGGACTGCCCAGGTTGTATGAAATTCCCTTTTTCAATAATTATTTTCATATAACTATCATTCACCACCCCAAAAATATTTTCAATATTTGTGCTGAAAAGCAAAACACATGCATTTCCACAGCTAAACGTTTTGCTAATCGCATTTCATTTCCTCTGATGATATGATCCATTATTGAAAATCCACGGATTAAAGGAATTAATATACTCCTTTCTATATATTCTATTTGTCAAACAATAAATTTTAACTCGAATATGTGTCTATATTTTGATTTTCAGAATTTAATTTTAACAATAAAAATTTATATATATATATATATATATATATATATATATGTATAAATGGTTCTAGTTTGGTTTTACTCCAAGAATTACATATACTAAGACAAACATGCGTCTAGCAAACAAGTGCTCGATGCGTAATATAGCCTATTATATTGAAGTCAATTCGTTTATACAAACAAACGGCTATATATATGCATACATTTGTCTGTAATTTCCCATTACAGAGAAATCACGTCATCAGGCAAACGATAACCTGTAATTTAATATAATATGTTCATTTGTTCGTATAATCGAATGTTACTTATATATATATATATATATATATATATATATATATGTTGTTTCAGCTTTCAAAACGTATTCATTTATAGACGAAATTATTTTCAGTTTTCCACCAACAAAACGCTTTAAATGCAGGTAAAGAAGAAAATAAATTCTTTCCTAATTTGAATTTGGCGCGGCTGATGACTGTTTTATTTATTTTTTTATTTTAAATATCGAGCCGTTACCAAGACCATCGGCTACAACCATCAGTCTCGCACGCAGAATTCCCACACGCAATCAAAAAAAAAAAAAAAAGAAAAACGAAAAAGCAGACTCGTCGTTGATTAGGGTGTTTAGCATCGAAATATATTTGATATAAGCAAAGAAATTTGTTTATATTAAAAAATGCGTTGTTTTCAGCTTTCTAAACGTATTCATTTATATACGTATTTATTTACAATATATATATATATATATATATATATATATATATATATATATATATATATATATATAGTGGCGCACTTGTCGTATTTATAAACTGCAAAAACTAATTTGAATTTTAATCTTTAAACAACCTAAAACACATTTAATTTGCCTTTTATTCTCTATAATTTGACCTGGTCATATTCGAATTTTAATTTAAGTTATGTAGTGTTCACGTAAATTTAAACAAACAAAAATTCAATGGAGAACGTTTCCCGCTAAGAAAACTCCGTTGCAACAAAAGAACTTAAAATCAGTTTAAAATGTTCAATTTTTCAGCATCTAAGCATTTATAATCGCAATTATTGTTGTCCAAGTTTATACAACGTAACATTAAGTCCATATACTTCGACTTTGTCTTGTAACCGTCAGGAGCTCATTAATCTCCACATTTCTTAATCATCTAAGCGAGAAATCGGCCAAAGATTAGAATGTGATGAGAAAACGGTACGAATAACTGCAAAAGCACCAAAACACCGGCAATGTTCGTGATGCCCTTAAATCTAGTCGTCCTAGAGTTACTTCTTACCGAGAAGCAACGCTCTCAACATCAGTAGACTCAGAAGCAGATTTGAAACGGCTCTCCAAATGCAACAACACTGTAATCTTGTAAAAACTACTCTCATTCCACAACTAAGAACAAGACGCAAGCCTGTGATTTCTGTAAAGAACAGAAAGCGCCGCCTGGACACCGTCACATGCAATGAAGATCATGACTCTTCATATTGACCGAAAGTGAGTATTAGCGACGAAAGCAATTTCAATAGGCTAGGCAGTGATGGTAGGTAGTAAGTCTCTCGAATGAAGGACGAAGAATTTAATCCATGTTGCCCAGTTTAAACGTTGTAATGTGGTAAGGGTTCAGTTTGAGTGTGGGGCGTTATTAGTAACAATGGTCCAGGGCCTATATTTCGCTTGCAATGTAGAATTAATATGTTGACTGGCATTTTCTACCCTTCTTTGGCCGGAATTTGAATAATAATCCAATCTTCATGTTCACATATGCACAGCTTACAATATCAACAGGTTTATGACGAGAATGATATTCCGTGGTTTGATTGGCTTGCACAATTACCAGCAATCAATCCTATCGAAAACGAATGGCATTACATCAAGCCGTATATTTATGCACTAGCAAGAACATTTTTCTTTTGTAATCCATGATTTTTCTAGGCATGCAGTAAATTAACTTGCTCTTTGTTTAATTTCAGTCTCATTTTTGCTCCCATAAACATAACACACACATATATAAAAACAATGAACGGCACTCGCCTGATTTCAATAAAATCTCCAATTATCTCCCTTTTATTCTTTTATTATCTCTGTTTCACTTGTTACTTCTTTTTTTCGCGAGAGCCGTAAATTGGTAGCAACAGTAGTCGCCGAAGCGATTTGGTTGCTATGGAAACAAGTCATAAAAGACGTCAATTTACAATTTTAGACATCAATAAATTCATCATAGCTTTTGTTTTACTGAAGGAAAATTAAACATTTTCTTTTCAAAATATAGCTGAGAAAATAATCTATAAACTGTAATAATTGTTGAAAAGTTGGTCGAAAAAGTGAGGCTTTAAAGCAGCTCTAAATGACTAAAACTGCCACTTCACCATATATTCAAACACTACTGTGTTTGAATGATACAACGGGAAGGCAGAACTCGAATCAGGATTAACAGATGTTCGACAATTAAAGTATTTTATTTTTATAGAATTGCTACATATATATATATATGTGTGTGTGTGTGTGTGTGTGTGTGGGCGTGTGTATGTGTTTGTGTGTGTGTGTGTGTTAACTAAGCTATGCAAGAACTAAATTAAACATAATATAGTTTAAGTATTTTCATCACTTGCTAACAAGTTTTCAACCTGCTCAAATAGTTTCTATTTTTTTATTAATATTTTTTCCAACGTATCCTCTTCTATTTCTTTGAATCCATCCTTCTTGCAGAAGGAACTAATTAACGCTGCCAAAACTTTGGCTTTCAGGCTGGAAACGAAGAAATCACTCTTCATTAATACAAACTAAGAACGACAGAAAAAAAGTTGATATATATTTTTTTTTTTCAAAAACTAATTGTATAAGTAATTATTTTCTAAACCTTGCAATAATCTTTTCTGCTGTTTATTTTTTTTTCTCGTACATTTTGCCAAACTCCGGCAGCGTTTAAGTTGGAAAAACGAATTCTGCATTACAATGACAAGAGTAGCAGCAAGAAACAAATAACTTTAAATCTTAATGAAAAAAAACAAATAAAATGCATTGTACATTAGCCTGGAACTTGAATTTTCCAAACCAAATAATTATATTCGTCTTTAAAAGCGGCAAGCCAAACGAGGACGATGTTGTTTTGTACGAAAAGAAAAGAGAAGTTTTCAGGTTTTAGAATCGATCAGAAAATTGTTATTTTTATAAAATATTTTCACATCATCATCTAATTTGCTAAGTAGGTCCAACTTCAGATTGTATGGTGAAATTTAAATTATACTTGTTTATTTTTACTGGAGATCTATGCAAAGAACAAGCATTCTTTTATGTGCGTGGAAAAGTTGTATATCATTCAAACCTGGTAAGGTTTGAATATATATATATATGGTTAAGTGGGAGCTTTAGCCATTTAGAACTGCTTTAAAGCTTCACCGCTAATTTATTTTTTGACCAAGTTTCAAACAATTATTACGGTTTATAGATCACCTTCTCAGCAATATTGTGAAAAAAATTTAAATTTTCGTTAAGTAAAACAGAAGTTATGATGAATTTTCTGTAAAATTCAATCGTAAAAAAACCTAAGTAGGTGAGCGACGTGTTTATGACTAGTTTCCATAGCAACAATATATATATATATATATATATATATATATGTGTGTGTGTGTGTGTGTGTGTGTGTGTGTGTGTGTGTAAAAGAGATTTAGAAGGCTGTCACAATGCGAGGAATGAATTATAGTCGCTGTTGGTAAGAGGGGACGAGAACAAGTGGCGATTTACAAATCAATAAGTATATATATATATATATATATATATATATATATATATATATATATATATATATATAGTATATGTATATTTATTCAGTTGTATGGTAAAAGGTCCTTCATCCAGCATGCTTTGAATCGACCTGTTACGCACACCATTTGAAAAGGGAAAATTTTTCCGAAATTAATAATAATGGAATACGTCGCATAGGCTTACAATAAGACATTTTACCATACAACTGAATAAATATTTATAATATATATATATATATATATATATATATATATATATGTACTTATTGATTTGTAAATCGCCACTTTTTCTCGTCTCCTCTTACCAACAGCGACTATAATTCATTCCTCGCATTGTGACAGCCTTCTAAATCTCTTTTACACACCCATCCCACACAATGCTTCAAGCAAACTACATATCAATCCTATATATAAATATATATATGTGGTGGTCAAGGTCTGGTGTGGACGTTGGTTAAAAGCGTCCATCTCCCAGACAAATCATCCCCACGTGCACGTCGTGACCACTGCCACGCAGACGGGGCACTGATGAACGGCGAGTGTCCTGCGCCGTATAAGTGGACCTCCACCGCCTTGTGGGGCAAAGTTATGTAACCAAATGCTTACGGTGGTGTAACCCTGACAGAAACCTCCAGAGTAGCTTAGGCCCTGTAAGCTGCGACATATATGACCCACCGGCGTGTGGAATATGCTCTGGTGCCCAGCAACCTAAGTTCCAGTCATGAGAGGTCTCTGTAAGCCGTAGTCAAGGCAACCTCCCTAGGAGAAGGAAAACTCTGATATAAAACCTGCGATGACTGCTGCATATAATGATGTTGACTTGCTCTTCTTTTTGGATCAATGTGGCAGTTGTTTAGAGAGTGGGATTGTCTCGGTGCAAGGTCTTTCCACACTATAACAATCCTCATGCACAGGCATTGCTCGATATAAATTAGATACACTTTTAATGGCAACGTTCGAAAGCGAATTTACTGCCGTCATATATATATATATATATATATATATATATATATATATATATATATATATATATATATATATATATATATATATATATATATATAAGGTAGGAAGAGAGAGAAAAAGGGAGAAAGAGAATTCCTATTTTTATTGGAATCCTTTTTCTGTGTAATTTAAAGAAACAGGTCCTTTTTGCAAGTCAGTTTATTTATGATAGCTGATGTCTTGTTTCCTAGAATAATGCCTAAATTTGTTTCCTCTGTTTTTTTCCGAGAAATCGGTACGCATGATGAAAACAATCACATATATCAGGTTTATGTGATCATATTTTGGTTTTAATGAATTTTGATACCAAATTTCTTACTTTAATTATCTACACGTCCTCTTTTTCAAGGATCTTCTAAACTTTCTGCATGAAAACACTTAAAAACACCTGTGTAAAATCAAAAAAGGATGTCAGCGACTTCAACGTAACTAAAACTAAAAATTCTTACGTTACTGGCTTGAATACACTTGTTTTGCCTTGGCAAAGGTGTGTTGATTTCGATGGTGCTTATTTCGAGCAAAATTTCTTTTGGCTGAGCCGAGATATATTCATCAGAAATTAAATATATAAAGCCGCAAGTTGAGTTTTTACCTGTCCTGAGATTTATATTAGAAGCTTCCTCGTCAAATCTAAAAATTATAAAAACATCTTAACATAAGCAGTCATAGATATTCAAGCGACACAAAAGGTTAACTAATTTGATCATTTCTTTGAAAATACACCGTCAAGTAATTACTTATACATTTTGTATGGTATCTTTATAGATAATTAGTTTCGTTTGACTATTCAACTGAAGTTTATTAATGCAATGCTTCTACTCTTTACGTACTTGCGTTAGATTTAAGATGAAAACGTTTCAGCACACGGAAATATTAATAAATAAATATTTATCTATCTATGTATGCCTCCCTGTCTCTGTCTCTCGTTCTCTCTCTCTCTCTCTCTCTCTCTCTCTCTATATATATATATATATATATATATATATATATATATATATATATATATACATATATATAGAGAGAGAGAGAGAGATATGTGTAATATCTATATACATGTATATGTATATATATATATATATGTATATATATATATATATATATGTATTAGTTTGAATACAGTTATAAGTATGTGTAGCACACTTCGTTTTCTTTTGAACTGGAAAAAATAGCTGCTAAGAGGTGGAAATTGATAATAAATACATACTTGCGTAAGATTTAAGATAATAACGTTTCAGCACACAGAAATATTATTAAATAAATATCTATCTATCTATCTATGTATCTCTCCCTGGCGCTCTCGCTCTCTCTCTTTATATATATATATATATATATATATATATATATATATATATATATATATATATACGAGAAAACAGGTAATAAAACATGTTAAAACATTTTGAAATGAGTTAAAAACATATTTAATCTGAAAAGGAAACACTAGATAAGTGGATAGTTGTGAATCCGCGGAGTTTCGAAGAAATACTTTCCTTCTCATCAGAGGTAGGAATTAGCAAAATGTTATAGTTATAGCTTCGGTTGTGCAGAGGCGACATGATTTAGAGCCTGGAGTATAAGACTTTTTTATGATAGTCCATTTAATTGAGAAGGGGGTATTGTTAGAGTTAAGTTTTTTAATTAAAGTAGTTAGAGAAGTTCCTTGGTTATTATTAGAATTATGGTTGTGAAAGAAGAAATGTGGTTTGATATTCTTTTCTTAATTAATATTGAAGTAGCGCCGATATATGTATGTACTTTATTAAAAGCTCGAGGTCTGGTATTAATATTAATTTGCTGATTTGTATTAGTTAAATGGTTTGAATTTTGTTCATAGTGCTGAACAAATGGTGGGACAATGTCTGTATGAGGACTATTTTGGAGGGGATAATGAGTGTTGTTAGTGTTAGGATGGCTGTTAGGAGAAATATTATAATTCTCATTATTATTATTATCATTATTATTATTATTATTTTTATTATTACTATTATTATTATTATTATAACTACTAATATTATTATTATATCTAGTTGTATGATTGTAGATTGAGGGACTGCTCGAGTGGTGTATTGGATTAGTAACTATATCAGATGAAGGATGGGAAGAAGAATAACTTGAAGACGAAATATTATTGTCTGTTATGGGAGGATTGCGTGGGAGCTCAGTAATAGTGCAAGAATATATAACTTTTTGTGAATTATTCCATGGATTTCTGCCTTTGGATTATTTTGGACCATCTTCCAATTACGGGATTTCCTTGGATTTTAATTGTGCTATGGAAATTCAATTAACTTTCTTGGAGTTATATATTTGGAGTTTACCGTTACTGGATTATTTATCTTCCACCAGACTATCCATTCATGTGTAATAACCTTTTTCTTCACCATATTCCCTCTGCTTCACTTTTTTGTTATCAAGTAAGATCTTTGACTTACTTGTTGTTTCATCAAATACTTTTGCATGCAAAATCCGATCTCGTATTTTGCTATTTCCTACCCTCTGATGAGAAGGAAAGTATTTCTTCGAAACTCCGCGGATTAAGGACTATCCACTTACCTAGTGTATCCTTTGCAGATTAAATATGTTTTTAACTCATTTCAAAGTGTTTTGAATGTGCTCCTATATGGTTGACTATTTATAAAAAACTGATTACATATAATGATAGATGTATCGAGGGTCAGGAATGGGTATGGTTTATCTGGCAGAACGGTGGTTCTTAAAAATTGTGGGGTCTGCGTTCGCACCTGGCCCCCAAAATATGGAAATAAAAAATGAAAATAATTTTTTTACAAGGGTGTTTGATATAGATGTACATTATAATACTTTTATAAGTATGTTTTAACTTAAATAGAGATGGTATAATAAAATTGTAGGGTCTGCATTCGCGCCTGTACTCCATGGAAATATGGCACAAACTTTAATAAATACTTTTCATACCTATTTGCGTAAGCATACTTTGATAATTATGTTTCAGTTTGAAGAAATATGCTATAATAAAATTATTGGATGTTCGGTCGCGCCTGACCTCCATAGAATGGAAATATGTCACAAAGTTTAACAAGTTTTTTTTTAAAGGGGTGAGAGTCCATGATAACACCTAAACTTTAATCTTAATTCACGTTAGCTTTTATTTATTTTTTTGAGTTGAATCCTATTGTGTCGAATAAATTCACGTTCTTAATAAAGTGAAAGCAAAGAAAAAGAAAGTCGGAACTTTAGACAATTCTCGACACAAATTTTGCATAACTCTATTTTCCTCCTTCTCCACTTGCACGTGGATATCTTTTGAAAATAGATAAATATATAAATAATAAAAAATAAGAAAATTACTTGTTATCGTGTCAAAAGAAGGAAAAATCCTGCTCACGTAATTACGTGTGTTTTTTAAAAACATTTACATAACCTTTCTATTTTTATTTATATATCTGTTTAAACATTTTTTGTCAAGGTACTAGAAGGAATTCAGTTGATTACAACCCTTTTTGCGTGTTCTTTACATTACAATAGTACAACTCTGAATTCGATGGCGCAATACTACAGCGTTCATTCATTTAAAACTGATACGAAGCTGTTCTGCTTGAAAAGAGCGCCATTTTCTTCTTAGTAATTTTATATCGATTCTTTGCTTTAACAAACTAAAGTAATTACGTGTTTACTTTTTAATATCCCATTTTGCTGTTTCGGATTATTTTATTGTAAGTAAAGCTTCATTAGTTTTCAAAACTGTTTTGGTTTCTTTGTTTTTTGATATTTCGTCGATATTATTTAGTAAGAGTGTTTAGCAGAAAAGCCAAGAAACGACTACCCAAAAAATAAATATACGAGAAATAAATGTTACCATAGTCAATAAAAGTTCAGATCATGTTTTTTGTTTTGAAATAGTTTTAAATGCTCTTTACTTGAAATAATTTCAGCGAATCGAAGATAAAACGAAATTTGAGGTGATAACTACTTAAATGAAATTTTATATAAACTACACATGCCATAGTTGAATATTCCTCAAGCACAAAATAACGAAAAACATTAAAATAAGTTTATAAATATCCCTTACGTTGACGTTACTCTCTTAAATTGTTGACACAGAATGCCGAGTTTCCCCTCCTTCAAATTGAAAACGAGGCTCTCCATTTCAAAGTCGCTGCTATTTCGATTTTTTTAAACCGGTTCGTGAATTAAAAAAAAATATTTTTTTACAAACTACTTAAAAGTACAAACCAATGAACTTTTCTACCATAAAAGTAAATTTTATTGACTATGGTAACATTTATTTCTTGTATATTTATATTATTATATATATAACATTTTCTCTTTGTAAGGAAACATCATTTTGTTGGTCACTCTTGGCTACGAATGGAAACAAAGTTGATATAAAAATATATTTTCGCGAAAATTATCTTTACTTTCATCATATTTTGCTTAGAGTAAAATGTTTGAGTATCAAAACCTATCTCTTTACAGCCCCCTCCTTTTCATGACCTATCATGCTTTCATCAATCACAGTCCATGTTCTGTAGGCTGTTTTTGAACCCAGTCAAGCACGGGTACTTCTGCTATTATATATATATAATCCTTTCTATCTTTATTTCTCGGTATACATTGAGCATATTAGGGAGTGAAATAAAAATAAACGCTAGCGTATAAATCAATGCTCTGTGTGTAAGGAAACAAAACTCAGGCTTTTGAAAATATTTGATTATTGTCATTTAACATACACGTCTCACTAGCTACAAAATAGGTTAACGGTTTGAAGCGTTTAGTGTAGCCCGGGAGGTTGAGTTTCAATCCTGGTTTGAAGGAATTGCTAGTCGTGCCGCAGGATTTGCCAGCGGGCGTGATCAGACTAGACAATCACTACACTCCTTAGCACATCCAAGTACACTACAATGCGTTGACTGTGCCCTGAAGTGTTGAATCGTCCGGATTTATATTTAGAGGGTGCTGCCAATAGCTATGTTACTATAACTTGAATCTCAGATATAATGGAAGGCTACTATTGCTCTGGGGATTTGTACACAACTGGTCAAATAGTTGATGGTTGGTATTAAAAAAGAAAACCAATTTCCATCAAACAGAAATGGAATAATATCGGTTTTTTTCTAGAGCGACAATGTTCTTGTTCCATATTAAAAATAAATTTAAAAAACAATATCAAAAGCGTAACAGGGTATGATGCTAGAATTCTAAATAAAACAAATGCAGAAAACTTTTCAAAACTCAAGTAAGTTCGAGATATATTAAAAAGTAAAGAAATAAAAAAGCGCTACGTTAAGATGTTCGGCGCGTTACACCCTGAAGATTCATAAACATAGAAGCGTACGCAACTAATCGTTCAAATCAGTAAAAGGTTTGCGAGTTGAAAACGTCTCTGATGCAAATCTTGAATGAAAACTAGTCGGTAGGAAAAGAGTCTTACCAGATAACACATCTGTTTAAAAAGAAATAATAGATGTTTGCTGTTTGCTTATATCTATTATCTGTTACGTCACCATTGTACTCCGTTATTTTTCACCTCGACCCTCCTGTATATGTATATCTCTATCTGATTATATATCTATCTCATTATATATATATATATAATATACATATATATATATATGTGTGTGTGTGTGTGTGTGTGTCTGTGTGTAAGTGTGTGGGCGCGTGTGTTTGTGTTTGTGTGTATAATTTTAAGTACAAGAATTTAATAAAATATGTTGACAAAAAAATTTTTTTTAGAAAAACAAACACAAATAAAATAGTGTCCTTAATCCGTGGAGTTTCGAAAGAAATATTTTCCTCTTCATCAAAGGGGAGAAAATGCGGGATTAGATTTTGCTTGTAATATCTTTAAGTATTAAGCAGAACATACTAGTGTAAAAATGAAAAACAGTGTAAAGATGAGAAGTACAGAAATTAAAACGAAAGAAAAATGTATATTTAAAATTGTTATGCTTATTATTTATACAGCTTTTGTTATTTGATGTTTTTGTTTATCCAGTTATACAAACACATAAACATTGTTGATGACCACCCTCATTTAAACATTTATAAACATATATATATATATATATATATGTGTGTGTATGTATATATATATACTTTTTGAAAAGCAGTAAATAGCAACTTTAAAAATGATTTTGTTATATATATATATATATATATACATATCATTATACCATATATATATGTATATATATCATTATACCATATATACATATATATGCATATATATGCATACACATGTACATATATGTACATATATATATACATATACAGTGAAGTAAAACAAGTCTTTGAACAAAACAAACATGTTTCCAACAATTTGATGCAAACATGTTTCCAACAATTTGATGCAAATGATATCGAACAAACTAATAAAATAAAACGTTCACATTACTAAACTACATAGAAATGAGAGAAAGTATTTTTTAAAGAAAATAAACAGTTATTAAACATTTTCTTATGTTGATAGTGAAACACGTATTTGGGCAGCCTTTTCTTTCATTACCCATTAAGTTTTCATTTTATTTACATTCCAGATCATTCTAGACGGTACTTGTTCGATATTCAATGAACTTCGTGTCCAAATCGCTCACAGACAACATATCCAAGCGTAGGAAACTCGAATAGTCCATCATGGACCATATTATTTCGGCACAGAAAAATAATAAAAGCTACCGAGGTATAGCACTAACTTTGAATGTTCTTTTGTAGTGTAGGATACATTGTTTAGAAGTGGAAAAAGTCAGGTACTACAAAAGTTCCGGAAAGATGGTGGCGAAAAATCTTGCGAGCTGTTTCGAAATTATCTTTTTGTGACCTGTTAAAAGCTGCTAAAATTCTCCGCATCACGGGAACCAGTGTCTGCAAGACAACCATCAGTAACTGTACAGAGACATTCTCAAACCTCAAAAAACCTCGCAAGACTTTTTTTACTGAAGAAGGTTCTCCTTAAATTAAGAGTAGAGCATGCCAAAATCTATATCAAATAGGATATCACGTTTTTGATAATGTGATATGGTCGGATAAGACAGAAATGGCAATAACAATGGATGTCATGTCTGGCGTGTGAGGGTTCTGCAAATATGAAGCACGCTATCCCTACCGTGAAGCATGGAGAACAAAGCATTATAAATTTGAACACTAGAAATAATGAGAGAAAGGATGAATAGAGCCAAATACAGGCATATTTTGAAGAAAAGCCTGTAGAGAAAATGGAATTTTCTGCTGATTGGCGGTTCTAATAAAACAAGTATCTTCAACATACAGCGATGGTAACTAAAAAATGGTTCAAGGTTAAGGAAATTTATGTTTTGCTATATTTCACCCTATCACAAGACCATTGACAATTTGTGACTAATTTAGAATAAGCAGATTAGAACGTCCCCCAATTAAAGTCTATAACTATATATGAAGAATAGGGAAATACGGTTAGGCATTTGCAAGGACCTTGTGAAAACTACGACAATCGTTTGACAGCAGTAATTAATGCTAAATGGCGCCCAATTAAATATTAAACTATGTTTTTGCATCCGTCCAAATACTTGTTTCACTATCTATTTTAAGAAATGTTTGAATACCTGTTTATTTTGTTAAAAACTTTGTTTCCCGCATTTTCATGTAATTTAGTAAAGTAAAAATTTTATTTTGTTATTATGTTTTTGGTATAATTTGTACTAAATTGCTGAAAAGTAAACCTTTTTAATTTGTCCTAAACATGTTTTTTTTTCTCGCTGTATATATATATATACATATATATATATATATATATATATATATATATATATATATATATATATATATATATATGGTGGTCGGGTTTCCATAATGGCTTGAGGTAATTGCTTGTCTAGCCGCACTGATGAGCTGTGAAACGGATAAACTATACTGTATGTGGATGACTATAATGCTCCCGATCTTGGGTTTAGCATATTGGGAAGTAATATACAAATTACCATTAGCATATTAAGCGATGCTCTTTGTGTAAACAAATTGAGCTTAGTTATTTTAATAATATACACATATGTTTAATTCACTACCCGAATAGCAGCAGCCGAATGTCGCAATGGTTAGAAGCTTCAACTGTCATCTGGGCGGTCGGGTTTCCATCCTGGCTTGAGGTAGTTGCTTGTCTAACCGCACTGATGATTTGTGAAGAAGCGAAAGTAATGTACATGGATGACTATACATATATATATATATATATATATATATATATATATATATATATACGAGCAAACAGTTAATAAAACATGTTAAAAAAACACTTTGAAATGAGGTAAAAACATATTTAATCTGAAAAAGAAACACTAGATAAGTGGATAGTCCTTAATCCGCGGAGTTTCGAAGAAATACTTTCCTTCTCATCAGAGGGTAGGAAATAGCAAAATGCGGGATCGGATTTTACATGCAAAAGTATTTGATGAAGCAATAAGTAAGTCAAAGATCTTACTTGATAACAAAAGAAGTGAAGCAGAGGGAATATGGTGAAGAAAAAGGTGACTACGCATGAATTGATAGTCTGGTGGAAGATAAATAATCCAGTGACGGTAAAATCCAAATATATAACTTCAAGAAAGTTAATTGAATTTCCATTTGCACAAGTAAAATCCAAGGAAATCCCGTAATTGGAAGAAGATGGTCCATAATAATCCAAAGGCAGAAATCCACGGAATAATTCACAAAAATGTGTACAAGGAAAAAAGGAAAATATTTCAATGATATTAATAAAACAAAAATAAGATATGCTTTTCACTCTACTGCCGAGACATAAATATAAATAAGAAAGATCAGGGAAGAAAATGAGGTGAAAAAAATGGTGATAGATTTAAATATAAAATAGAGAAACAAATGTCAAAATGACACAGACAGGAAATGTTAAAGGCGCGAAAAAATATATAGGGCCAAATAATATAGGTCAACTGAAATGTACAGGTCATTACTTAAAACAATGTTAGCAAGAGTTGTTAGAAGACACTAAATTGAAAATAAATAAATTAATTAATAAATAAATAGAAAATGAATAATAAATAAACAATAAATAAATAAATAATAAAAAATAAAAAATAAAATATAAAATAAAAAAATAAAAAAATTAAAATTATTTAAGCGGAGAGGCTGGCCGGTATCTGCATTTCAGGATAAAGCAAGAAAAAACGTAAGTAAATGCATATAGTAATAGAAGATATGAAAATGTGGGTAGATTGATATATTAGATAGATAGGAAAGTTTAAAGAATAAAGCAGAAAATGCAGATAAAATTTATATATATATATATATATATATATATATATATATATATATATATATATATATATATATACTTGCCTGCGTTCCCGGCGTTTCCTGGGTGATAATAAACGCGCGTGGCCGTTTTGCCTTATATATATATAGATAAATATATGTAATATATAGTTCCTCATTAAATGTAAAAATAAGCATCGATTAGAACAAAGAACTGTGCAAAGGCATATTATGATATAAATAAATTTCACTTTTATACACATTAAACACAGAGACGCATTTATTTATTTGTGATGGCAGAAAAAAGGCATAAATCATGTTTGATGAACGATTGCTTGATCGATCTATCGACAAATCCTGAACAAACATACAGGGCTAGATGTCTAACCGACTTACAGATCGATAGTAGACTGATCCGCCTGATTGCATTGAAGTTAAAACTGGCAGATCACACCAGCATGTATATATATATATATATATATATATATATATATATATATATATATATATGTCTGTGTGTGAGTGTGTGTGTGTATGTTTATATATACACACACATTAAACATAAATACATATATGTGTGTATATATATCCATATATATACATATACATACATGAATTTATACGCCCAAAGACGCATATATGTGCATGTGTTTGTGTGTTGTACGTTTGTTTCTGCGTATTATCTATATGTATATTGATACAATTTCAGTGAATATATATCTCCTCAAATATAAGTGCACGAATATTTTCAACAAATGTCAACGATAGCATTTCAGATGTAAATTTTAACAGAACGATGGATACAATTATAATGTGACTAATTAATTTAAACAATCTGTTAGAACCGTGTATATCATATAAACAACGTTCCCAATATTGTAATGGTCGATATATCTTGATAAATAAAAATCACATTTCGAATTTCCATGTGTGGGTGTTTTAGCAAGTTATTTGTACTTGTTCAGATGGGAAACATAACGCCCGTTAAATTAGTCCCATTGATTAGTATAAGTAACCCTATATATTTTTATTCCTCCCAAAATCTAAGTAGAGCAATGAAGATATCAAAACCAAGAAAACTTAAATATTGTACACACCGTTGTACATAATACTTTTTTTCATATTTACCCCAAACAAGGCACAGCGAAACTTTGAAGTAGTAGGCTAATATCAGGGACAAAAGTAACATTGAGATATTATGAAGGGAGATAAGCAGAAAGATGTATGTTCACATTACACTTGAATTGATGCGTGTCAGTACAGTCGGGAAAGTGGAATCTGGGAGTTAAAAAAATCTTGCAGTTTTAGAAAAAAAATCTATTGAAGTAACAGGCTTTCTTAGACCTAAGGATCTCTACTGTGTAAAGCTGGGATTTAGTTTCTTGTCGGGTTTTTCGGGGGTATTTATGTCGAGAGGGTAAAAGTGCTTCTAGTTTGTCAGAGCATTCACCATTAACTACTCGCATTAGAGGCAGAGGGGTGCAATATTTCGTCGATAGAACTGAGGCTGAAGCTAAGATGAGAAATCAGAACCTATTAGGTCGGCGACGCTTTTTTGACCCCTGTCCAGGTGTGAGAGACTAGTAGTAGATCTGCCATCCCAAATATGACAACAGTACTCCTTACATGGGAGAATTCTGGCCTTATAGATGTACATGATACATTCAGGCCTAAGCAGTTTTCTATAACAGTAGAGAGAGTTCACCTTCTCAGCAGCCTCGGTAATGCTCTTAGTGTATCTGTTCAATGTCGTGTTCCTTATGAACATAAGGTCGAGGAGTTTAAAAGTACTTTCAGGTAATGTGTTTTTGGTCACTATTTTGATGATAGATAAGCTTTCTTGTAATTATTTAAGGAAACGAGGTTAGTCATTGGAGCATTGAATGTCACTATCTATTTTGTCCCTATTCCACTACAGATTGGAGGTTTCCCATCAGTGTTTCTGGCATTTCCTTAGATATGTGATCACTTTTGCTTACAATGAACTCATCAATTTCAATTATGGAAGCGAAACATGGAACGACTTTTTTGCATCGTACATCCTTTGACGCCTGGCAACGACAACTCTCTCTTATTCGTCTACAAATCAAAACATTCTGCTATGAAAATGAAAATATCGCTAGCAAGAAATTATTTTTTACATCTTACAATTTTTTGTCCGTGAAAATGACGTTGTTCCTATGTTTTCAATCTCATAATTTCCAATTCTTTTATATTGTCATTAAAGCCTTATATGTTTGTATAAGAACGTCTGTTTTCTTTGTAAGAATGTATTGTTACATATGAAGGGATGCCCCCTTATCATGTAAGTTAAAAGGCAGAATAGATGAGTGAAAATTATATTAGGAAAAAGATTAGAATCGAACACTGTAGGCAAGTGTTAAAACCTAATGGATAATTGAAATCCTAGGAATGTAGTCGATTGTTAATTCTTTTAGAAATAATTAAATATCATTTATGTCAGAGATAGCGCGATTGTTCATTCTTTTAGAAATAACTTGATATTAGAAATGTCAGTTAAAAGAATAGACAATAATAAAGTTGAAAATGATACAATTTAATTTACGGATTCTTTTGTTTATGAAAGGTGTTAGATACATATGCAAATTGACACGGGTAAATTGAAACGTGATTAAGTCACGTTGATTAACAACACGTCTGACGTCGTAAAGAAAGAAGATTCTTAATATATGGAGTCAGGGTTCGAAGGTAGTTAAAGAGTCCCAGAGTCAGTTAGAGACGAGAATCGGATAGCGACTTAGTGAAGCTGATCCCCTTAGAGGCGAAAGAGAGAAGAGAGACCATGTAGCCATATAAGCTTGAATTCCTTAGTCATCGATCAACCTGCTGGTGAATAAAGAAATCGGCATCCATATTCTGTACCTGTTTGTCTTCTTCTGTCGTCATTCCACAAACTGAAAGGTAAATGTGTTATACGATCATCTATTAACGAACTTTATATAACTCCCCTTTCAAGTAATGCGCCTCCTTCATCATCAATAATGTATTCCCTTCTGATGCAAAAGAACTGTATTACACATTCCTTCAATAATGAGTTCGCATCTGTCTCAGCTCATTAATAAATGTCTCTCGCTCCGTATTGTCATCATCGCCATTATCATTCTTGTTCGGAGTCCCCGTTATATATTGTTCCAATATGTACCCCGACTTTTCAATATCTATGTTCTTTTTTATCTAATAAGTTTTATTTTTGCTCCTTAAATCTAGTGACTTTATGCTTTGTTTGAAGCGATTTATACAAAAGTAACTACAGACCTAAGATTTGAAAGCGAAAATGAATCTATTTGTTTTAATAATCACATTTTATTCTTTCTCGATCTTCCCTTGATCCTGATGATGTTCTGCAATTAATTTTAATTCATTTTCAGTTCAGATACTTTATTAGAACTATCCAATGTTTATACATTACACATCATTTTTTTTTATTTTGCAATAAAAAAGCAATCTAAACCGCATTGCATTTCAAAACCTTTTCTGAAATTATTTTATTCACGGTCTTGCTTTTTTCGATTACACCCGAGTAATTAATTCTAATTTTTATTATTATTTGCTTTGGAATTGCAGCGCACTACTATAAGAGAGGATCTCAATTCGGAAGAATCATCATTTCCTCGTACTTTGACTACCTGATGGCAACCTTTTGTCTCTCGAGACAATGGCATTCTGCACCTAGATGTGTTTACTACAGCGTCTGCTGTCGCTAACCGGGTGAAGATTTGTGCAGGTAATTAGAGAACCTTGGTTTGCCCGTTTATCAGGGTCCCCCTCTCGGCGTCGCAGACAGTCGGTGCCAGGGCGACTGCAGGAGCTGCCGAGAAAATGTAACAGATCATCACCATTTGCCTATCGGAACTCCAGATAGAATTTTTTTTTGTCGAGGTTTATTCCCGTAAACTTTTCCCAAATATTTCAGGCCATCCCTTTACATTAGGTGGTTAATTCTTTGTTCTGTATTACTGAAATTGAATCCTGCAAGGCATTTTCTTAGTATATTGCTCAGGGGTATCATGGCTATAATGAACAGTAATGGTGATTGGAGATGACTTTGGAAGATCTGTCTTATATTTTGATTTTAGATATGTATTGCCAATCAGCAGTCAGTTCGTCTAGGTTTCTATTGCATTTTCTATCAATTTGATTATCTTACCTGGTATTTTATACATTCCCAGGCATTATATTATCCAAGCTTGGGAGATCCTAATTATTATTATTATTATTATTATTATTATTATTATTATTATTATTATTATTATTATTATTTACTGACAAGAAGTAGTTGCACAAGCCATCATCAAGGATTCTCTTGACAACTTGACAACAACTTATCTGGAGTCTGACTGAAAATAAGTCACCCCAGATTTTCAGTACTCTCCACCTCTTTCAATAATTTTTGCTCATGAATTTCCGTAATCGCAACAGCCCCTCAACTTTGTTTTTTAATTGGCAGCTTCGATAAGCCTTCACTGGAATTTGGACGACAATAAGCTTCCCCAACTCATTCAGCAGAGATCGGGCTAGTTCTCTGGCTCTTCTGCCTTTACTTCCTCCTTGAGTTTCACTGATTTGGATTACCACCTGTTTATGGCGATACACCAAAATGAAATAGCCACAGGAGAGTTTACTTACAATGATAAATAATAAATAACCTTTTCAGCCAACAATTGTCATGGATAATAACATTCTAGCTGAGATTTCATCATTCATACCGTTCATTGGACAAAACAGTGGAGGGTAGAGCGGTGCCCTTGATATAGCTAAGGTTTTTGACAGGGTATGGCACGATGGTATTCTAAGGAAAATTAGATCATATGGTATCACTAGAAGACTACACAATATAAATCCTTCTTAAGTAAGAGAAAAATCCAAGTTGTCCTCGACGATCGTACATCTAAACAATATAATATAAATGCGGAGTACGCAAGGGGTCTATCATTGGACCTTTATTTTTCCTGATATTCATAAATGATCTCCCTGATGAAATTGTTTCGGAGATGAGTATATTTGCCGATGACTCCACCCTCTATAACAGGCAGGAGGGGAAAACAAATGAACACATATCTAAGGAAATGGCAGAATCACTAGAGGATGAACTCCAATCTGTAGTGAAATGAAGACAAAAATGGATGGTCACATTTAATGCTGCCAAGACTAAGCTTGTTTCCTTCGATAACTACTAGAAATCTTTTCTACCACCAATAGCAATAGCTGAGAATTCACTGCCTGAAAGGTATTCATTTAAACTCCTGGGCCTAACGTTTACTAGGAACATGAACTGGAATAAATACATTGAGAGCATTGCTGCAAAGAAGGTGGGCTCTCTCTACCGTGCCAGAAAATTACTTACGCCTGAAAGTATCCTGTACCTCTATAAAGCCAATATTCGCCCATGTATGGAGTATTGCTGTCACATTTGGGCCGGTGCATCTGCTGCTTGTCTCTCACTCCTGGACAGGGTTCAAAAGAGAGTCGCCAACTTGATCGGTCCTGAACTGTCATCTAAGCTTCAGCCTCTGTCACATCGACGAAATGTTGCATCCCTCTGCCTATTCTACAAATACTTTAATGGTGGCTGCTCTGACGAACTGCAAGCACTTGTACCTCCTCGACGTGACAACCCGCGACGGACGCGACAAGCAGCTAAGCCCCACCCCTTTACAGTAGAGACCTCTAAATGCAAGGAAGCCTTTTTCTCCAGTACTTTCTTCCGCAGAACTGCAAGTCTTTGGAACTCCTTTCCGGGATAATGCTTTCCCAACTGTACTGATATGCAGAAGTTCATCTTTCTACCCATCTCCCTCTATAATGCCTCTGCAAATTGCCCCCGATAGTAGCCTACTTCAAAATGGCACTTTCCTTGTTTGGGGTGAAGATTGAATAAAAAAAATAAAAATAATACCATCTCAGTTTGCACGATTCCATGCAATGTTACTTTGTGTTTTACATCTATGCAAGTTTTTAAGTCTGGATTGTGCTTGTTCCTCGTTAGTTAGTTTACGTATTCAAGGCTTTTGTCTTTATATTTCAGCCGTTTTCGTTATTGTTATCCGTTGTATGTTCTCAGCCACCTTTCTTATTCCAATCTCCCCCATTCATTTTTACAAAATTGTCTTGTATTTTCCTAATGCTCCAACTATTATTATTATTATTTTTATTATTATTATTATCATTATTATCATTATCATTATTATATTATTATTTTTATTATTATATCATATTATTATATTATTATTATACTATTATATTATATTATTATATTATTATATTATTATTATATTATATCATTATTATGATATTATTATTATTTTTATTATATTATTATTATTATTATATTATTATATTATTATATTATATTATTATTATATTATTATATTATATTATATTATTATTATATTATTATTATTATTATATTATTATATTTATATTATTATTTATTATTATTATTATAAATTAATGATAAATTAATTAATTGCTTAAAATAATGATGCTATTAACATTATCAATTATCAGAATATTAACATATATTAGTACATATATGTATGTATATATATAATGTGTGTGTGTGTGTGTGTGTGGATGTGTGTATGTGCGTGTGTGTGTGCAAAGTGTTAATATGCTAAATTAGATCTTGGTAAGGTATACTGCTTTTGTGCACAAACATGTTTTTTTTCAATTCCAGATTAACACTTGCATAGCTTACTGTATATAGCACACATTGTGTTATCAGTTCGCTGTGGACCACTGAATGGCAATCTTATGTAAATGTGAGATTACATATGGTCCACATACTCTGCTTTTGAATGAGGGAATAGTCCATTACAGATCCAATTTGTATGCTTGCATGAGAAATTCTCTAGGATTCTTTTCTATTCTTCCAGCTCTGTTTACTAAACATAAAAAAGAAAAAAAGAATCCAGTTTACCAATACCGCTGATCTCCAAGTTCGACCGTAGTTGCTTCCTGCCGCTGACATGAATCTCCATATTCTTCAGATTGCTTTTCAGACCATCCTTGTAGCGCTTTCTGAACTTTTATTGTGTACGCTAACAAGACGCTAGTTTTACATAGAAACTCATTTACAGGGTGGAACGATAAAATTGTTGCACTAGAGAAAAAATACTCCGTCGTTATTTTAAAAGTTTTATTAAAATAATCAACTCATGATACTTACTTATAGAATAGAGCTGATATATATTCAATGTATCCACCTTCAGTTTCAATCCCCGCCTTGCCGGAACTAGAAGCATGCCTTTTCCAAAAGCACCGGTGAGAGCTTGACGAATACTCGGCGGATGGCAGCGATCAGTCCGATGTTGGTGCTATGGAGTGTTATATCTGTCATGTTCTCGACGTATGATTAAACAGATTACCCCGGCTGGCTAAGGTCGAGGAGGAGGGGGACCAGAGAAATAACAGTAGAAATTTGTAGCACTCCTTCTAAAGCCAAGCCTGGGCCTTTTTGAACTAGACGCCTGTGCCGAGTCCTGCTGTACGATCCATGGTCTGCCAGCAGCTACCTAATTGCAGCAGGGGATCACCAGACTCTTTCGCACATCCCGGTAAACTTTGGTGTTGAATTTCAAGTCGAATTCGAAGATGTGAGGGGCATGAAGTAGCCACACCAAAGACAATAATGGTTGGGATTTTCATTTTGTTCCCTCAAGCGTTGAATCGTACGAATTTTCATTTTGAATGTGCTGGCAATGGTCCTGTTGTCATTAGGATCGTAGAAACCATGAGTTGTGCAACTGCGCATCCTCGATCTTGATTGTTTAACATTGTTTAACTTCCACAAAATGATAGAAGACCCATATCACTTT
The DNA here is from genome assembly GCF_053919585.1 of Euprymna scolopes. Lineage (NCBI taxonomy): Eukaryota > Metazoa > Mollusca > Cephalopoda > Sepiida > Sepiolidae > Euprymna > Euprymna scolopes. The sequence continues at coordinate 76,103,774 of NC_136512.1, read as the reverse complement.
TGGGATTTCTACACCACTAGCAAATTAGAAGATAGCATGCAACAAAAAAGGATAACCGGTTTTCTTCAAGCAGAAATGGAATCATGTTGTCTTTTCTAATGCGAACTTGTTTTAGTTCTTCCCTGTACTCATTAGACTTTGAAACTTTTACCGTGTGACAACCAAAAGCAAGGTTACCGGTGGTGATTTCTACTGTAAATTTCATGCAGAGGTTTTTCTTCTTCTATACGAGTTACTTTCAATTAGGCGTTCAAAAATGCATCATTGTTTTAATTCTATCCGAAAAGGGACTGGGAAAAGGATTGCAAATTTAGTGATTATGGTTAATAAACTTCATTCTATGGCCTAAACAATTCATCTCCTTCTTACAGATATTTATGGTGGGAAGCTCAATAGAGCTAAGGCCTGCCATAGAAGCCTTGCAGAAGCAGATCTGCTTCATTAAATCCTTAGAAAAGGTGTACTAAGAAGCGTAGTTGATATGCAGAAAAAGAAATTGTTCGGCAGACAGCATCCCACACCTGTCTTCTTATCTCTTTAATTTTATGTATTAAAAATTATAGCGACTACTTTTAAAATGACCAACGTCTGACAAAACGCGTTGGTCCTACACAAAGACTTCACCACTATAAACACATTATCCGTGTGAATTTCCGAACAACTTTATAGGTGTGGCGCAACTTCATCCATCGAAATCGACCAAAGAGTCTACACCCACCCACACACACGTTTGTTCTTGTAAGAGTTCAAATACACCGACGCACACACATACACACACACACACATATATATTTATATATATATATATATATATATATATATATATATATATATATATGTGTAACCTAGCATTCTTATGAAACTGATTTTTAATTTAATTAAATTTTGATTTTTAAATTTTAAAAATTTTAAAACTTTTAAATTATAAATCACATTACTTAATATATATATATATATATATATATCAATAATATAAAGTTCAGTGTTTTCTTGCTCTTACATTTAAACTAAAATCCCACTTTTTCTATTACCAAGTATTGAAATGAACCTTTTAATAAATTCAGCCCTGATCATGTGAGCGACTACATAAACAATAACTAACTAACATATTTTTTTGTAAAAATAGGCCTTAATTAATTACTTATAAATTGTAATTGTTTTTTATTAGACGATTGGTTTTATTTCACTATTACACTTAATTCTGTTTATGCCTATTATTAAATTTAAAAAATACCTACAATCTAAACCAATTGATCAACACGAAAGACACTATAACATGGTTTAGTAGAATCTCAGATAAATAGAAAGTCATGTTGAGAACTATTACCCCTCCATATCAAAGTAACTTGTTGATGAAGTTGTAGAATTTGCATATTTTCTGACTGATATTCAGCCAAATGAAAATTAAAAAGCGTCTGTCCTTATAAGTCAAAACCAAAAAAAGACCAAAATAACAGGGTCCTTTGACCTCTCAATGGGTTCATTAGATTCATGCAACTAATCTGGTTTTTAATCCTTACAACCTAACAAAATAATAGTAATGTATAAAGATGATGTTTTGCTAATTGTGCAGAAGTCCAACAGTCCCAAGTCCGATAGAATCTCATATAAAAACTGTAAACTTCATAGATGCTATTTTCAACCTCACAAATGATACATATTAACGCTATGCTTAGGATAGGAAAACATATTATTAAACGCTTCCCCAAATCCATTGAAAAAATAATTAACACTAACTAAGCTGTAAATATTTCACATGCACAAAACCTTTTATAAAACAGCTCTAAAAGAAATTGGATTCACTTATATCCCCATCAACTATTCTGATCCAAACCTCCAAGGGCAATAAAAAACACAGAACTAAAACAATATTCGGTTTAACAAATTTTTTAATATAAAGACCAAAACTAAACTAGGAAAAAAATTATTTCAATTAATTAGTACCCACTTTCTCCCAAATAACATCTTACACAAAATCTCTCATGAAAATACTATAAAATTCAGTTACAGTTGCAGTGACAACCCGTAAGAATAATTAAAAAACACAACAATAGAATACTTTACAACAACAATAATCACAATAATAATATCACCAAAAAACGTAACTGTATAAATAAATAAAGTTGTCCACTAAAAACAACAACACCTACAGAGAGACTATTCTATAAAGCTGAAATCGCCTCTATAGGAAACTCTAATGAAAGAAATATAACATTGGACTTGCTGGAACTTCATTTAAGACAGATTTAGAGTTCATATTTTTTTTACATGGAAGTCACCAATTATTAAGGTCCGGAAGCCATTCGGGGATAAGGATTATTGCGTGTACAGTAATCAATGGGACAGTATCGTAGTAATCGTTAGTATTGGAGATTTGATAAAGTGTTTACTTAAGAGGGCTGTTCATCAGGAATTTGTTTATGTTGGATTTGAAGACAAGCAAGTAACCACAACAAAACCTCACAGACTACACACATCCTGTCTTTGATCCAAAATAATCTTACACTTACTATTAACTATTAAATCACCTAACATTAAACCGTAAACTCCCCTGTTTCCTTTGTGTATACGAAAACTGCTTGAGATAAATTATTAAACGTGAAAAGTGAAACGTCAATTACCTGTAGACACTGCAAACCCTACGTCCTCAGCTACTTCACGCCCTACTAAAGTGTTTCTAATACAACAGGTAATGAGATAATTACACACTTAAACACTATTACCCCACCCACCTTAGCTTACTAACACAAAAATGTTGCAATCATTAACTAATCCATCGTTCATAGCTCCTCATTTCTAATATCGCCATACGTCTAATAATTCATATCGTATTACAATATATATATATGTGTGTGTGTGTGTGTGTGTGTGTGTGTGTGTGTGTGCGCGTGTGTGTGTGTGTGCAAAAGCAATAAACGGCATAAGAAAAGTTACGAAATTCTCATTAAGAACATATCTTATGTCAATATTCGATCACACAAAAATGATACATTATATAATATTGTGTTAGCTTTCAAATAAATAAATAAATGAAATAAGTATATAGTCAAAGTATAATTTATTCGCGCTTATCATATTTAATGTCTCAATTTACACAAATAAGATGTATTGCGTTTTGCATTCGAACTCTTCTGATATATATATATATATATATGTGTGTGTGTGTGTGGGTGTGGGTGTGTGCGTGTGTGTGCGTCGGTGTATTTGAACTCTTACAAGAACAAACGTATATATACATATATACAAGCACATATGTACCAACACACACACACACACACACACACACACACACACACACACACACACACACACACACACACATATATATATATATATATATATATATATATTCATATATTGTATAACTTGCTTATAGATAAATCAAAATTAGTTTCATACATGCAATGGAGTTTTGATTTATTTGTGTACTAGTATGAAGCTCGGCGCGGCCAGGTTGTCTAATACGCATAAATATTATATTTAAATATATGCAGCTTTATTATTGGTCTGTATAGTATCTATTCCCAATTGTAAATTATCCAATACATAGTAATGGTTTCAAAAGTTATAAAAGAAATATAACTTAGTAACAATTAGCTAGAATCGGAACTAGTAAGATAAGCGCTTCGGGCTCTGTAGTTAGTTATCCCTCTAGCCTCGTTACCGTTAGAACTACAGCGAGATAAATTCGAAAGTTACAAAAAAAAAGAAAAAGAGTTTTCGCTATGAACATTTTCTTGCGCAAAATAATAGCAGGCGTAAAATTTTAATTGAATTACTTCGCCAATGCTGAAGAATTTGGTTTAAATTTTTAACCCTTACCAGCAATTCTTCCTGCCTAAAAAAACAATGGACTATGCGCTATAGGGTGTCAATATGATGCGTAACAGAGCCTGCACCTAAACTACGCTAGCAAGTTTGGAGTTAAGGTGTAAAGTTTTGTGGGGACTGAGTGAGACTAGACCAACACCGAAGGATAAAGCAGTGAGGCCCCAACTAGTTATCGTCAAGACTGATAGACAGCATGATGATTATGACATGGCAAAATAACTTATATATTAAATCTCAACTCTGTAAACAAGTATTCAGAGACTAGTAGGGTGGAGACGATTTGCACACACAGTCCAAAATCCTTTGTAGATCAGGTATTCAGAAACTAGCCTAGAAGAGACTTTGCACACACAGTCACAAAGCCACCTCTGTATATATATATATATATATATATATATATATATATATATATATATATATATATATATATATATATATATACTAGCAAAAGTACCCATCGTTGACTGGGTTCAAAAACAGCCTACAGAAAATGGACTCTGATTTATGAAAGTATAATAGGTTATGAAAACGAAGGGTTGTAAAGAGATAGCTTCGAATTTGGGGGTATCAAAACCAAAGCAAAATATGGTGAAAGTAAAAATAAAATAGATAAACCCCATAATTTATTGTACCATACTTGTTCCCACTGAAATACTTATCACAATATTCTGTGGATCTATATTAAAAAACGTTGTTAAACTTTGTGATATATTTCCATTCTATGGAGGTCAGGTGCGAACGTACACCCCATAATTTTATTTTACCATATTTCTTAAAACGGAAACATAGTTATCAAAGTATACATACGCAGATAGATATGAAAAGGCTTTATTAAAGTGTGTGCGTATTTTCATTCTATGGGGCCCAGGCGCGAATGAATACCCCACGATTTTATTATACCATCCCTATTTACGTTAAAACATACTTATCAAAGTATTATTATGTACATCTATATCAGAAACAATTTTTTTAATTTTTATTTTTTTCATTTCCATACTTTGTGAACCAGGTGAGAACGCAGACCCCACAATTTTAATGAACGACCGTTCTGCCAGATCAAACATACCCATTCCTGTGTCTCATGTAATCAGTTTTTTAAAATATTCGACAATATAGGAGCCTATTCGTGACCAGATACACACACACACACAGATTCAGCTTTATATTATATATATACAAGTTAGATAAGCATTTCATCTAAGGCATGAACATTTTTTAACAAAATGTTTTTACTATAGGCTTTAAAAATAAAGTTACAAGATTCAATTTGAAATTTATTTATCTTCAAAGTGTACGTTTATAAATTTTACAAAGTAAAGTATAAAAATTTAATACCTTACTTTGTAAAATGTATAAAAGTACACTTTGAAGCTAAATAAATTTCAAATTGAATCTTGTACCTTTATTTTTTAAGCCTGTAGTAAAAACATTTTGTTTAACAATTTTCATGCCTTGGATGAAATGCTTTTCTAACTTGTATCGTGTCTTTTTAAGAGTATATTTTATTTAATTTATTAATTTGGATTTCCAAAAAAATATGAATGTGGCTTTCTATGTATTTATAAAAACTCTCCTACTCTCTATTTCCGATTGCATTTCTCCTCACACCACAACTCATTTTTGCAACCCCCTCTTTGTATTATTACAGGTCTGAATATTCTCTCTGTTTCAGTTTGTAATTCTCCTCAGACCACAAATCTTTTTTGCAACTCTCTCTTTGTCATACATGTCTGAATAATGAGAAAATCTGAATTTTTTTTAACAAAACCTTTAAAATAACATTTTAGATTAAATTTTTTAAAACTTCCTTCAGAATAGAAAATCTTTACAATTTAATAAGTAACATATTTCATGTAGGCTTCATTAAAAATATTCAGTAGATAACGAGAAAAATAGAGACGAAAATTTCAAAGGAGTGTATAACTGGTTACGCTCAATAGTAGTCCTCGCTAGCGGAAGACTTTGTTATTGTTATTCTATCATTATTATTATTAATGTTATTATTATTATTAGTATTATTATTGTTATTATTATTATTTAAAACATTTTGTGTCCTGCACTTTCGCGCGAGGACTAATATATATATATATATATATATATATATATATATATATATATATAATGTCAAAACCACTACACCTAAAGAATGTTTTAATATTGTATATAATTTTTCAAGTACTTACAAAGATATAGTTTCATTTTATTAAAAATCTAATAAGGAGTACTTATTCAACAAAGATCTTAACATTCAAACAAGCACATCAAAACAAACAAGATAAATCTGCCCCAAAAGTCCCTTTCCTAAGCAAACATCAAAACAACTGCAATTGTTCCAACAAGCACATGTGCCCATTCAGTAATGATTGCCTCCGTACAGATGTTATATACCAATACACGATCACAGAGCTCCCTCCTAACTCTTCCATGACAGGCGCTAATATTCTGTCATAAAGTTCTCACCCTACCCATAAATTTTCTGATTGAATCACTGATCCAATATGCGAATTAAACAGCCCGTCTATTAACAATTCTATTACTAGTATAAATCATAATAATAATAATAATAATAATAATAATAATAATAATTCTCCCAACAATTATTCTAGTACTAATAACATATTGTTCCGATCAGTGATTACCATAATGCACAAAATTTAAACCATTTTTCCATATAAAACACCAGTACAAATCAACAATTAATAAAATGCCCAGTTCATCTTATAAACCACACGCGCGCACACACACATATATATATATATATATATATATATATATATATATATATATCAACGCTACTTCAACGTAAATAAAGACAAGAATATGAAACCACACATCTTTTTTAATAACCAAAATTCTAATAATAAGTAAGGAACATCTCGAACCCCGTTAATTAAAAAACATACTCTAGTCTAACAATACTCTTTTTTCAATCAAATAGGCTATCTTTAAAAAAGGATAACTGTTACACTCTGGGTTCTATTTCATATCACGTTTGCAAAGCCAGAGCTCTTACAATAATTACTTCATCCAAAGAAGCAATATAATAAACTTTAAAATAGAACTAATTTCTCATTGCAAACATTGGGCCCAATTTAAATATGGCCAATTTCAAACTACGTAGCTCTAACGTAAACCCATCAGATACATAATTCCATAAGTTATATGTTTTTCTTTTTCACACATTTTCTTATCACTTTATATTTTTTTAATATAAATTCTCCTTTCCTTATTTAACCGGTTTAGCTCCGGCAGACTTCGTTAGAGTGTATATGCAAGCGCGCGTATTTGTGTATGTATGTACCTTTACATTTATATTTTTGTATGTGTGGGCATATGTGCGGTTATGTGCATAAGCACGTACATGTACTTATGTAAATGTACTTATATTTTAGTTCATATTAGATCTTAAAATTTCTGATAACTTCTAGTTTATTTGACCCTTTTTCTGCCTTTAATTTTGTATTACTAGAACGTCATTTTGCCTGTGTCATGAGTTTTGGGGTAAAACTTTGTCTGCAAAGTTGACAAAGTAGAAAAATTTGACAGTACCAAACTCCTCCGCCAATTTGAGACTAAAACACTTGAAATTTTAGATGTAGCTGACCTTGTCATAAGTCCAACTTTTAAAATATATATGCATATTCACATATCGTTACAGAACAGTACATAGGGCCCGAGAAAAGTCAGGCTTAACTGCTAGTATATATATATATATATATATATATATATAGGGTGTCCGTAAAGTTATTATACAGTCTTACAAGTTACTATACGGACACCCTGTAATATATTAACTATTAATACGAATATAATACAATAAAACAATAAGACTGTATAGTAACTTTACGGACACGCTGTATATATATATATATATATATATATATATATATATATATATATATATATGTGTGTGTGTGTGTGTATCTGTGTGTGCGTGTGTTTTCTCGAAGTGTTATGGCTTTCAATCGTATTTGATGCTTTAGTTCTATTAATCATTTAATTTAATTACAGAGCATATACTAAAATGGCAAACACTCCATATTCGAGATTTCCAGATTATTTCTATCTTATCGTATATTTCAGACAGCTCGACAACATGTGCAGGTTTTAACAGCACCTTTTTCATAGTATAGAACAATATATAATTATGATGTCAGTTTTATAATCTATTCTGCACTCAATCCGTGTTTTTAACCACATAATCATTATCAACTCCCGTTAATGTTGTAAACCCAAGTGAATATTGCCACTTTTTCTTTGCATATTTTATACTATTTATTTTCGTTTCGAAGTTAATCATAAATTTATAACGGTATCTTCAAAGCTATAATTATGAAAGAATGGAAATACGTCAAGCTCTGTTTATAAAGAAAATTAATGATAATTTTAAGTTCCAGGTTTCAATTTCCGGGCATGATTGCAATGTTTGGTGCTTCTTCGTTATTTAAGCCAAAGTCGAAAATCGAAATATTATATTCCAACTAAAACCAAGGGCATCTCCTTATATATCATGTCGTATTTATGAACATATCCAATAATTCCCAAAACGATGAGGTAGAAAATTAATTATTAATAAAAACAGTTTTCGAAGACAATTAGCGAAAACTGAGTTTTTTTTTAAATTGGCCTAAGATTCCAGAAAAATATTAGCTTCCTTTTTTAGAAGTCGAACTTTCTGGTTTCTATTTCTATCAAAACTCAACGTCTGCTAATTGTCTTCGACAAAAATGTTTGTTAATAATTATTTTTTTACCTGATCGTTTTTTGTAAATGATGAATGTTTTCATTACAATGTGGTGCCAATTAAGTAGATACCGTTGATTTTACTTGAAATCTAATATTTCGATTTTTTACTTTCTCTCTAATTACGAGGAAACCCCGAACATTGCAATAATCTATTCTCTTTTTCTATATAAATAAAATGAAGTCATTTTCCCCTCTAAGTTTGACCTTAATAGGATTAAAACTCAAGACATTTCATGCAAATGTGATATGCACAAACTGAAGCACATAATAATATAAGCCTATTACCGCTACACTTGCTCGATAATCGTACATTCCTATATATTTTTCTGGTGAGATTTCAATGCCAAAACCTGTAACAATCAATGGAAGTTGTAAAACCTTTTCTCTCTATTAAATTATTCCTTTCCCTGCTCCCCGTTTACACCGCCGCTTCATCGTTCACGAGGAACTAATACGAACGCACACCGATTTCGGGTTTTGCAGTTGCATACAAAACCTGAAATGCTTCCTACTTATTGCTTATTTACAATTTATTTTAAAACATTATTATTTCACTACGAAAAAAACGATTATCTCCTTTTCTTGGTGATTCCTTTTTCTTTTCTTTTTTTTATTAACATATAATATATCATTTCCATTTCCTTTAGTTTCGTTTCGTTCGATGATTTCTATTTCTGTTACCGTTTTTCCGCTTACAGAGTTAAATATTTATTTTCCGGTTATCGCATTAGAAAATGTAAATTGTCAATTTGCACGTAAAGCGATTACGAACAAATCAATCTCGATTACTAACAGATCAATTTACGAGTGCTTTAAAATATTTACCCACTCGGATCGCAAACTACTACATTTAAAAATGTAAACAATGCCTTTCTAGATGCGTCTCTAAAAACTTCAGTTCCGGTTTACTGCGTTTCGTATGGGTTTTTTGTTTTCGTTTCTTTCCTGTTCCCATTTTTCCAATTTCATTGCGATTGTAAGCATCGTAACGATATAGCTCAAAGCAATGTGAATTTCAATTCCGGTGCTGTTTTTATCACAAACAACGTGTTTCCTTTTTTGTTATATTTACTTCAGTATTTTAGGACTTTAGTGTACTAATTATCTTAGAATTATACGCAGAAAACTAATATTTATCTCCAAATACATTTTTACATTGGGTTCAATTAACTTCACAATTTTACTGAATTGGTTAGCTCGCCGTGAAAAAAATTATTGTAACTTTTTTTTTCCTCACGTGTGCAAACACTTTCTTCCCTTGGGGAAATTTAGTTTTCTCCTTAATCTTCAACTTCCTATTCAGTCATCAAAATTACTTAGTGTGAAAGGAGCTTAGGAATTTCTGCATAGAATGATACGCTAGTACATTATTATATTACGGCAAAACCATCGTTCTTATTCCACATGTCGACTTCTTTAGGTTTCCGGGAATGCTGACACGGTTACGGGTTGTCTATTCAGAAAGCCGTTCTTAACATGGGGAGGTTTGGGCACCGAAACAAAACCAAAACATTTATCGTATAATAATTTATCAAAATATAATTGGACAAACATTTAGCGACAAATTAGGATAACATTTATAATTTTTGTACAATTTCGTCATCAAAGCAACATTGAATTTTTATAAATTAGTTTTTTTTGTTAACTTGAAAAGGTCAACAACAAATAAATTGAAATTATTGTTTTTTCTTTTTATAACGGGGAAGTGGGTTTTTTTTGGTGGGGGGGGCGGGGGATAACTGCAATCGTTCTCCAGTTAATATTTTCTGTTTTCCTTTAGGAAAATTCAGTTTTGTCCCTGATCTTTAAATTCCTATTTCAGTCATCTAAAATAAGTTTAGGAATTTATTGGCAAACCTAAATATTATTTATAATTAAATATTATGAATTTTAATAAAACAATTCGGTTAGAAAAGTATCATTTTTTCTTCATTTTTTTCGAATAAATGAATAATTGGAAACATTATTTTAAATCAAAACAACTTTGAAAGGTCCACAACTAATTAATTTAAATGAGTGTGTTTTTTTTAACGGGAAACTGGGTGGTTTTATTTATTTATTTATTTATTTATTAACGGCACTCGTTCTACAGTTTACATTTTTGGATATTTATCTCATACTTCGGGCATAGGATTTCCACAGAAGGTGCGTTAAATAAAATGTCGTCTCCAATTTCGGCAATAAAGTGTAAAAGCACCGTTATTCTTTGGATTATATTTGTTGGGGGGCACAATTTAAAATAAATGAAAAATTACCAGCGAAATTTTAGTTTCCCTTCAATTTGTACAACAACCGAACAAATAAGGGTGATTGATTTACTAGGATTTTTCTTAGAAGTTGAGCACTTATTAAAATTACTTTATTGTTGATTTTTTCGCATTTTGGTTAAATCTGTTAGTTAGGCATCGCTGATAGCCCACTGCATAAATAAGAATGCTACTCATGTAGAATTTTATACCACCCCCTGATTCCATTTATGGTTAGGGTTCGACCGGTAATCACCGGATTAAACCGAGCGTTGTTTAAATGTTGAAACACTAAACTAACATTTTATTTATTTTTTTGCATAATTAATTAATTAAGTAACGATGGGAGTATTATTTTCTCTTGTAAAACAAAAACAAATCCTCTACTTTCACCTAACTATTTACAGTGTTCATATAAATCATTCATCTTTTCTTTTCATGATAAAAAGTCCGTTTGCAAAAAAAAAAAACGTTTACTGCCAATTTGCTTGAAAAAAAAAATAAATGCAAGTTTTCTTGAAAATAAAACAAAAAACAAAACAAACTTTCCCCTAATAATTTATGGTAAAAAATGAATCTTTTTTTGGAGGAAATAAAATTGCAGAAAAAAAATAATAGTAAATAAACAATACAAAATGCAATTTTTCTTGAGGAATGTGTTCCATGTTAACAAACTGAGCCACAGCAACGTGTGGCCAGGTAGAGCTAGTAGTAAATAATACATTTCCAACAATGTCGATGCCATACCCGGAACTCGAAATCGAGAACTTAAGATATTCAGATTGAGTTTCTACCAGTTGATATTATGATTTTCTTTATAAACAGAGCTTGGCCATTATACCATAATTGCAGCTTTTACGTGACGTTATCAATTTATGATTTATTTCGAGATAAAAATAAATAGTAATAAAATATGGAAAGAAAAAGTAGTAATATTCACGTGAATTTACAACATTAACGGGATGGGAGAGTGGTTCTGTAGTTAAGCACACTGTTTGACGACCTAGGTTTCCCAAGTTCGAATCCAATTCCTTACAGAAAAAAACAACTTCGCTTAGAATGTTTGCAAATTTCATGTGCTCTCCCTCATAAGTATCGGATGTCCCTTTAGAAATAAGTCTGACTATAAAAATGTCGAGGTTACAAGTTCAAACAACAGAATCTTAAGATGATGATGATGATGACGATGATGATGATGATGACATCATGAATGAATTACAAGCAATCAATGTTCTTTTTTTACAAAGTATTTAAAATCTCTTGAAGACTTAAATGAATTTATTGTTTACAGAACAAAATTATAAGACACGGTGGAGATACGGAAGAAAAGCGTTTTGTTTTGTTGCTATTTAAATAAAAGAAAGTTTATATTAACTTTATTCCCGAGCAACTTCGGGTTTTTTTCTTTATATTCTATCATAGCTTTCCACAAAAGCCTGTCAGAGAAAGTCAGACTAGTTATAAAACATTCTGATTTTTGTTGCTGTTTTGTTTTGTATTGGTTTTCTTACCAAATCTAGGAAACTTCCTCTCGTTGATCAGCTTGTGATCGGCTCTGGAAAGGCATAAATCGATACGAATGGACTTCATGGAGGACCGATGGCGGAGCGACGCGCTGAAGGGTCAAAGGCCAAAGTTATAAAGCGAACGTTTTGATGAATGAGGGTAAGCAGCTTTCAAAAGTGAGTCAAGTTAGAGAAAGCGGCTGTTATTAAAACGTCAGCGTTTGAAGAGAGGACGGTTTTATGTCTCTTTTACGGTAAAAGTTAGACTTTTTCACACTTGGTTTCGGCAGGAAACCCTGGTTATATGCAACTGAGATAAAGAATATAGAGATATAATGCTTATATGCTTACATATATACACAATTCTTCTTGTATTCATATTCACCGTAGCTATCTCTCCCCTCTCTCTCTTTCTCTATCTATCTATCTATCTATCTGTCTATAATATAAAGCTAAATGTGTGTGTGACTGGTCACGAATAGGCTCCTATATGGTTGACTACTTTAAAAAACTGATTACATCTAATGATAGAAGATGTATCAAGACACAGAAATGGGTATGTTTGATCTGTCAGAACGGTCGTTCATTAAAATTGTGGGGTCTGCGTTCGCGCCTGGACCACAAAGTATGGAAATAAAAAATTTAAAAATTAAAAAAAAAATCTCTACACGTATTTTTGATATAGATGTACATAATTATAGTTTGATAAGTATGTTTTAACTTAAATAGGGATGGTATAATAAATTGTGAGGTCTGCGTTCGCGCCTGGCCTCCATAGAATGGAAATAGGGTCAAACTTTAATAAAGACTTTTCATATATCTCTGCGTAATTATACTTTGATAATTATGTTTCTGTTTGAAGAAATATGATACAATAAAATTATGGGGTGTTCGTTCGCACCTGATATCCATAGAATGGAAATATGTCACAAAGTTTATCAAGTTCTTTTTTTTTAATATAGATCCACAGAATATTGTGATAAGTGTTTCAGTGTGAACAGGTATGGTATAATAAATTATGGGCCTTATCTATTTTATTTTTACTTTCACCATATTTTGGTTTGGTTTTGACTCCCCCAAATTCGAAGCTATCTCTTTACAACCCTTCGTTTTCATAACCTATCATACTTTCATAAATCAAAGTCCATTTTCTGTAAGCTATTTTTGAACCCAGTCAACGATGAGTACTTTTGCTAGTATATATCGGTTAGTCACCACTTATCAAGGCCTAGATGCCACTAAAGGATAAAGCAAAGTGCAAAATAGATGGTGTGACATGGTATGACACAGTGGAGCTTGAATAAGGCTATATTATCTAAATGGACGAGTCAATAGGAATTATTCACGTTAAACTTGAACACGACCATGTTATAGTAAGGCGGAAAGCAGACAGACGGTAGTGATATCCAGAGACGGAAAGCTAAAGGAAAAAACTTTTCGCGTGAAATTTACGTTTAGTTTTGGACAAATATAGGGAGTGAGGAAGTTGTTGGCAATTATTTTAGCTAGGCGAGTATATGTTGCAAACGTTTTACGAGGAGGACTCATAGATTAGAGCTCAGTCAATCATCTACCATAAAAGTATGGATTGAGCAGAGACAGACTCACAAAGAGCGCGTAGAGGGGTTGTTTTGTGCCCTGCCAAATAAGGGGGAAAAAAGCGTTCTTTAGGGAGCTCTACCCCAGATGTGACAACATTTACCCATATTAGGCTGCGTTTGATTCGGGAGTAAAGAACTTTCTAGAGCAGTAGAGCGATCCTTAAAACCTTGTCAGTTATTTTTGCAACATATCTGATGTGGGTATTTCACTTCAGGTCAGGGGTAAAGGTCAGTCCCAGATGATATATATATATATATATATATATATATATATATATATATATTATTATTATTATTATTATTCTCTTCTTCTTCTTCTTCTTCTTCTTCTCTTCTATCTATTCTTCTTCTTCTTCTTCTATCTATCTTCTCTTCCATCTATCTTCTATCTATCTATCTTCTTCTTCTTCTTCTTCTATCTATCTATCTATCTATCTTCTTCTATCTTCTATCTATTCTATCTATCTATATAAATAAAATGAACTCATTTTTTCCCGTGGGATTTTGACCATAATAGGATTAAAAATCAAGATATTTCATGCAAATATAATATGCACAAACGGCAGAACAATATCTGAGGTGTGTTATAGGCTTATTATTTTTCAAATTCCTCGATAATCTTAGATTTCTATACTTTTTCTGTTGAGAAGTCACGGCCAAAATCGGTTAAGATCAATGGAAGTGGTAAAGTATTTTCTCTCTAAAAAATTCCTCCTCCCCCTGCCACAACTTAACACCGTTTGGGGATCGTTCACAAGGAACAGTTGAGAAGAGAACACCGGTTTGGCTTCGTAGTTCTTTCATGTGAAGTTATTTAAAATCACTAAACTAAGATGCAGTGCTCTGTGGCGTAGTGGTTAGCGTGCTGGACAATTCACATTATATTTTCACGTTCGCGCCGACCTACCGTAGTCGTTTTTTTTTTCCTAAACAACTGGAATGGACTTTTCTTGGTGGCCGAACTGTTAACGTTGCAGATGTTTTTTTTTTTTCACACTTTATTTTCCTACTTTTACTCATGACTCCGGGTTTGATCCTTCCTACTTACCTACCATAACATTTTTTAAAACTCCCCCCCGTCCCGGAAACAAACACTCGGGCAACGCCGGGTACCCCCGCTAGTATATATATATATATATATATATATATATATATATATATATATATATATATATATCATTAATTAATAATTACTCTGTGAATAAAAGTAAGTCATCTATATACATGCTGCATATTTTGGAGTCTACTCATCATCAGTATAGCTAGACATTTATTGCCAAGGATTGAAGCTTTAACGGATCGATGAGTAGTCTGGTGTTTTACTACTGGACTACCGGACCTTAGACAACTTTATGCACGATTTTTATCGCTTATAAATCTAAGATTGTTTGAATTTTTATTTTATTTTTTTATTATCGCTTAATTTCTTTATTTCGCTCCCTGAGCGATTTCTCTTATATAGATGTATGTTGAGCAAAAAAAAAAAAAAAAAACGGTCATTCTTTTCAATTTTGACCCCTATTATGACCCCTTAAAATGTACTGCTTTGGGCTCGACTCAAGTTATTAAGTTAGATACAGGTCCGAGAAACCTATATCTAAAATTTCAGGTGTGTAGACCTAAAATTTTCGGAGGAGTTTGTAGTGTTCTCAAAGGTCATATCTTTGAACTTTGACCCCTTCATCGTAAAATTTCTTGCCGAAAACCGATCACATCGATTTCCCCAAATCTCAGTACCCTGTATATCAAATTTCGAGTCTGTAGACTAAAAATTGAGTTATTGAGTAGGGAAATGTACACACACAGACACACAGACACTTTAACTTTTATAGATATATAGATATATGCATGTATGTACACCTATAGGCAAGTCACTGGCGTGGGACCGACATTCAATGCCTTGGAAAGGGTTCGCGTATTAAAATCTGTCGATTAAACGTGTTTTCGTCTCAGTGAAGGAAAAGGCATTCCTGAGATGTTGGGTGTAGCTGGCTCTTTCTTCTTCCAGAATGACGTCTTTAAGGGTTTGTCATGGTTGGAATGTTCTTCGTCTTCGGACCCGTTTCCTTTGACTTAAGGCAGACATTCAACGAACGACACAATTATAATATATAAGATCTTAACTTTATTTTACAACATTTATACAAAATATATTCCAATATTTACTTACAGCTCATACTATTAACTTAAAAGAATTGGCGCTTTTAAACTAACTAAACTTAACTAATGCTGAGGGATAGAGGTTGCCCCACTCCTTTCATTTACGGAGGGACTAAAATATACGTTTTACCCTGTGCTGCCCGGACGAAAAAAAAAGAAATCGAAAAAGGAAAGGAGTTGTGGAAGTGCATTCTGGTTGCTTATTTCTAAGTATTCCTCTGCTTACAGCCAAATCACCTCCTGGCCATGCTGGTCGGGATGTTAACAACCACCACAAACCGGGCCATGAAAATATAGTGCCATATATATATATATATATATATATATATATATATATATAATTTAATTAACTTTCTTGGAGTTACATTTTTGGATTTTACCGTCATTGGATAATTTACCTTTCGCCAGATTATCCATTCACGTGAAATCACCTTTTTCGTCACCATATTCCCTCTGCTTCACTTTTTGTTATCAAGTAAGATCTTTGACTGAGTTGCAGTTTCATCAAATACTTTTGCATGCAAAATCCGATCCCGCATTTTTCTAATTCCTACCCTCTATGAGAAGGAAAGTATTTCTTCGAAACTCGGCAGATTAAGGACTATCCACTTATTAAGTGTTTCCTTTTCAGATTAAATATGTTTTTCAAAGTGTTTTTTAACATGTTTTATTAACTATTTGCTCTTATATATATATATATATATATATATATATTAAATATCATATTTTGATCCATGCAGATTTTGTATTTATTATTATATTAATTTGGACCACATATATAGTTATTATTTACAAAGTTATAAGACAAATCACGTGTGCTCCAACACCGAGAATCGAATGCAAAACGTTTAATTTACGATTTATTTTTTGCTTTGACGTTAATACCTGTGCTAGGAAGACATATTTACTTCAAAGCTAAAAATTAAAACATGAACCAATATCTATTACGTTACGTATGCATATTCGTAATGCTTTCGGTCGACCATCACCTGGCAAATTTATTTTTTTTTTACACTTTTGCACCGATTTTGCACAGCCAACACCCAAATATAAAGATTTGCATGGGTTGCAATACCATATATATTAAGTATTATAACTATAGACTGACAGCGGAGTTTTGTAGTCAATTTTTTTAAATAAGAATATATGCGCATGCATAAATATATATAGAAAATGTTTCTGTTTACTATATGTTTTCTGTGCAAATACGGCGCAAGTAACTTGTAAATTCGTAAATCCATGTTAGCATCTGTATGACTTCCACTAATTGTCGGTAATATAATTGGTATACTCGAATAACCATATGAAACAGATGTGGATTGTTGTAAAATTTATTAATAATGGGTAAACTGGAGGCTAACATTGGATATAAAATAAGAATTATTTGTTCTGCCAAATCACTTAAATAGAATTTTTTGTGATAATCATACTGTGCGCAAATGATAGCCGTGGGAGAAATAAGATACTAGAATTTATGATAAATTTTGTAGCTCTTTCAGCATACTTGGCATTGATTTCTATTCATGTGTCGTAAGCGAATATAATTCCGAAGACGTTGAATGGCGCACTCTAGTCAGAAGGATGAGTGAGAATAATTTTGTGTCGAGTAGCTGTCAGTACAGCTAGGAGATGAGTTCATAGATAAGGGTAAATAAACCTGCGCTAGACTTTAACGATCGAGACATCAATAGTTGCTGGTAAACTCGCCAACAAAACCACTAACTGTATATAAAAAAAATATGTGGTAACACGAATTCAATGCCTCCAAGCCTGACGAGTCCTTACAAGGTTAAAACACAAAAGCTTCTGTGTAGCTTAATAGCCAGATATGTTCATAATTTATTACGAGGGCTATGACAAGAGAATATTTTTTTAATTCAATTTTCACCCCAAACAAGGCACAGTTCCACTTTGAAGCAGGAGGCTACTATCAGGGACTTAATTAGCGGGGTCATTATGAAGGGAGATGAGTAGAAAGATGTTTGTTCACATTACACTTGAACTTCTGCATATCAGTGCAGTTGGGAAAGCAGAATCCCGGAAGGGAGTTCCAAAGACCCGCAGTTCTAGGGAAGAAACTATTGGAGTAAAACGATTTCTTGCACCTAGGGATCTCTACTGTAAAGGTATGAGACTTAGTAGCTTGTCGGGTTTGTCGAGGGTAGTTACGTCGGGGAGGTACAAGTGTTTGCAGTTCGTCAGAGCATTCACCATTAAAGTATTTGTAGAACAGGCGGAGGGATGCAACATCTCGTCGATGGGACAGAGGCTGAAGCCTAGATGACAGTTCAGGACCTATCAGGTTGGCGACTCTCTTTTGAACCCTGTCTAGGAGCGAGAGACAAGCAGCAGGTGCACCAGCCCAGATGTGACAACAGTGCTCCATACATGGGCGAATGGTGGCCTTATAGAGGTATATGATACTGTCAGGTGTAAGTAGTTTTCTAGCACGGTAGAGGGAGCCAACCTTCCTTGTAGCAGACTTGGCAATGCTCTCAATGTATCTATTCTAGTTCATATTCCCTATAAACGTTAGGCCGAGGAGTTTAAAAGAAGTACTTTCAGGCAATGTGTTCTTGGCCATTGCTATTGGTGGTAGAGAAGGTTTCTTGTAGTTATTGAAGGAAACAAGCTTAGTCTTAGCAACATTGAATGTGATCATCCATTTTTGTCCCCATTCCACTACAGATTGGAGATCATCCTCTAGTGTTTCTGCCATTTCCTTGGATATGTGTTCATTTGTTTTCCCCTCATATCTGTTATAGAGAGTGGTGTCATCGGCAAATATACCCATCTCCGAAACAATTTTATCAGGGAGGTCATTTATGAATATCAGGAATAATAGAGGTCCAAGGATAGACCCCTGAGGTACTCCCGCATTTATGTGATATTGTTTAGATGTACGACCGTCGAGGACAACTTGGATTTTTCTATTACTTAAGAAGGATTTAATTACATTATGAATTCTTCCAGTGATTCCATATGATCTAATTTTCCTTAGAAGACCATCGTGCCATACCCTGCCAAAAGTCTTAGATATATCAAGGGCTACCGCGCTACCCTTCCTTGTTTTGTCCACTGAACGTATATACCGTTCAGAAACTACAGTTAAGATATCTGCTGTTGAACGGGCTTGCCTGAATCCATATTGTTTGTCAGTCAGGAGTTTAGCAGCTGTTAGGTGCTGGACTAGGGCTTGATTAACTAAGGACTCAAATATTTTGGCGAAAAGTGGGAGGAGGCTAATGGAACGATAATTTAGTGGGTCAGTTCTTTCACCAGAATTCTTGAAGACTGGTACCACAGAGGCGGTTTTCCAACAGTCGGGAAAGCAAGATTCGTTAAGGCATTTATTGTAAAGTTTGGTGAGAACTGGAGCAACCTCGGCAGAGCATTTTTTAATAGCACAGCTGGAATGTGTTTGGGTTTTTTATAATAGCATTTACCTGAGACGGGGTGATTTTCAAATCGTCTAGTGTGGCATCTGTTCGCAGAGGAAAATCAGGGAGAGAGTGGTGTAGCGGGTTCAGTGTGGAGTTTGTGGCAAACTGACTGACAAGCAGATTAGCCTTGTCAGTTGCCGTGCAAGCAACCACATGATTGTTTGATAGTGGGGGAATAGTTGACTGTCCATTATTTACTACGCTGTTGTAGATTTTCCAAAAATCACGGGTTCCTAATATCTGTGCTTCGATGCGTTTTCTGGTGGTTTCAGAGTAATCTGTCTTAGCTGTCTCTATCACTCTCTTACAATTATTTCTAGCTTCTATATACTTCTGTTTATTTGAGCTGGACTTATGTCGGTTGGATCTACGGAACGCATGCTGCCTTTGACAAATGGCAGCTGTGCAAGCAGAAGTAAACCATTACGGAGAGTGGGGCTAGCTATAGAATTTCCGTGCGGGAACATGTGCTTCAATTGCAGTTTTGAACCATTCAGTTGTCTCATTTGCACACTGTTCCGCTGGAGGAGTAAAGATATTTTGCGATGGGGCATCTCTGATGAGTTCCCTGATGGCTTCTCAGTCAGCCATTTAGTAATACCTCGTTGTTTTGAGTAGTGGGTCTTCAGTTTTAAGGCGAGAATTTAGGCTGATTTCTAACATTATCACAGCGTGATCAGCATTCCCGAGTGGGCTGTGGGCATTTGTTGTACAGTCATCGGGAACCGTTGTCAGAAAGAGATCTAGAAGTGAGGCATGTTGATCTTGCTGGTCTGGGAAACGTGTCGGAAATATAACCAACTGATATAGGGAATGGGATATTGAGAAGCTATGTTTTGCGCTACCAGCTACGTCTGAGTGATGAGTGAATCGTAGCCAGTTACTGTGGTGGACATTGAAGTCACCAAATACATGTATTTGTGCGCTAGTATCGAGGGAGAGTGCTATATCTATGCTGTCTGAAACTTTGTTTATTAGGGTACAGTCTTGGTTTGAGGGAGAGCGGTAGAGAAAATACAAGTAGCTAATATTGTGTTGCATATTTAGACTGAGACACATAAAGACCTGGTCGTCTGATTCTAGTTTTATTTCTCTAGTAAAGGGGAGGGTGTTACGAATATAGACTCCAAGCCCATGCATACGTCTGTCCGAGTGCTTACGGTAGAGTGGGAGATAACCAGGCCTGTTAAAGATGTTAGAGGGAATAGAGGAGTAAAGGTTAGTTTCACTTAATGCTAAGATATCAGGGGTGTTTACAAGGAGAAATGACTCAACATCATCTAAGTTGGATCTAAGCCCGCGGATATTAGTAAATGCAAGCCTCAAGGGAGGAGGCAGGTTGGTTTTCTTTGAGTTTGATCCTGGTTTAAACGTAACTTTTGCTTGAGCTGTTATTTCATTTTATTTAAAAGTTTCAGTTAGGGTGAGTGAGTGAGGGGGTGCTGGATAAGTAGTTGTGCAGAATACCAGACATGCAATACAAGTAGACCATCAGCTGTCCTCACCCACAGGATTGTAGCCTCAGGAAAGTCCACCGGGAATGAGTACACGGTCCCTTTCCATGCGCGACATGACACTACAAACATCCCGATATTTTACAACTGTTGATTGAGCAGCCGCTCTAAGCGCTACCAAAGAGTTAGACCACCTGTACTATCAGTCGGAAACAGCAGCCAGAAACTGTCAATCCGGTACCCTCAATCCATTAGGCAAAGCCAGCCCAGTCCAACTGCACCGACATATATGGCACTGAAGCACCCCACTGTGTCCAGTTTATGGGGATGGGATGTGGCGGGACCGAGAAAAGCGGCGTTCATTGCCCTAGTCAGGAAACAAGGTCAACCACTGGGTGATTCAGACAAGTCCCTGTGATAGTAGCTCTACGCCTGGCCAATAGGCAAAGAAGGAGTATGAAAGTCGGGCGATAGACAGAGCCTATCTCCTCCTTAAGCAGTTTAGGATTGCCAACCGGTGATTTGTTTGAGTGACCAGCTCTAGAAATGTTGTCGTCCAGGACTGAAGAGGCCTCCCTCCCTTAGGTTTAGCTTCAGAGTTTTCCTTCTCCTAGACGGATGACCTGGGAAGATCTACGGGTCCATCAGCTCCGAGGGGGTTCGCCCCGCGCCTGGGTCCTAATCCAGCTATTTCTGCGACCCCGTATGGGTAGTTAATAATAATTGGTTATTTAGGTTAATATCTCCTGAAAAAAAATGGGTATTTAGGTTAACTTCTACAGAAAATTTTCACTCCTCAAAACGTGGTTAAAAAGGGACGTTACTATGCTTTCCATTTTCATTTTTACTGGGAGAGGGTATAGGTAAAAATTCATCCATTGGAAGCAGCTAAATTTGCAACAGCATTGGATTGAGAGAGACGAGTTAATGTATGGTTAGATATGGTTTAGTAAGTTTAGGATTAGGATAAAGTGTTAAAGTATGATTTACTTGCTATTAGAAATTATGATTTGGTGCCCAAACCGAATATTTAGTATGCCTGAAAGATAAGATATATGCTCAGTATAGATACAAGAGAACATTTGATATGGAGTACAGTTATACCTGATAGATATAGGTTATTGCATATTCTGTAAGTATAGTTAAATATAGATTGGTGGATAAGTAGTATTGTATACGAATGCATGGAATTTTAGACAATTTGAGTAAGTTGCCTTCAGACTTCAACGAAGGATAATGACTTCGCCTTTCTCTTAATATCGGGAAGTTTTTATTTCAATGAGTACCGGTTTAGTTTGTGTAATAATTATTGCAATACTATCTCTTAACAAAGAGATATTAACGGTTGCTGTTCATTATAGATTACTTTAAGTCTATGTATAGGACTATGGCTAGTAATTATTTACTAAGAAGCTTAGTTATGGGTTAGGAGTTAAAATCAGGAGCATGCCTAGGAAATCTTTAGTTGTTAAATGGTATCGATTTACGAGTCTGTTAGGGTCAAGAGCCGAGATCAAGGCCCCTGTAAGTTACGTGAAACGGATGAGGTTTAGTGGAAACTTGGGAAATAGAGCAGTTTGATTTGTTAGTGATCAGGAGAAAGAGAATTTAAGTAAAAAAAGATTTGCCATGCAAAACAGACAAGCCAGTCATCTTGGAGGTAAAGTATCTATAGGATGTACTTAGTATACACGCAGCGGTATTTTGCAGTTTTGAGAGGAATTATAGGTACAATAGTTTCATGGTTTATTGTACAAGTCCGTAGTCTAGGTCAGGGACGAAGCACTTCTAATATTGTAACTGGGTTTATCTAATTTTAAAAGTAGTTGAATAGAGTATTATGAGGTGTTCTACTTAGCTTAGGGATAGAATGAAAATTTAAGTTAATATTCAAAGTGATATAAGGAATTTCATGAGGATTAGATATATGATCACTGGATGTTGAACTGCTCAGGAGAATTCTTGTATCTATTCAGAAGGATGTCTTGGTGATATAAGATTTGAGAAATAAAGAGTCCGAGGATACAGAAAGTTGTGAGCTGATGAAGATTCAGTATAGGCGCTTATATATAGGTAGCAAAGGTGGTTTAGTTTAAACGCACGTATTGTCATATTAAGTATACTGCTTCAGTTCTATCCTCTATCGTAAAAGAAAATCCGTTTGTATTTCGGTTGGCAATTTTGTCAAGAGAGGATATTTAAAACAGCTTATCTTATTTTTGATGATATCAGTTTACAGACTAATAAATTGTTGTGTAAGACATAGGAGCCCCTCATCTTGGTATTTTGATGAAATGATGGATCAAGAGCATAGGTTCGGAACAGGTGTCCGGAGAGGAAATGGCAGTGTACAAGGTAGGGGGGTTCACTGATATCTTATTAACGTTATTTTATCTATTTTTTTCCTATTAAAAAACAAACTTTTTGCCTTTCGATGGCTGATTATATTAAGTATCGTACTTAAAGTTTTCATGTCCTCTAAATAAATTTCTTCTTTTTTTAACGAGTTTCTCTTTACTATAGCATTGACTTATTATTTAAGCGATATGGGATTGTACACTGCGAAATGGTCTATTTAAGTGGAGAAAAATTATCGGTTATAATATGCCTGGAAATGTAAAGAATATTTACATACGAAACAGTTAAAAAATTTACTTAACTTTTGTTTTTTTTCTTGGACACCCGAGGCTGAAATCACGGTGGCCGTTACCCTTGGCCTCGTCGGGCGAAAGGCATTTGTGATACCGAGATGCTATCTATTCAGGAGGGAGTGGTGAGGCTGATTTAGGGGAGGGGGTCACTTAGTGAAAAGTTTTCCATTTGGCGGCGCGACAATATTTCTTTGCATATGTATCGTTTTCAGAGATATTAATGTTAACAATGAACACGCGTTTCAAACAAATATGATGGAAATAAAATAATAGCAAATATAACGTACAAGGTGAAAAGCGGAAACACTGAAAAGGAAATGTGCAGTTGTGAGTACAGCGTTGGGAAAGGATTTGTTGAAATAAGTCTTACCGCCTTGAAGGAAGGGCATCAATAAATTAACGAATGGTAGAGTTCCAGGTTTAATTCAATACATCTAATTATTTAAATGTTCTTTTTTAAATATATGCAATAATTCGACATACAAGAAGTCCCAGATTTATAACGCGGTGGAAATGATTTTGAAATATTCTTTTCATTATTTTGACTCTCTATTGTATATTAGTTAATATCGTATATGTTTCATATAAAATGATGTGGTTATACATTGATTGTCGGATATATACGTAAGAGTCCAAAGAATGAGCAGAATATTCTCTTGTCATAGGTCTATTCATTACAAATCTCTACTCACATAATAATAACGTTTGAATAAACACTGAAAATTAATACAAAACACATTAGCTCTCTTTATAGCATTTCATGAATAAGAATAATTACGCGCGCACACACACACACACACACATATATATCTATATATATATATATATATATATATATATATATATATATATATATATATATATAGTAGCATTTGTTCTCTTCCGCATGTTTCATGGAACAACAGGAATACATCCTGTTTGTTTATTTTACCATACGTTTTTTTTTTCATTTGAGGTGCTAAGGTTTGCACTTTCTGTTCGAGTGTAAGAGGAAATTTGTCACAGTCGCGACGTTTTCGACTGGCATGAGTCGTCTTCAAAAACGCATTTAGAGATATATAATGAAAAAACACCGCCATTTTAGTCTTTTCACATGTAAACCTATTCCTTCCAAGCATGAAAGCCAAACTAATTAGCGTAAACAAACCGACCAAAAAATATCAGTCTGCTTGTTTGTTTGATTGTTTGTTAGAAAGTTCTCTTGTTTCATTGATTTTTGTTTGTTTATTTGTTCAAAATGTCATAAAAGCATATTGTATACATACATACATATATATATATATGTGTGTGTGTGTGTGTGTGTGTGTGTGTGTGTGTGTGTGTGTGTGTGTGTGTGTGTGTGTGTGTGTGTATAATGCTTTCTGTTTAGGGTTGAGCATATTGGGAAGTGATATACAAATTGGCATTAGCATACGAAGCGATGTTCTTTGTGTAAACAAATTGAACTTAGGTATTTGGACAATGTTTAAACATTGTTAATTCACTGCCCACACAGCAGCAGCAAAACAGCGCAACCGTTAGATGCTCCGACTGTTAATTCGAGGTCATGTTTCGGTCCTGGCTTGAGGTAGTTGCTTGTCTAACCGCACTGATGAGCTGTGAAACAGCGAAACACGACTGTATGTGGAGAATAATATATATATATATATATATATATATAAAGCTGAAGGTCTGTGTGTGTGCTTGGTCACAAATAGGCTCCTATATGGTTGACTATTATAGAAAACTGATCACATATAACGATAGATAATGTATCAGGACACAGGAATGGGTATGTTTGATCTGGCATAATGATGAGTCATTCAAATTTTGGGCTCTGCTTACGCGCCTAGTACATAAAGTATGGAAATAAAAACATTAAAAATTAAAAAAAAACGTTTACAAGTGTTTTTTATATAGATGTA
>NC_136512.1:76068233-76075733 GCF_053919585.1 Euprymna scolopes | reverse complement strand
CAAAATTTTTCAAATAAATGCCAAAAGTAGCTTATTACCTTCATTTATATGTAAATAGATGGGAACAAGTGATCTTGTTAAAAACGGGTCAAAATTGGAGGGTAGCTGGCCCCAAACGTGATTTGACCGCGTCGACGCGTGAAAATGGCCCAAATTTCGCCCCCGAACACAATCACTTATTGAAAGCCACAGGGTGCATTTTTTGACTATAAATGCATTTGTATCATTAAATCTAACATTCCCATTGGCTATTCCACAAGTATAGGGCTTTTTAGGGTATCTCAGAGTCCAAAATGGGTCAAAATTACCCCAAACTTAGCCAAAAATGGTCGGAAATCACGGATTTTCCAAAATGCACCTCCCATGGGCACAAAGACACCTCTACATGGCAGAAACTGTTGGGAAATGCTTGAAGCAGGCACTCTCCTAACTTTTGCACTGTTAATGAGGGGTATAAAGACATTTAAAAGGGGCAAAATATGGCCGATTTAGCCAAAGAGAGTCAAAAAGTCCCTAAGAATCAACATAGGTTGTCAAAAAGGGGCTTAATTTGAGTTATAGATGGAAAATTACCAAATAAGGAAATGTTTTCTTTCTGTAACAATGCAATGGCATCTTTAAATAGACACGATAACATTGCATTGCATTAATTGTGAATTTGATTGAACTTTGCTTTCTTTTTCAGTTAGTAAAATGCAATGAACATGGCTGGTATAGCAGGGCAGATTGACGAAGATTATAATTACGACGATTGGACTTATCTTCTGCTTGATTCTCTTCCAACTAAGGCTGAATGTGTTCAAGCTGTGCAACATCATGCTGCCAAATATGGTACCACGACACAGAAAAATCATATTCACCAGTTCTCCTTGCGATTACTACAAATGTGGCAGAAAGCCTTTGGAAGTGATGTTCGTTATGGTACAATACCTGGGATAAAACATAAACTTGATCGATCGCTAAAAATTTACGACAAAGATGTCTACAAAGCAAAGGGTTCCAGACAGGTGAATATGATTAAATGGAAACGAGAGCATCATGTCTTTCTCAATATACTTTCAAAAGATGTGAATCCTGATGAATTTGATGTACATGAACGAAGATTCTTTGTCGATCAAAAGTCTCTCTCTCTCTCGCAAATGGCTCATTGACACTTTCCAAGTCGATATGGAGCATGAACGGTTTCTGGCAGAGCAAGAACTGCACAATCGTTTGGATTTGGACGATGATCAATTTGAAGTGGAGGATATAAGTCAACAATTGCCAGAGCATGATACCTCAAACAATTTGAACTACTCATTAAACAGATCGGGTACAATCCGTAGCACTGTCCCATGTACCGAGATCGCCACCCAAACACATGTCACTTGCAATCTGCGAACTGGTAATGTGAAGTGAAGCTGTGTCTTGAAATAACAAAATAATTCCTTTGCTAATTACTCATACCTTTTATCAAGTTATTCAATATATTGTTTACAAATCGAGAAATAGCGAATCGAGGGCCATTTTCATCAATTTTGGGGTAACTATGAGAACAATATGAATTCAGACTCTTCTTGGACAGCATTTTATTGACATTCAATGTTCAATTTACAATTAATTACTTTCCGAGAAATTGATGTAGTAAAGTTACGATGTTTCTAAAAAGTACCATTGATGAATGAACTAATGATTCATATGTTATGTACCGTAAAGCGTAATTTAGTCATTTTTGGATTGTTTTGACCCTTTTTACATCCCCCAAAGATCTCTAAATACCCGAAATACAAATGGATAAGATAACATGGTGGTTATTTCAGTCTTCCAACTGTAAAAAACCATACAGGAGTGTTTATAGGAGCCCGATGAGATATAATACCTGTTTTTTTGGGATTATCCGTGATTTTCGTTCATTTTTGGCAAATTTTTGGGTAAATTTGCCCCATTTTGGACCCTTAAGATACCTTGAAAAGCCCTATATAGGTGGGATAGCCAGTGAGAATGTTAGATTTAATGATATAGAGCCATTTATGGTCAAAAATTGCACCCTGTGTGGCTTGGGAGGTGCATTTTGGAAAATCCGTGATTTCCGACCATTTTTGGCTAAGTTTGGGGTAATTTTGACCCATTTTGGACTCTGAGATACCCTAAAAAGCTCTATACTTGTGGGATAGCCAATGGGAATGTTAGATTTAATGATACAAATGCATTTATAGTCAAAAAATGCACCCTGTGGCTTTCAATAAGTGATTAAGTGTGTTCGGGGGCGAAATTTGGGCCATTTTCACGCGTTGAGGCGGTCAAATTACGTTTGGGGCCAGCTACCCTCCAATTTTCACCCGTTTTAAAAAAATCACTTGTTCCCATTTATTTATATATAAATGAAGGTAATAAGCTACTTTTGGCATTTATTTGAAAAATTTTGTTTCTATAGCCTACCCCTACTTACAACGACAAATTGTCTTTGTAATAATAACTGTGAAACGTGTAACTTGACTAAACAAAAAAGTCCAACTAACGCATCAACGATAGGGGTGTTTTATAACCCACAAGTTGATGCTATGCAAAATTCAGTCCGAGCCACGTGGTGGACAACAAACTACTACTACTACTACTACTACTATAAAATCAGTCGACCAAGCACTCTTTAAACCTTTTGCTTGAACGACTGCCTCCCAGAATTCCACTGCCTACCCCTCCACATCGAGTTCCGGTCAGTAATAATTACCACAATATATATATATATATATATATATATATATATATATATATATATATATATACAATCATATAAAATGCGTCAATCGCTTTATTGCAGATTAGTAAAATATCAATATTTAACGAAATATACGCCACAAAAAAATGAAAATTGTATCATCAAATGATTGTTTCAAGGTTAGCTATTTTCCAAAAATTTTATTCAATCCCATGTGGTATTTTCCTTTTTATTTTTACTTTCTCTATTTTGTCGGAATACAGTTTTCATTATTTTCATCACACACACACACACACACACACACACACACACACACACACACACACACACACACACACACATATATATAGAAAGAGAGAGAGAAATAAATATATATACGCACATATGTATAGATATATACACATACATACGTACATGATGATTGTATGATGATTGCAACGTCTTGTCAGACGAGTGCCACTCCCTCAGACATTTAAAATCCATGAGCCCAAATTCCTGAGGGAGTATCTATACAAAGATGATGCTACAGAGTCTTAGCTTTGTACGACAGCTAAGTCTCTCTCTCGGTTCAAAATGTTGAGATCCAGCAACAAGCAAGAGCAAGATAGCCAGCAACAAATTAAACTGCAGACCAGCTTAATGTGGGTACTGGTCGTCCGCTTTATGTTTTTTTTATAATCAGAGATTTGCTTCTCCTAGAAAGGTTGCCTTCACCACGGCTTACGGGAGCCCTCTCCACCCCAATACACATATACACACACACAAATATACACGGTGCTAGTTGGCCGCTGACCCAGAAAAAGAGTTCATTCGCCCTTTGGAAGGTCTTGTTTTTAATCCTTCAGAGAGACTAGCCGCCCTCCTCACCAAACAAGTCTGGTGGGGGAACCAGTTAAGTCGCCGGTGACCCGACCATGAGGCAGGTAGTACTGGGTTACATGGTACCAGTAGCACATGACATGACCTGACACATACATACATACATACGTACATACATACATACTGCGGTTAAAAGACTGTTGAATGATTCTTTAAGTAGCGACTAACTATTTGAGCAAAACATATAAAAAATCATAAATAACAGAAATGTATCATAGGTATATATGAACTTATTTGTTAGATCAATAAGAAAAATATATAAATCGGATGTAGAACGATAAATGGTCTATCTGTCGAGGCATTTCAAAGCATAACACATCTGTAGAGGAAAAGAAGCTAGTTACACATATAGTGATATCTAGCACCTTGCTTAAAGTAAATTAGGAAGCAAATGAGAAAATGTGGGAGAGAAAAAAAGGGGTTTGAATGAGGGTATAAAGCATTGTTTCTATCTAATACTCAGTCGGGATATATGAATATATAGATAGTCCTGTATGGCGAACTCTCTACTGGCTGTCGTGACAGAGGGGTACCAAAGAAAAGATATACAGACTCTCTGAAGAAGTCCCTCGGTGATTGCCACATTAACCACCTCCAGTGGTCTGCTCGTCTGCTCTCGCTGCTGACCGTGATACCTAGCGACATACTGTCCACCAGGCTGTCGCCTCCTTTGAGATCTCCCTCACAGAGAATCTGCGGGAGAAGTGCTGAATGCGAAGATTCAGGCAGCCACACCTGACGCGACTTTTGACTGCAGCCGCTGTGGCCAAACCTGCCTGTCCCAAATCGGGTTCGTCAGACACAAGCGTGCCTGCAGTCCACCTGAGCAACCTCCTCCATATAATCTTCGTTTGAGAAGTACAGCCAAGAAGATATATATATATATATATATATATATATATATATATGCCAAATATATATATATATAATTTTAATAGTAAATAATTATGTGAGCCCTTTATGAAACTCGTTTCTTACCGTTGAGAAATTTCAGTTGAAATAAAAGTTGGTCAATTTAGCTCATATGCGAAGATCATCATGCAATGATTAGATCACGCTGGCTGACGTAAAACACATTTTAAAATAAATGGTTAAATTTCGACAATATTTCTCGCGGTTTACAGTAGCCGATGGATTGGGTCTTGCTTATGAAGCCAGATATGGCTTCTGTTGCCATGTTCGGATCTATCGACTGTTGTTTATGATGATTCCCGAAAGGATGAAACCCTAGTGTCTGTAGGTATTTCATATATATATATATATATATATATATATATATATATATATATATATATATATATATATATAGTAGGTAAATAATAAAATATATATGGCGATTAAGCTACACTGAATATTCCGCGTTTCATCCACATCCAAAGTACAGGATAGCAAATTTTTCATTTGCAAGTTTATTATAAAGAAACTGCAGACAAGCATTTGTAATGGAAATAAGAATAGAGGAGAGACAGCCTCGCAACGTATCTTCTGCGGGGAAAGAGTTCGCAGGAAAAATAAAGGAGCCTATCCTATTACTATTCGAAGGTGTTTTTTAACTTTGTCAAAGGTGGATAAGTCTGTGACCAGATTCACTCAGATGTTGAAGCAGTATTCTATTTTTGGACTTATCTGTCTCATACAGATAAAGGATTGTGTTTGTAGTGAGATACGTTTTTGGGCGGTCAAATAACGCAACCAATTTTTTGGCAAATTTGATGTAAGTCTTCTCTTTCAGGTCAGACCTAGACGAGACGAAAATATTCATATTAATTGGGGTCAAGTGGGATTCGGTAATAAGATTGGCAAAACAGGTATAGAAAGATATGCTCCAACGTAGACATTTTCTAATAAGCCTTATTCTAACTAATGGCCCCCTTTGTTCGGTGCAGTTCCTATTGTAAATATGTAGCTCGCATTCCGCCGATTCAAGTGAGACAAGTCGTCAACAAATAGACAGAAAATCACAAGGTCCAAAAAAAAAAAATTATCGCTAGAGTGTAATCATCATCATCCTCATCATCATCTAATCATTATCATCATCATCATCATCATCATCATCTAGTCGTATCGTGTCAGGGATCTTCTTGTTACCCTCACAACATACGGCTCCATCACTCATTACACTTAACAGGTCTTCATGCATACATGGCAAATCTTCAAGGATCATACCTTGTCACCGTACTGAGCAACATTTCTGCTTTGGTATTCCTAAAAGAACACTGCCCATTGTTTAATACTTAGCTTTCTTTGCTAGATCCAGCAAATCTGGTTCTAAGCTAAGATCCTCGGAAGGTTTTCCCATCGAAATGCTCTTTCATCGGATGCTGTTTTTTTTTTGTTTTTTTTTAGATGTATAAAAGACGCGCGTTATAAATTACCTTTCCAAATTCTTTTATTAAATGTGTATAGCCATTTTTAGGCAAGTCTTATATACAGTCAGCTAAAAATCTGAAACTCCAACACAACGCATAGAGACAAGTAATAAACCTCTAATTTCGTAAACATTCAGCTCATCATGATCGATTGTTTACATCGACCGAAATATTGTGAAAATATAAGAATCCCTTTTACATGCAACCTCAAGATTTTTGATGTGTTAGTCGTTTCATAGTTAATTTTACGTCTTTTTACGTTAGATAGCCCATGATGAAATTAATGTGCTAGTTGAATTGTTAATGCAAAATGTAATACAGTATTAATACATCAATCTTGTTTGTAAATTTTACTGAATGCTGGCAGAGAGGCCCGGCGTTGTTCGAAATTGAATGATGATGAACGAATGTTTCACACACTCATATTTTTGTTGCCATTGAAATCAGTGAATTCGCCCATTTTCCAATCAAATCAGTTGATTAGCTGCTCTAGTGGAGACGCATTGTGTTACACAGGGAGGAAGCTTCATATGTCTCCTCGCAATGACTAAATCCACAACATATTGTAGTCTACATCGCACTGTAGACAACCTACTATTGATATTATAAATTGTTTATATATAATGGCTTGAATAAAAGTTTAAAATGCAAAAGTCAAGTAGCATGCTTCAAGTATGCTCTAAACAAAAACATACATTTCGAACGCGCCTCTGTCATATCAAGGAAACTTCTACTGATATAACAACCTTTTCATTCGATGATGTTATAAATATATAGCCATTTTTTAATAATTTCATAAACACGTATTTATTATGAAATGTTAAATGAAAATATTTTCATACTATGATTTTATAAATATATAGCCATTTTTTTAATAATTTCACAAATACATATTTATTATAAAATGTTATAAAACAAGTTTTCATACTATAATGTTATAAATATGTAGCCATTTTTTATAATTTCAGAAACACATATTTATTATAAAATGTTACATGAAAACCTTTTCATACTATGATGCATAAACATATTGCCATTTTTTATAATTTCATAAACACGTATTTATTATAAAATATTACATGAAAAACATTTATTTTCATATTTTTATAAACATACAGTTATTTTTTTTTATCATTTAATAAACGTATATGTAATAAAAATTTCAAATTCGAAAGCTTCTTTTTCCAATTCCATAAACATATTCTTTTTGCTAATTTTATAATTATATTTTCATTATAAAAAAATCAAATAAACAATATTTCGATCAGGTACCCCACTTATGTTATCGATCCCCCCCCCCCCCGATTTTTTTCTCAAAATTGGTTGGCTCCTTTAGCTGATCGGCGTCTGACGTTGGATTACAATCAAACCCAAGCATATATCACCATGTTCCGAGCGAAACTGGGCGAGGCCGAGTGGACAATTAGTTCCATATGATTTAAATCCTGCAAAAGTTTCTAATATAAGGTAAGAGAGCTCCTAGCAGGGATCGACCTATAATAGTTCCAGACTGAATCGAAACTTTTGTAGTCAGACTTAAAATAATATAAGAAACGT
>NC_136512.1:75963233-76063233 GCF_053919585.1 Euprymna scolopes | reverse complement strand
AAAAACATCCATATTTATTTAGACATAATATAAGAGAACACTTTTTATTTGTACTTTGCATATACAGAGTGACCCAAACAAAAAACAAAAGCTAAATGGAGGCCATCTAAAACATATGCTGTAGAACGGAGAAAAAAAAGCTAATGACCCTAGTGTTTTAATGTGATTTTTGAATATAATAAACTAGTTATGACCAAAATTTCATTCGGACAAAACACTTAGACACGGGGCCTGATTAGAGTTAGGACCCGTTTTTTTTTGGGGGGGGATCACCATATATATATATATATATATATATATATATATATATATATATATATATATACATATATATATATATATATATATACATACATATATATATATATATATATATATATATATATATATATATATGTATATATATATATACAGGGTGACCCAAAAAAACAAAAGCTAAATGGAGGCCATCTAGAACATATGCTGTAGAACGGAGAAAAACAGGCTAAAGACCTCAGTGTTTTAATGTGATATTTTGAATATAATAAACTAGTTATGACCAAAATTTCATTCGGACAAGACACTTAGAAACTTGGTCTAATTAGAGTTGGGACTCGTTTTTTTTTTGTTTTTTTGGGGGGGTCACCCTATATATATATATATATATATATATATATATATATATATATATATATATATATATATATATATTCTCCTTACTAGCTGAATCCACTGTCAAAAATTTTCCCCACTCTTTATCTATGCCTAAATCAAAACGCAGATTCCATGAACAAAGCTTCTTTCTTAGAAGTGCACGCCTGTGGAACTCTGTTCTGTCTGCCTGCTTCTCTCCTGACTACAACTTGGATGTCTTCAAGTCCAACGTAAACAAATTCCTGATGAACCACCCCCTTAAGTGGACACTTTAAATATCCACACTAACGTACTGTACTTACAATAACGATTACCCCTGAGTGGCTTCCGGGCCTTGATAAGTGGTGACCACCTTGTAAAAAAAAAATAAAATAAAAATAAAAGGATGTCTAGCAAAAAAAAAAAAATGATAGAGAGAAAGGAAAACGAATGCAAAAGATGAAACTTTTATCTTCTCTTGTGTTTCTTATTTTTTACCGACATGAGAACAAAGGAAAAGAATGAAAAAAAGAAAAATATGGCGGTCGTGTTCCATACTTCGTGAATTCTTATTGATACACTTTTCTCGCAAGTTAAGGCATATTACTTTCGTGTATTTATTATTCTTAATACAAATTCACGTAAAATACATGATATTAAATTGATAATTAAAAAAATTATCTGCAATTTGTTATTTTGCATTAAGTTATTTCAATAAATTACTTTAGTGAATATCTACGAAAATATCGTAGACATAGACGAAACTTTACACAAAAAGATCACAAAAGAATTACAACAAATAATAATTAATTATAACAATGAAAAATGCAAATCGGACAGACATTTATAGGCTTATGTAGGTTTTTCATTGGTATTAAATAATTTTATATCAATTGTAAAGAACAGATAATGATATTTTTGAGTGGTAAATGATAGAAACTTTCGCATTTTTCTTATTTCATATATATGTATATATATATATATAAAATAAAATAAAAATATGTATATATATATGTGTGTATATATATGTGCATTAATGCATATATATGTATATAGATAGATAGATAAATATATATATGCATTAATGCACATATATACACACATATATATACATATATACATTAATGCGAAAAGCAATCGTTAACATATATATATATATATATATATGTGTGTGTGTGTGTGTGTGATTGATATCAATCACATTACTTAATATTGAATTAGCTCTAGGATATTTACCTATCGAGCTTATTATATATCTAAATTACAACGAGCACTTTCTCTTTCCTGTATTTTAATTAAACTAGTAATTTCACTGTTACATTGAAATACACTCAGCTCTTTAGACTATTGTTCTAATCTCCTTTAAATTATATATATATATATATATATATATATATATATATATACTAGTAAAAGTACCCGTCGTTGACTGGGTTCAAAAACAGCCTACAGAAAATGGACTCTTATTTATGAAAGTATGATAGGTTATGAAAAGGAAGGGTTGTAAATTTTGGTCGAATTTGGGGGTATCAAAACCAAAGCAAAATATGATGAAATTAAAAATAAAATAGATAAACCCCATAATTTATTCTACCATACCTGTTTACACTGAAACACTTATCACAATATTCTGTGTATCTATATTAAAAAAAAAACGTGTTAAACTTTGTGAGATATTTACATTCTATGGGGGTCAGGTGCGAAAGAACACCCCATAAATTTATTATACCATATTTCCTAAAACAGAAACATAATCATCAAAGTATACTTACACAGATAGATATGAAAAGGCTTATTAAGGTGTGTCCCTATTTCCATTCTATGGATGCCAGGCTAGAACGCAGACCCCACAATTTTATTACCTCATCCCTATTTAAGATAAAACATACTTCTCAAAGTATTCTTATGTACATTTATATCAAAAACACTTGTAAATGTTTTTTTTTTATTTTAAATTTTTTATTTCCATACATTGTGGACCAGGCGCGAACGCATACCCCACAATTTTAATGAACCACCGTTCTTCCAGATCAAACATACCCATTCCTGTGTCTCGATATATCTATCATTATATGTAATCAGTTTTTTGAAATAGTCAACCATATAGGAGCCTATTCGTGACCAGACACATACACACATAAACACACATATACTCAGCTTTATATTAGAATATATATATATGTATGTATGTATATATATATATATATATATATATATATATATACTTAGGGGATTAGAACAAGAGTCTAAAGAGCAGAGTATATTTTAATGTATTAGTAAATTCATTAATACAACTAAATAAAAGGATAGAAAACAGTGCTCAGTGTAATGTAGATATATAATAAGCTCGATTGGCATGTATATCCTAGAGTTATTTTAATATTTAGTAAGATGATTGATAATTTATAATTAAAATTAAAAATCGGTGTCATGAAGAAGAACAAACAAATTCAATAATCACATATTTACGCGCTTATGTAGGTTTCCTATTCGTATTAAATAATTGTATATCAATTGTAAACAACAGATAATGATTATTTATAAGGAGTAATTTCATATGTGTATATATATATATGTATATATATATGTGTATAACTTTTCGTATATATATATATATGTATTAATTCACATATATACATATATGATGATTGCAACGTCTTGTCAGACGAATGCCACTCCCTCAGGCACTGAAAGTCCATGAGCCGAAAATGACTTTAGTCCTGCCGGCAAAATTCACACGCTCAAACAGACATGACGCTGAAGACGGTCATCAGTATACATACATGTATATATATATATATATATATATATATATATATATATATATATACATATATATATATATATATATATATATATATACATGCACGCATACATACTTATATACACATACATACACACATATATGCATACATACATAAACAATACATAATAAACAATACATAAACATGCACAAGATGGTCAATGGCATACATACATATAAATGCAAATATACATATATACACATACATATCTAAACATGATGATTGCAAACGTCATGTCAGACGAGTGCCACTCCCTCAGACACTTAATGTCCATGAGCCCAGAAATGACTTTTTTTTTTCTTAGTTCTACTGGTGAATTCACACGCTCACGCAGGCATGATACTGAAGACGGTCATTGAGATCAATTATTACATGTTTCCAGCATTTCAAGCCTCCATGCGTCATAACTTTTCCATCGCCACAGGACCATTTTTATAGACGAATGCCTGAGGGAGTATCTATACACAGGTGATGTTACAGAGTCTTAGCTTTGTACGACAGCTAAGTCTCTCTCTCGGTTCAAAATGTTGAGATCCAGCAACAAGCAAGAGCAAGATAGCCAGCAACAAGTTAAACTGCAGACCAGCTTAATGCGGGTACTGGTCTCCCGCTTTATGGTTTTTTTAATCAGAGATTTGCTTCTCCTAGAAAGGTTGCCTTCACCACGGCTTATGGGAGCCTTCTCCACCCCAACACACAAACACACATGGTGCTAGTTGGCCGTTGACCCCGAAAAAGGGTCCATTCGCCCTTTGGAAGGTCTTGTTTTTAATCCTTCAGGGAGACTAGCCACCCTCCTCACCAAACAAGTCTGGTGGGGGAACCAGTTTAGTTGCCGGTGACCCGACCATGAGGCAGGTAGTACTGGGTTACATGGTACCAGTAGCATATGACATGACCTGACACACAATATATATGCATATATATATATATATGCATATACACACATATACATTAATGAATGCGAAAGTAATCATCACTATATATATATATATATATATATATATATATATATATATCACTATATATATATGTTAGTGCATTGTTACTCATAGTAATACTTTTTCTTCTGTTTATTTAAAAGAAAATACGACTTTATTATTCATGGGTCATTGAATTGCATTCATCTGCAAAGATCTAGCTAATATGCATATACATTTTAAAATTCATTTTCGTTAATTCCCTATTAGTCTCTTTCGGTTTTTTTCTGTGATTATCACCCCAAGTTAACTATTGCGTGTAATTATACTCATGAAGATATTCTATATGATTCATACACGCATAATATTTCTCTCTTTCTCTCTCTCTATATATATTTGTTTAAACAATTTTCCTTACTAAATTCCTCTGTAAGTTTTTGGTCTACAGATATGAAACTTACATTGTATTCGAACCTATGCGACCCATTATATTTGGGGTTTAGCCGGTGGCGGGGAGGATCTGTGCAGTGTGGGAAAATTAAAAACAGTAAATTTTCTATGTAAAGATTATGGAGTATGCATGGGTAACGTAATAGCCACTGCTTTATGTTTTAATTTTGATCCTTGCAACGAACATGTGTCCATACCTTATATATATATATATATATATATATATATATATATATATATATATATATATATATATATATATATAGTAGAAATGGTAATTAATAAAAACTGAAGAAAGTGCTCAATACTGTTGTAGAGCAAATATGCGTTTTATTTTTTATTACCGTATCTTTCTGTTAAGTTACATTATTGTTTCAGCTATCCGGCTGTTTTTTTTTACCCTCTGTAGCTTCCTCAGACTTTTACAGAAAGGGTTCTGTAAAAGTCTGGGGAGGCTACAGACGGGCAAAGAAAGATACGGTAATATAAAATAAAACGTATATATATATATATATATATATATATATATATATATATATATATATATATATGTGTGTGTGTGTGTGCATGAATGTATCATAATAATTATACTTTATGAGGCGTCCGTTATATATATATATATATATATATATATATATATATATATATATATATATATATATATATATAATAGAACAACAGGTATATGAAATGAAGTCACAAAACTATACATTGGTGGATATAGATTGGTTCATTTATTGAGAAATGGAACACAAGTAATTATTTGAGATATAGAAGGGACACTTTATGCAAAGGCATTTTGAAACCTAATTCTTCTCATCAGAAGAGTAGAGAAGATGCTAGGTAGCATAGTAGAAAAATACTAAGTGAAATTATAGAATGTTGGGGGAAGCTTTATTGAATTCTAAATAAAGGAGAAGCTAGTTATATATAGTATGATGTAAAAAAAAATATATATAGTCTTAACCATAGTGTTCAATTTATTTTTAAATTAAAGGGGTTTTAGGGTTAAATTGGGGGTATATTGTGGCGGCGTGATAATTCTATTTTAACGGTTTCTGAGGTGTCTATTCTCTATGGAATGGTATTTTTGACAGGTGCAACCGATACGGCAAATAGCAACTATAAAATCGCGTATAATTTTAGGAGGGGTAGTTGCAAGGCTATAATATTGATTTTCAGAGCTCGGTATATCTTAGGTACTATACGGCAATATCTATAAGTTTCTTTTGTTACGATATAGGGAGTGTGGTTATAAGGGGGCGGTGTCTTTAGGTGCGTTTAGCTTGATGAAAAAGGGGTTTTGATACAGGGTGGAAGATTAAGTGGCAATTTACTACTTATAAAAATGGTAATAACACCAATAATAATAGGATAATAATAATAATAATAATAATAATAATAATAATAATAATAATAATAATAATAATGATAATTATAATAATAATCATCATGCATATATACATATATATATATATATCTACACACACACACACATATATATATATATATATATATATATATATTTCTGGGTCAGCGGCCAACTAGAACCGTATATATTTGTGTGTGTTTATATGTGTATTGGGGTGGAGAGGGCTCCCGTAAGCCGTGGTGAAGGCAACCTTTCTAGGAGAAGTAAATCTCTGATTTAAAAAGCCATGAAGCGGGAGACCAGTACCCACATTAAGCTGGTCTGCAGTTTAATTTGTTTCTGGCTATCTTGCTCTTGCTTGTTGCTGGATCTCAACATTTTGAACCGAGAGAGAGACTTAGCTGTCGTACAAAGCTAAGACTCTATAACATCATCTTTGTATAGATACTCCCTCAGGCATATGGGCTCATGGATTTTAAATGTCTGAGGAGGTGGTACTCGCCTGACAAGACGTTGCAATCATATATATATATATATATATATATATATATATATACATGATGAGAATAATGGAAATAGTATTCCAACGCCATAGAAAGGTAAAAAAGTAATAAGTCAACTTGTGTATTAATCAACGTTTCCTTATTGTAAGACTTATTCTGGATGAATGAAATTAAGAAACTAAAATAACACTATACAAAATATATTTTGACTTATTGTACTGGTATTTTATTTTCTTCATTTCATTAAACAAGACGAAATCTTACAATAAAGGTGGAACATTAATATACAAATAAATTAGTTCGTTTCTTTTTATCTCTCTCTTTCTCTCTCTCTCTCTCTCTCTCTCTCTCTCTCTCTATGTATCTCTCTCCCTTTATCAATCAGTTCCAAAGGAAAACAAACAAAATCCACTATATTGTACGATCTTTTCAGAAATGATGGTCATTATATTTAAATTGACAATGAGTATTGGCAATTATTTGACAAAAATTATGTCAATTAATAATTAGG
Source organism: Euprymna scolopes (assembly GCF_053919585.1). Classification (NCBI taxonomy): domain Eukaryota; kingdom Metazoa; phylum Mollusca; class Cephalopoda; order Sepiida; family Sepiolidae; genus Euprymna; species Euprymna scolopes. The sequence continues at coordinate 76,056,061 of NC_136512.1, read as the reverse complement.
TCTCCTCATCAGTACAAATATGGGGGAGCAGTTAAAGACACCAAAATAAAACAAGCATTTTAGTCGTGTGTAAGGCAGATATTCCATGGAAATATTTAAAAATAAAAAAAATTAAAATAAAATTAGATAAAATAAAAACTAAGTTATAAATTTTATGTTGATAAATAAATAAATTAAAATAGAGTAAAATAAAAAAAATATGAATAAGGTTAAAAGAATATATATATATATATATATATATATATATATATGCACACCCATATATAAATTCATGAGAATTCCTAAATACATGTGTGTGTGTGTCTTTCCATGGGTGTGTGCGTTTAATTCAATTTTTTAAAGTCAAAGAAATCTCATTAATATCATTGTCGGTAAAAAAAAAGAAAATTATAGCCCTAGGTTTATCCGATGTTTAAAAATGTCTAATTCGTTCGTATCACATCATCAGAGAGTCTATTTTTGAAAGGGGAGGCAACTCCTGCTCTGGGCCGTTTCTTTTCGTCTGTGGTCGAGGCCTACAGTTCAATTATTATGATTACTGATTTCTAAAGATAGCCTAATTACTATCCAGTCGGCCGCACGGTGCAAAAAGTGAGTCGAATACCGGCAAAGCGAATGAAGAAATTATAGACGGCATACGGTCGTGGATTGATATCGTATCGAAAGGTCACTTGTCTGGCTTTTTTTATTCCATTATTGATGCGATCTCTCGTCTATATCACAAGCTAGATCCGTCTATAGATCGGTAGATTCATGTGTCACTCGTTCATTTTAATCATTATTTAGAAATATTAAGTGTACTCTAGTAGTATTTTAACTAGAACAAAACGATCATGCGTATTAACTTACCAAGTGTAGCGTACACAAAAAAGGGCCGTTCCACTAAAATCGCGTTACTAATTGAATAAAGTACAATGACCACGGTTAGAAGATAGATGACTATTCCGTGGGCGTATATATCCTGTTAAGATTCTCAAAGCAAACATTCAGTACACTCGTTTGGCTGTAAACACTATCAATAATTTCCCCCACTCTTTATCTGTGCCTAAACCTAAACGTAGATTCCATGAATAAATCTTCTTTTAAGAACTGCACACCTGTGGAACTCTCTCGCTTTGACTTGCTTTCAAGATGACTACAATATGGCTTTCTTCAAGTCCAATGTAAACAAGTGCGTAATGAGCCGTTCACCTTAAGTAGTCCAATTTACCAACATTACACTTCTAACGATTAATATGATTATTGTCCTTTTGAACAATGTACAATCTTAAACTATTATCCTCGTCTGGCCTTTGGGCCTGGATAAGTGATGATTCCTCAGTAAAAAAAAATACTTAGGATTTATGAAACTCCTTCAGAAATGACTGGCAATCAGGAATATTATTTTACAGGGGGCATTGCATGGTGTCTGCGTCATTATACTTTATACGGAACATTAAATTAAAAAAAAAAATGAAGTTGTAAAAAATTCCTTTTAAAAATATCCCAAACGGGTGCATTTTTCTCTTAGCCCAGAAACACTTTCTCAAATTTGTAGCTATCTTCATCTATCAGACCATGTATGGACCACCGTTGTCATATTTGCGCTGGTTAATAAGTGACCTATTTGAATATGCTGGATATTTTGCAGAAACGTATCTGTGATTTGATTGGCGCCATCCTTTCTCCTCTACGGCAAGCTATCTTTCAAAGACGCGATGTTGCTAGTCACAGTCTTTTCTACAAATGCGTCTATGGCATGTGTTGCTCAGAATCGTCTGATCTACGTCTAAGGCCTTTGTTTCAGATCGGTTGACTCATTGATTTAGTGACCATCGAGTTACTGTTTTAGTACCTCATTGCAAAACTGATTCTTATTATATATCTTAATATATATATATATATATATATATATATATATATATATATATATATATATATATATATTTTAGTTATGGGACGATTCTAATATTTTTTTCTGGTTCCAATAGAATTACTAATACCATGATTAATTCCCGATTCCGATTAAATTACCGATCCCCATTCTTTATAAATGTCTAATTATTTAACTATACGATAGTTATTTTCCCTGATTTTCGTAAAACCACACGTGGTAATATGCAGAAATTTTTCGTAAACGTCAAAATACACTTGTGAGGGATAATCTATTGATTTTAGGTTTACTGGTATTTAAAAATCAATAAATATTTATTATTTTATCATTATTACCAGCAATTGAAGATTTTATTTTACACAAAATCAATTAATAAAAGACAATTCAAAGAATTGTTTTAGCATAGGAAAATAAGAATATATATATATATATATATATATATATATGTATATATATGTATATATATATATATATATATATATATATATATATATATATATAAGTTATAAAATATATATGGCGATTAAGCTACACTGAATATTCCGCGTTTCATCCACTCTAGGACTCTTATATATATATATATATATATATATATATATATATATATGTATATATGTATGTCTGTGTGTCTGTGTCTGTGGGTGTGTATCTGTGTCTGTGGGTGTGTCTGAGTGTGTGTATGAATGTAGAAAGGGGCGATTTTAGAGAAGAAAATATATATAGAAATTGGTCTTAATTATACATAGAAAGATAATAAAAAAACTAATCCTAATATACTGCCTATATTTTTCTTTTAATTTCATGATTAATTGTGCGTTACCTCTGGAGTGATGGTAAGAAAAAAATGCATAGGATGTAGTGTTCAATCGCTTTAAATTAGACAGATTATATTTTGTATCGCTTTGTATATATAATCAACGTTATTCAGTTAATCGGCGTCTGACCTCATATGACCTGATTGCGTTCATTGTTAAAAAGTATGACCGATGAAAACTCAAAATACAATTTAATAAAAACCAAACAATGGACACAATCATGATATCAAGAACCACGTCTTAAAACACACACTCACACAAAAACGCACGCATATATACACAGGCATATATATATATATATATATATTCTTATATATAAAGGCACTTTCTTTTTCTTTTTTTGTCTGTGTGCGTATGTCTTTTTTGGGGAGTGCCTTTCCTATGGACTCCAAAAGAGTTGTACTGATTTTTTTCTTTTACTACTTCCACAAACAGTTCTTTCATATGTTTAGTAATGTATTTAAATATCTTTTGTGTCGAAAAAATCAGATTAAAAATTATCAATTTATTTGACTAAATTTAATAAGTTTATATAGCTTAATCTCACAAGTGCATTTTATAATTTCATCACGGAGAGAGCAGAAATGCCTGGCGTATAAAATCAATAGAATGCAAGTATATTTATGTTTAAAAGTTTTGCCATTTTATGTCTATAATGCGGAGATTTGTTATTAATGGAGGGAGAAATAACTGTATCCGAATAAAGTACGTTTTTGTTGTATTTCTGAATACATGCTCCATGCAATTGCGTGTTTTTTTTTCAAATATTATGAACTCTACTACAGTTCTAAAGTATGAAGCTTTTACTAAACATCAATTCATAAATATATGTATTTTTATTTTTAACATACACACACATATATATATATATATATAGAGAGAGAGAGGGACAGACAGACAGACACACAGAGGATGAAATATTCTTATGAATGTATACATTTATATATTTATGTATTTATATATATATAGAGAGAGAGATAGATAGAGAGAGAGAGATTCATACATATGACTATATATATATATATGTGTGTGTGTGTGTGCACATGTATATATATATGTATTGTTTGTAAATATAATCATCCACTGACACGTGTTTCGTCATCTACAACTGATCAGATTATGTATATGCATATATTTAAAATAGCACTAGATCTTTGTGTGTATGTTCGTTATATTGAGGATACCAAGGCTATTGCAAAGATGGTGGGTTCCCTTTTTCGAGCTAGAAAACTGATAAGACCTAAGAGCATCCTGTACCTCTACAAAGCGACCATTCACCCATGCTTGGAATATTGTAGCCACATCTGGTCCGATACCACTGGTCTGCCCCTCTTGCACAGGGTCCAAGAAATTGTTTCCAATCTAATAGGCCCCACTTTGCTAACTAAGCTCCAACCTCATGTCCCCTCGTAACAATGCTACATCTCTGTACCTGTTTTGCAAATGTTTTAATGGAATGTACTCTGGTGAACTTGTTGCACGTGTGCCCCCTCTACGTACATATCTTCGAGAGGCGCGCTTAGTAACAAAATCTCACCCCTTCACTGTTTCTAGAAAGCTTTCTACTCTAATAGTTTCTTTCCTCGAACACCTTGACTTTGGAATTTCTTTCCTGGTACGTGCTTCCCTGACTTACTAGTATGCAGCAGGTTAAATGTAATGAAAAACAACATCTTCTGCATCTTTCCTAGGCATTGTCCCAACTAGTAGAACCTTGCATCCAAGTGGCCATGTACCTTGTTAGGAGTGAACGTAATTAAAAAAATAAAATAAATAAAATAAAACACTACTTATCTATTTTTAAATTTTATTGAAAAAATCAATTCAAATAACTTGATTATGTAGTGGAGCTGATATCTATTCAATGTAACCTCCTTCAGCCTCAATCACCGCCCCGATACGGGTCAGCGACTGGGAGCGTATTTTTTCCACAAACACATGTGGAAGCTTGGGGAATATACGACGGAGAGTGGCGATTAGACTGGTTTTGGTATTGTGTAAGGTCATGTTGGTGATGTTCTTGACACGTGTCAAAACAGAGTAGTCCAACGGGTTCAGATCGGATGAGAAGCTGCCCATTGAAAGAAGAGTATGAATTTGTCGTAGTACTACCTTCTGAAGACAAGCCTGGGTGACTTTGGACTTGAGAACAGCGCCGAGTCATGCTGCCACACCCAGTATCTGCCAGCAGCCACTTGATTGCACCACTGGATCACCACACACCTAGACTTTGGAATTCCTTTCCTTTTTTTACACATGAGTCACCACTTATCAAGGCCCGGATGCCACTCGGGGATAAGAGTTAATTGGTATACATTAGTCAATGTGATTATAGCGTAGTAAACATAAGTAGTAGAAATTTTGTAAATTGGATTACTTAGGGGGCGATTCATCAATAACTTGTTTAGTTAGACTTGAGGACAATCAGATTGTAGTCAGCTGGAAAGCAAGCAATCGGAAGAGAACTAAATAGGCGTGTAGTTCTAAGAAAGAAACTTGGATCATGGAATCTACGTTTAGGTTTACGCATAAATAAAGAGTGCGGGAAATTACTGATAGTGGTTTTGGCTAGACGAGTGTCTTTCGTGAGGGACAATAGATTTACGCTTGCCATGGAAATAACAATAAAGAAGAGACATGCTCGCAGCGTCTCCTTCTGTTGAAAAGAGGTTAAAGGGAAGAAGAATGGGCATACCCCAGTAAGCGACGAAGTTGTTTTTGAACTATGTCAAGGCAGGAGAAGCTGCTTCTTGCGGCTGCTGTCAAGATGTGGCAAAAGTACTCCATCGTTGGCCATATCTGGCTTTTATATAGGTAGTGAATTGCATCAGGGATGAGATATTTACTGGAGCGGTAGAAGTATCCCACCATCTTTCCAGCGACCTTGACAAAGAAATTAATATACATTCCATGTCAGGTCAGAGGTCAAGCCAGAAGCTTTTCAAAATATGAAGCCTCCCCAAGACGAGAGCCATTCATTTCAAGCGATGGCAGATTAGCATCAGAGCGTAGATGGTGTAGAGATAGAAGCTTAGTTTTAGACGTATTGCGAAATAGAAAAAGACAGGTAGACTTTGATGTTTACTTTCCAGTCGACTTTTAAGATGTTAGGTTGCATGATATGGGCCTCATTTGAAACATAACCGTGGCCGTAAACGTCGTTGTGCTGTGTCTCCAAGCGTTGAACCCTCACGATTTAACATTAGAGTGTGCTGGAAATGGTCCTGTTTAATTAAATGGATCAGTAGAGATCAGGAATTTTACAGCGGCGCATCTCCGATCTCGAATGTTGAACATTCGGACACTTTCAGACATAACCAAAGGCTTGTATCACACTTGATGGTTTGCAATAAAAATAGAAAACCGATTTTCAGCAAACAAAGATGGAATCACGTCATCTTTTCCAGAGCGACAATATTATCGTTCCACCCTGTTGATATTTTTTATACTTATGCAGTGTGTGGCAGCAATATTTTAACACTTTAACCTTTCAATAATAAGTTGCCAATAAACTTATGGTAGTGACAATGATGTTTACACTGAGCTAATAACTTGCCTATTTTTTTCAAGTACTCTCATCAAGCAATATGATTTGGACTGATACACCTCGTTGTTTTACTGTATAAAACATTTTTACAGAATAGTGAATCTGTAACTACAACACGAGTTCATTACAAGTAAGTAGAGGGCACGATGCTGTTTCTAATAATTATGTACTCTAACAAATTTGTTTTTGTGTGTGTATTGATATACTTATTAAACAAAATGTTTTTTCTTCTTCTATTTTTAAAACAACTTTCTTATATATGTTGGAATGACATTCATCTGACAAAAGATCTAGCTAATTTGCATATTCTTTTAAACATTAATTTTCATTCGTTCCCTATTAGTTTTATTGTTATATTATAGGATGATCATCTTCAGTTAACTATTCGGGCAGATATTCTAAATGATTCATACTTGCGTAATATTTTCGTTAAAATGCTATAGTAAACACAAACATCTTTCTATATATATGTATGTATGCGTATATATATATGTGTGTGTGTATGTGTGTCTGTTTTGCCTTCCAAATTTCTCCATTAGTTTTTGGCTACAGACATGAAACTTTATATATAGAATATTAGAACTAATGCAACATTATATCTGTGTTTTAGGAAAAATCGGTGGAAAAAATGGGAAAATTTAAAATTAAAAAAAAAAAGAATTTGCCAGGTAAAGGTCGGAAGATGGCATTACAAATATGAATGCGTAACGCAATAGCTATCGGTTCATGTTTTAATTAAGCCTTGCAGAAAACATGTTTCCATAGCTCAGGCATTAAAATCAAAGAAAATAAGAAATCGGTAGCAAAATATTTTGGTTTCGATTCTCGGTGGTGGTACATGAGTCATTTTTTCAAAATTTTTTATATATCATTACTCTATTTTGTGTTCAGGCGACCTGCTAGTAGTCACTACCGCTTTGGGTTGCAAATTACAGAGCTACAGGTTCGGCAAATATAAAAGAAAGCTACCTGGAAAACCTTAATTTTTTCATGATACTATTCTAGATAGATAACATACTTGCTGAATTGAGCAAGCTCAACATTTGTTAAGTTTTAAATTTATAAAGATGCTAGACTACCCGTGACCCGTTGGGTCAGTATGTTATATAGCTATGGAATTCATGTATGAGCGTGACACTTGTGAGGTAAAGAAAAATTTTGTTTGACATAACAGAAACATTTCTATCAAAGTATATTAAAATGAAAAAAAAATATAGATAGATTTGTATTAGTCGTTCTGTTTATTAAAATTGATTATTTTTTTTTTAAATGTACACTTACCGAATTATAAGTTGTTGGCCATACTTATAGGTAAATGTGCACTGAAGAGATACCATGATACTTATTATAGTTAAATTCTAATCCACTTTATTTTTACATCGTTCATTTTGTTTAAGTTATTTTAAACCCTACTCTTCCCATGTTAAATAATAATTTCGAAATAATGACGTTAATATTTCAGCGTCCCAATTGTTCTTTTGTTTTTTTGTTTTTCGCGTTTAAATTATCCAAATAAACAATTGTTAATACTGTCTGCTTTTTTTTTGTTTACATCGTTCATTCCTGTATTACGTTTAAGTTATTTTAAACCCCACCCTTCCCATGTTAAATAATACTTTCGAAATAATAACGTTAATATTTCAGTGCGCAGGTCTTGCGCGCAAGCGCAACCGGATGTCGTAAACCGAAAAGTGGGTTACATACATCGTTACAAGATCATTTAAGTTTTATAATTATATAGATAAAATAATAACGTGTATGTGTATTCTCCATGGATTGTCGATATAGTTCTTCTATTTAATATTATTGAGTTGATGATCATTTATGATTGTAGAAGAACACAACACAGGCGTACTCATGGATCAGCAGATATATGGGTACTTTCGTAAAAAAAATACACGTTTAGTTTCACGAGAAAATATGTCTTTTCATCAACGTACGAAAAAACACCCCTAGCATAGTTTTTGACTGCGATTATCATCAGCACATCGGAAAAAGGAATATTTCATGTAATAAAAAAATTAATCTTTCAATAGCATACGTATTGTAATGTGTTAACCTGACAGATAATAATGAAATGTTTCACTTAGTAAAAAGACCATGGAAATGTTTACAGTGACAGGAAACTTGTTTTGCACGTATCATTCAGATGGCAGTCGGACTGATGTATAACCACGAACTTTATTTGTTCTATTTGCTTTTCTGTTCAATATATTTGGTTTCCACTAATTATCGAGCCGTTTCCTTTTGTGTCCTTTCGGGACGACGACACTACAGGCAAGAGAGAGAGAGAGAGAGAGAGAACGAGAGAGAGGGAGCGATGGAGAAATATTGGAATGACGCAAACTCGCATGGATTAGTTTAAACTTAAATTCGTAAGAATTGGTTAAATACTATTCTGCATAATATTTTTTGCCAGACCCATTTTTCTGCATCAATTTTCTTAATTCATTAAAGAATTCAGTACTCACAATAAGCAACTCGTGAAAGTCCTTTGCATCTAAAATTAGGCTATAGAACTGAAAGAATGAGAAGAAGAAACTAAGGGAGAGAAAATAAAAGAATAACAGAAATACGTATAGATAATTTAAATCTTAAATGCGAAGAACCCTTAAAATGCTGTACATTTACAAGCCCGGTTTTATTGTGTGTATCGGTTCTCTTAATTCGTTATAGCACTAAGTGCTCACTAGCGTCGGTGCCCGGCGTTGCCCGGGTGTTTGGAGGTGTATGTTGAGCAACAAAAAAAGTGGTAGTAGGGAGGCAGGCTAGAAACCGTACCGCAAAGGAGGAAAAGACCGCTGAAGAGACGTCACGTCTTTGCTGTTGTGCCGATCGCCAAATCGAAATTTACTAATGTTTAAAGTCAATCGAAAAGAGAGGATGACTTTCGAAATATCGGCGAAAAAGATCGACCACTCCCTGTAGAAAAGTGCTTAGTTGAGGGTTAAGGAATTCATGTTTTTAGCTAATTATTCGATATTTGTTGTCCGAAGGGACGTGCTTCAGAACCATTCCGATCCCGTGAAAATCCGTCGCCTCTGTCGAAAGTTATAGGCAGACATACAAACAAACAAACGAACATACATACATACATACATACATGCATTTAAACAGACAGGTGAGATTTATGTTATAGATTATATGAACCCCTTGAAGGTTCCGAACATTGATTCTAAAATCAGTGCTATAAAACCGACAGGATCGGGCTTTTGGGTGACCAAATTTTTTATAGTGACATCAGTAGACTAATTCACCCGCTGAGGACGGTTCAAACGTTTAAACCTGAGTATAACCCGACAGATGCACCGACAAAATTTTATCGAAATTAATACCGTATACAGAAAAGAATACATTTTGAAACGTAGCATATTATTGAAATACGTTGCATTTACCCCTAAAAAAAACAACACAATTGAATAAAATACACTGATTTCATCTGGTCCCCGTGTTCTTCAATACAAGTCAGAGTTCACGCATGTGCACAAAAAAGTCTCTAAGGAGATATAAAGCACATCACGTCATCGTGTCCAGGATAAAAACAGAATACGCTTCGGAATATGCTAAGTTAAAAAATATATTATTTGGGATTTTAAAAGTAGAAAAACCATATAAAATAACTAACAAAAAAATACCTTATTCCCAAGTGATAAAATATAAAGAAAATATGCATGTCTTTTATACGCCTTTAAGATTTGCATATTGTGTTGTTAACATAATACACAAAAGATTTTATTGGCTAGATCGATAAATACATCAGAATCCACTTGCAACACACAGTTTGTAAAACATGATATCTCTGATTTCAGTGCAACATTCCTTGATACTCAGAAAATTTAACGATTCTTGAAGGATCACCCCCCCCGCCCTTTATTCTAACTCCAAAGTTCGTTTTAACACGTAAGACCGGGTTCCCGTTTACATACCTTCCGGTACAACGTGATCAGGCACAGTTTGATTCATGTCACAGCATGACGCTATGACCCTTTATTCTAACTCCAAAGTTCGTTTCATACTGCGTCCCATTATTTAACTAAAAGTAGTTTAAGGGTTTGGAAGACGGAAGCGGTTGTATCTAAAGGACAACTTTTTAGTTCTTCAGAATATATTTTTCTACATGGTCTCCAGTATTCTTACTACACATTTTTTACCAGCGATGGAGTCAATGATTATGCATAGCAGCCCAAAGCACCCATTTTAACTCACATCTCAATCGATCAATCGAAATCGACGACTCCATCTCCATATGTGCTCACAGCAATAGCATCGGCTGCGTAAACTTTTAACAGACATCGTTACTGTCGATCGGTTTATTTTTCCGAACTGAGCATCTCATGACGTCACTTTTCTGACGCATCTCTATTAGATTAAACTTAAAGTCCATGAATACATGCAGTCAGTCAATGGAATTTGCAGTTCATTATTCGGCTAGAATAAAAAGTAAGAGGTATTACTTTTTAGGCGCCTCCCATAATATCGGATTGTAGAGAAAACAAATCAGTCCAATGTGACATATTTAATTTTATTAGATTTTTACCACAAAATTTTGTATTAATAGATAGTTTGTCCCTTTACAGAGGTAAAGGTTAAAATTGTTGCCCCAAAGAAAACACTATAGCGTTATTTTTAAACCTTTTTTACATAATCAATTCAAGTAACTTAATTATGTAGTAAAGTTTACATGTATTCAATGTTGACGCCTTCAGCCTCAATCACCATGTTGATACCGGTCCGGAACTGGGAGCATGTCTTTTCAACAAGCGCAGATGGGAGCTCGGCGAAGGCGGCAATAAGCTCGCTTCGGTGGTGTTGGAGGTCATGTTGGTGATGTTCTCGATGCATGATCAGACGAAGTAGCAAGGCAGGTTCAGGTCGGGGGAGAAGAAGGATTAATGAAAGAGGAGTACAAGTCGTAGCAGTTCTTTTGTAAGCCAAGCCTGGTTCTCTTTGGACTTATGGGTCGGCGTCGCGTCCTGCTTCCACGCCCATGGTCTGCAAGCGGCCACCGGATTGAAGTAGGGATCACTATATACTCTATCACATCCGTGTACAGTTTGGTATTTACTTTCGAGCCGACTTTGAAGATGTGACGTTGCATGATGTTGCCTTCACTTGAAATCAACAAAAAAAAAAAAACATAACCCTGGCAGTAAACTTTCTTTTATCACACTGTGCACGTCCCTGGTTCATATGGCAATCCAAGGATGCAGTTTCAGGATGTTGGCAATGGTGCTATTTTCCAAACTTGGGTCTGTAGAGCGTATGGTTTGTACAGCGGCGCATCTCCGACCTAGCTCATTGAATATTGGGTCACTTTAAACATGATAGAAGACTCCTATCGCTCTAGGGACATTTACACAACTGGTACAATAGTATATGACTTAACACAAAAATATGGTTTTCATCAAACGGAAATGGAAACATGTCTTATTTTCTGTGGCAAAAACGTTATCGTTCCATCCTGCATAAGATACAACCTTTACATAAGTTACAATTTGTCCGTTTATCATATTTTTGTGTACAAAGTGATCAATGAACTTGCTTTATTTTGAAATGTAAAAAAGCATACATATTTTAAAATATGAAAAATATGTGCAGTATTTGTAAATAATACATTTCCAGCTAACAAAATTGCATGCAGTCGACCACAAATATTTAAGATATTCGTTTCTTGGTTCCATAATTGTTTTCTATAATGTAATGATATGTTGCTTAATTATTTTGTTTATATTGTTTATTCTTCTATCTAGTTGATTGTTTAACTTTATTGTACAGTCCCTGATAGTCTAGTGTATATATCTGTCTAAACGGCGTGCTCATCTAGTCTCTGAGTGTGGGTGCGTGTGCGTCAGACCATAAAATAATACATATGATGACATACCTGTCTTATGCTAGTGCCTTTGGAAGAGTCGCCGTTCATCTTGGGGTAGCTGGAACTTGTTTTAACAAAGACGCTTTAAGACAAGACGAATGGTTGTTTTATATATTTTTTCTTTATTCACTTCCAGAAGTCTCGTCACAACAGACTGAAGTGAATGACGGCCTCTGCTTGTAGCTCCATTTGTAAAGCGTCGCCCCCTATGGGACGCCGGTTTATACCAGCTTCTCTCTTCGGAATCTGAAAAAGAGCTCACTAAAATAACTCTTCAAATCGGAATCTTAAACACGTAAGACCGGGTTCCCGTTTGCATACCTTCCGGTGCAACGTGATCAGGCACAGTTTGATTCATGTCACAGCATGACGCTATGACCCTTTATGCACGTGCATCTCGCTCAACTAATTGTTTCTCACTATTCAATCTATTGTTTGCTTCGCTAGAAAGATAGACAATCAGATAGATAGTATAACTGAATAAACGATGTCTACCTGGCGTTGTCTGGCGATTACATAAAAAACTGAGCTATTTTGCTTTTTGTCATGAATAGAAACTTAAAACATTACTTTACAAGTTCATTATGCGTGACGTAAGAAATTTGTTGTGCATGTCCTGTTTCCAAACCTGAGTTAAAACATAAGAAATAAGAAAAATAGATAAAACCATATTGATGCGTTCGAATATATTTTAATACTGACAGACAATTTATTTAGAAATAAGCATGCCTTCGCAGTAAAGAAACAGTTCTAAATTTAATATGCGAGATAATTTTTGTCATTTAGTATCAGTGGTGTACTGCAATGAATAAATTCCGATATAAATGCGGGCATACAATCCATGATGTTTATGTAATATTCATTATATATTTAACACAATTACTATTCAATTCAATTTATATTTAACTAAAAAGTGACCACACTAACCTAATATCCGACAGGAAACATTTTTACCTCATAGAAATTTGAATTATGTCCTGGGCAAACATTTTTCAGTCATGAGGATTATACCTACGCGTATCAACCCTCTAGCAAGTGTTGAACAATTCCTATTCATATTCATTAATCGGTATTGCTTGATTGCAGTTTCAAGGGCAAGAACAGAATTTCTGGAGACACTTTCTAGACAGAAAGAGACCCATTCAGCATCGATTATTATATTGTTCACATAATGGACAGGTTTCTATATTGGCTTAATTTATTTTTTACTCTGAAAATATATGTCCTCAGTGTATTAGTATATGACTGTCTGTGACTCGGATTGAGTGCAACAATAGGGGATCGGGAACAAAAGCAGACCAATCTTTCTTTTATTTCCAAGGGGTAAAGTTTTAATAGGAAAATCACATCATATAACCTGGGATCCATACAGAATTACTGGACGTTTCTGACCACCTCTGTAAGTAAGAGATAAGGGAACCCATATATATGGAATGAAGAGGATTCAATATTCTGGCAACCACGGCATGGGAAGGAGTGACCCTCAAAACATGGATGAAAATGCAAGTTTTTTTTTCATTTCTTATGCAAACTGACCGGATCGGATATTTTAAACTTAATGGCAAACGACTCGTAAGCCGAAAATGTTCAACAGCAAAATTTGAAACTTTCCCAGTCTCGAATATTGTCCAACTTTTAGTATAGTGATCAACCTGACAGAAAACCGTAAAAAAAACTTGCATTTTTGTGGTTGTGGGATTTTGGCGTTATATTGACTGGACTACTTCTCTGCCTTCTCCGTTTCGAGAATTATGGTCATTGTGTTCTTATTTAACATTTTATTATTAAATAATAAAAGATAATTTTGATAAAAAACGTATCGATATCAAATATTATTAATCTATTAGAATTAGTATATAAAACCGAGTACATCTGAAGTAAATAACTTAACCTCTCTCTCTTAAGCTCTCTCTCTCTCTCTCTGTATATATATATATATATATAGAGAGAGAGAGAGAGAGAGAGAAATACAATGACTATATAAAAACTATATAGCAATATATATATATATATATATTGCGTTATGTTTTGATATCCTCATATCGTATATAAATGCTGATGAGTTAAGGGCAAAATAGATTCACTAATTGATAACATAATTTAATGATTGATTTTGCGCTACAAAACAGATACTGTCAAGAAACGTAAATGAATTAAAAACATAAATATAAGATGGTCAACATCATGACCTTTGGAATATAGTTTTTTTGTCATTTATTCACTATATATATATATATATATATATATATATATATTCATTTATTTAATAAGGAACGAACTCACATGGAGAGAAAGCTGCATTTATATAATTGTATACAAGGGCTTCTTTAGTCTTTGTCAGACTATGGATACCCATGAACGGGTGCCTGCACATTACATTTTTGTGGCAGGCGGTGGGCAATCTATAATTGCGCCTCTCTGAGTTGACCTTCTTAAATATCAGTGGCGAGTGAAGTGGCTGTAAAGAACAACTGAAAACAAATGACGAGATAAGCGGAGAGAACATACAGCACCTAGAATTCCCAAATGGTCACCCATCTGGTACTAACCAAGCTCAACGTTGCTTAACTACGGTGATCTGACGAGAACCGGTGTGTCAACGCGATTATGCCGTATATATAATTACATATATATGTGTGTGTGTATGTGTTTTCTTAAATAAAGCACTGTCTCTTTTCTAAGATCGCGAAAGACATAGAAGCAAATGCCAATACATTACTTACATAAGTCTGATGTCTTTATCATGATGATACCGACGGAAACAATTTCCACCAAAAAACAGTGTATTTTTTTTTGTGTACTTTACATTACATATAGACGGAAACCCCAAAGTGATATCCATTATGGAACGTTTGTAAGCAAATTATCCTAGCCTTATGGGAGTCCATATAAGGAAAGAAAAGGATCAATAAAAGACTTACGATTGACATCTGATCTGTTTTGCTGCTGAAAACGATCGATCCAACAATAATATCGATCTATATGCAGGTTTTGCGATAAACTTTTGGGAACGAGTACATTTTTGTCTTGTATACCCCTCTACACCACACGCTCACACAGAGAATCACACACATACACAACTTATATATATATATATATATATATATATATATATATAAACGCACGCCCATATATATATATATATATATATATATATGTATATATATATATGTATGTATATATATATATATATATATATATATATATATATATATTGGGGTGCGTGTGTGTGGGAGAGAAACAATTAAGGTTAACAAAAACCGAAGCTTGGGAAATATCGAGCGCCGTGGGTACAGTTGTACATTATTTTGTAAGTAGATTTTCGAGTGTAAAAAATAAAAGGGGGAAGAAGCAAAGACAAACGTGCTTTCATGTTGATAGAATGTTTTTTTTTCTGATTCCAAATAGGCTGATAGATAATCGAAAAACAGATTGTATCCAGCAGAAATATACGGCGGTCTGAGGAATCGAATGAGAATCAGAAGCTTCGTTGGATATTTTTATAGTGCACTTGAGGTGCCGCAATATAATTGGCTAACATTACATGTAGCGACCCTGCTGTTTTAACAGCGTCGGCGACCACGGCTCTTAAACTTGTAGAGCCATAGTAATTTTGGGAAGACAAGTAAAGACGGTAGTTTTCTGTTGCTTTCTGTTTAGTGTTGAGCGGGTATATCCCCCTATACTTAAGTTAAATATTCCCCAAGATACTAACCTCAAAGTTTCTACGAGTCGATGCGGTACATACAACGCCTAGCTTTCCCAAATGGCCACTGATCTGGTATTGGTAAGCACATCGTTGCTTAACTTCGGTGAAACCGCTGAGTTAAACGTGATTGTGTCGTACATGTGTTAATAGCAAACATTAAATGAACCGGAAACATTACAATTTAGTTTTATACATACGTGTATGTATAATTATGTATGCATATCGATTCGTGCATATATATATATATATATATATATATATATATAGATTTCAATGATTTAAAAACATTATTACAATGATATAAACAGAATTTTCAATGAAAAACAAAGACACGGAATAATAAAATAATGTTAAAAAATATACATTGTTGGTGACCACCTCCTTATTTAAATATATATATATATATATATATATATATATATATATAGTCATCCACATACAGTAATGTTTTGCTGTTTCACAGCTCATCAGTACGGCTAGACTATATATATATATATATATAACTACTTAATTTACTCACATAAAATTAATATACGAAAGTATAGATTTATGCGTAAACTTTAAGTATTTACTTCAAACGTGCTCAATACGTAGGTAGAGCTAGTTAGTAATTTATAAAATATATATGGCGATTAAGCTACACTGAATATTCCGCGTTTCATCCACTCTAGAACTCCTCAGGCTTATGCGCGAATTCTGTGGTTGTTTATCGTTTTCAAGTGCTCCTCTTCTATTGAGATTTTAGTAAGCCAATCAGCTTTCTAGTAACCACCGCGTCCTTCCTATCAGCCAATGGGCATGCATTTTATCGGACAAAGAATCTTTTTAAAAATTAGGTTAGTGATTTTTTTTATTGTTAGTTTATATATAAATATATATGTATATATATATATTTATATATATATATACGCACATATATGCACATATATATATACACATACATACATACATATATGTGTGATCGTTATATATATATATATATATATATATATATATATATATATATATATATATATATATATATATATAGTCATTTAAGTGCTTTTATTTGTTTAATACAAACTTTTCTATCGCGAGTACCAATGATAAAATGCTAGACAGTTAGTATTTGGAACATACAGTCAAATGTAGATCAATGTCTAACACCATAATATAGTATTTACGTTTGCGAAAATGTATGCATATATAAAGTGGTTTCTAAAGTAACTCGAAAATTAACAAAATGATAATAATTCTATAGTTTAATATTTATCAAATAGAATTGACACGAGAATCTGTTATTTTATCGTGATCAGGAATTTGAACCAGAGTCGGAATCGCTCAATGACTTTTTTAAAATTCTATTTTAACCCCAAACAAGGCACAGTGCCAATTTTATGTAGGGGGATACTATCGGGGGCCATAAGTTGCAGGGATACTAGAATGCACCGTCAGCAACTTCTACTTTCCATTGTCGTCATGTCTTCCGTGTCGTCTTAATCTTTTTTTTAAACACCTAAAAGATTAGATATGCCCCCCTCTTTGTTGACCAAATTAGGAATAATAACTTGAGTCTTTTTTTATTTAATTTTAGATTCTTGTTCATTCAGAAAGTTGTTTTACAGGTTTGACTAACGTTTTTGTTGCTCGAAATCCAAGGTAAATAAACCGATTTCACGTGTTCAACATTTTTTTAGAAACATTCTTTGTAGGGTTGGTTGTTTTTGTTTTACGGCATATCAACCCTTTTCGGGTTATTTAATGCCGAATCCAAAGATTTTGAAGAAAAATTTTTTTCAATAGAGTACATTTATTGTTTTTACGTCGGTTTCTATTCAACCCATAGTTGGGACCCTAACAGGTACTACCACTCCGGGTCAGAGTGGACCTGGGAGCAATGGTAATTAAAGGGTGGCTCCACACTCCCCAAAGCTCAAAAGCTGTGGCCTCACCACTTGATATAGTTTAAGGTCATATCCAGGAAACCCCATTGAGGGACTTTTACCCTCTGCAGGGGGGCAGTCGGCGTATTCTAATGCCCCACCGACAGGGCCGTTCTTTGTAGGGAGTTGAGCAGCAAGATGTTTCCTTACATAACGCTAGAACTTCTACATGTCTGTATAGTTAAGAAAGCAGAAACCTGGAAGAGAGTTCCAAAGTCTAGCACACACCCACATACATATATTTGATGTGAAAGAATACTAACACCGGGCGTAGATTTAAAAAGTGCATAAACATATTTTTTATATATATATAGCTTACATTTTTATGAATGTTCAACTAAAAACTGTTTGAATAAAATTTCTATTTTTAAGTTTGCTTTAAAAAAAGGTATAACGTATACAGAGTTGGTAAATCGTTCTTTCAAATTTATCTAACGTTTCTTCTGCCGAATGGCTTTTAAAACAAAGAAGTGCGACTTTTGACGAAAGCCGCCATAGAGTAATTCGATATTGCGGCGATTAATCTATATAACGTGCAAACTGTGACTCGAAAGGATACCATAACTCATAGTTCGCTGAACCTTTTCATATCAAGAAAAAGAATAAAACAGACGTCAATTAATAATTTTTAAGTATGTATATATGTAATCGAGTTAAGGTAATCACGCACACATACTGGAAGTAGAATTAGCTTTAATGTTGAAACGACTCAAAGAAATCTGTCTATCTATCTATCTAAATTTTTCGTTGTAATATACTTTCACGCCAATTTTCTGTCATGTATATATATATATATATATATATATATATATATATATATATATATATATATATATATATATATACTAGATTAATTTACGTAATTCGGTCCTGGATATGACCTTAAACTATATCCAGTGGTGAGGCCCCAGCTTGCAGGCTTTGGGGAGTATGGAGCCACCCTTTAATTGTCATTGCTCCCAGATCCACTCTGACCGAGAGTGGTAGTACCCGTTAGGGTCGCAACTATGGGTTAAATAGAAACCGACTTGAAAACAACAAATATATTCTATTAAAAAAATTTCTTCGAAATCTTTGGATTCGGCATTAAATAACCTGAAAAGGGTTGATATGCCGTAAAAAAAACAAACAACTATTTACGTAATTTTCTTTCCGTCAGGAGTATCACTTCGATAGATTATTATGTATACTCACTTTTCCATAGCTATAACATATGATCACACACGTCACAGGTAGTGCTATATATATATATATATATATATATATATATATATATATATATATATATATATATATATATATATATAGTGGAAATGGTAATTAATAAACACTGAAGAAAGTGCTCAATACTGTTGTGGACCAAATATAAGTTTTATTTTTTATTACCGTATCTTTCTGTTAAGTTACATTATTATTTCAGCTAACCGGCCGTTTTTTTTTGTTTTTTTTTGTTTTTTTGTTTTGCCGTCTGTAGCTTCCTCAGACTTTTACAGAAATGTTCGTTATTATGGGATGAAAGAGTGAATGAGGTCAGGGGGGTGCGAGGAGGGCGGAAGAAAGAGAGGAAGGGAACAAGAGGGAAGGTGGGAGGAAGCGCTTTGTATGTTGGTAATGTTTTAGTTTTGGAGTTTAAGGAACTTGTGGGGGAGGGTCTGGGAAGTTCATTTCTGGTGTGGCTGAGGGCATAGGGATACATGGAAGGAAAGGGGAATATGTGGAGGTCGGAGGAGGGGATTACTTTAAAGTTACAGAGGGACAAAAAAACAACAGAAAGATACGGTAATAAAGAATAAAACGTATATATATATATATATATATATATATATATATATATATATATATATATATATATATATATATATATATATATATATTGGAACCCAGGGATACGGCATCAAAAATTAATAACAAAATACAGTACAGTATATAATACACAGGTATATAATCAAATAACATTATATATAACGCCATAAGGCGGAGGCAGATACCGTAACCAACTTGCGGAAAACATTGTATTCTACAACAGTAACCGGCGTAAAGCCATAGCTTCGATTAAACATTTTCCATTACAAACCCATGCATAAGCAACAATTGAAATCATTGTTGTTGTTTTTTTTACATTGTACTGAATACGCGCAGGAGTTGTTTCCCTTGCATAACTGCAATTAGTAAACTAATCAAACGCTTTAAATTAAAATTTGACACGTGTTGTTGAGGATTAATATATTAAGAAAACGTTGGAAACTAATATTAACAAAACATTTTAGGGCAATGTGCATGCAAATTACACACTACTACTTGAGGAGAGGCTATATATAAACACTAAAAAAGAAAGAGCCGTGGACGAGCAGAGTTCCAAGAAAGAACTTACTGAAAGAGCGTTCTCTAGAATAACCGTTTTGGGAACTACCAAACTTTAAACTGACTTAATATTACCCTTTAGTGTATTTATAATTATAATTGTGAATATAGTTTGTTTTTAATGCAATAACTTGTTCGTTTTTAATTGCTGTCGTTAAGAACTTAAGGTTGTTCTGCTACAATATATTTATATATATATATATATATATATATATATATATTGTATATATATAGTGTATATATATTGTATATATATATTGTATATATATTGTATATATATAGTATATATATATTGTATATATATATATTGTATATATATATTGTATATATATAGTATATATATTGTATATATATATATTGTATATATATATTGTATATATATACATATATATATTGTGTATATACATACATATATATATTGTGTATATACATTGTATATATATATATATATATATTGTGTATATATATTGTGTGTATATATATATATATTGTATCTATATATCTATATTGGTTTCTGTAAGGTCTGACGAGGATGTTAGATCGTAAACACGGTCCATAACATATGTAAGCAAACACATAAAACGGTAATAAAAAATAAAACACATATTTGCTCTGCAATAGTATTGAGCACTCTCTTCTGGTTTTAACTAATTACCAGTTTTACCAAATATATATTGTATCTATATATATTGTATATATATATATATATATATATATATATATATATATATATATTGTATCTATATATCTATATTGGTTTCTGTAAGGTCTGACGAGGCTGTTAGATCGTAAACACGGTCCAACATCCGAAACATATGTAACCAAACACATAAAACGGTAATAAAATATTAAACACATATTTGCTCTGCAATAGTATTGAGCACTCTCTTCAGGTTTTTACTAATTACCAGTTTTACCAAATATATATTGTATCTATATATATATATATATATATATATATATATATATATATATATATTGTATACATATATTGTATATATATGGCTGGTATATATATATATATATATATATATATATATATATATATATATATATATATATATATAATTATTGTATATATATATATATATATATATATATATATATATATATTGTGGGTGTACATATATATATATATATATATATATATATATATATATATATATATATTCAGTAGATAGATATATGACTATTTCAGGAATCGTGATATATTCTCTATCAAAAAACCGCTCATGATTGAAAAGTCTATTTCTAATTTGTAATCAAAATAAAAAGTCGAAACATCGTGACTGCCATTTCCATAAATAGGCGCATAATACACAAATAAAATTTCCAATGGTAATTTCTTCGGTTTCCCTTTTTAAATTCCTATAGTATCTTAACTGTGATTTTTTTATTTTGTTTTGAATTTTCTAAATATGGGAATATTTCTTATATTTCGTATACCATACAATTCACTTAATCGCACACAAACTTGATAGAATTCGAATGGCGACTAGTGATTGGCCTCAAGTGCTTAAGTTCCTTCTCTGAAGTTCTTTTTTGAGGCGGCTTTGCATAAGAATATTTTTTCTCTACAAGTAAACCTTGACCAACTATATAAAATCAAATAGTAGTCCTGACCCATGTAACATGTCCTCCGTATGGCTAGACACACAGGGTTTTACGAGAGATAATTCACCTTCTCCAAGTGATATTACGTCTTGAAGCAGTATAAAGCTAGATATTTCGCATATTTTCCTTACTTCTCTCTTTCGCTTTTCAGGTTCGAAACTGATAACAGAGATAATATTGGTTTGAACGTACACTCTATTAGAAATGTTTCGCTTCGTTAATTTCTAGTAGCATGCTTTCATAATGAAATTTACCTAGTTTAGCAATGGTCCGCGCTGAAATAATTTACATGGCCCTTTTATTATTTTTTAATTTTAATTTAACATGTACGACAAGGAATATATATATATATATATATATATATATATATATATATATATATATATATATATATATATATATATATATATATTTAATGGACTCTACCGTCGATTCCGACGTATGAGCTCGGCCACAGCTTTGGTTGTCTTCGAAGAGTTTCTATGGTTGGCCTTTTGGCCAAGATCCAAGTGTAGTATCTGTTCCGGCAGATACTACAAGCAAAGACCATATGTGTGGGCAACCTCACATATAAGACCTTGGTCAATGTAGGGGCAACCCTTCATACCAATTGTCACTATCCAGCACCCCTACTCCCCGGGGAGCTGGTCCCCATTTCCCCTTCACTCCTCACATTAAAAATCGGCCTTGTGCCTAATTTGCTCGGTGGGGGAGCAAATAAATACCATCTGTTCTTCAGATGCGGCACTTCCATTTCTCGTTCTCTTTCAGTGGATGAGAAATCCTTTACGATTGAGACAATTTTTTTTATTTTTGTACCTTTTCTCCACGTTAAAAAACGACCCTGGTGTCTAACTCTGCCCCGTGGGGAGTCATTGTAAATAGGTACAACCACCTCCCCGGGCGAATAAACTATGCGCACATGGACGATATAAACCTTTCTTACATCAATTGTTTAATACGATTGCTTTGACGTAGACTATGCCTGCTTAGAGTTTTGTTCCGGATCTTTTTGGCCTCATTACTGGGGAGAGCTTCATTGTTGTCAGGGACTGATGTGCTTTTGTTTAACAACGTATGAAATAGCGAACAGAAACATTACTTTATAAAAAAAAAGAATTTTCTTTTTATATGCTAAAATTGAAATTGAACATCTTAAACTTTATTCGACGTATGCGTCACCATTTGCGTTCGGGTTTCAATTTTTTTACGTCAGCTCTTGATAGAGTTAAATCTGCAACTACCTGAACTTCGATGTGATTATTCTCTTTTAAAGGCAGTAAGAGAGTGAGAAAAAGAGAGAGAATATATATATATATATATATATATATATACAAGTGAACGTGTCTGTCTATCTGTCTGTCTATCTGTCTGTCTTCCTGTGTACATTTACCGAGGCAATAACTCTGTCAATTTTTAGTTTACCTACTTGAAATTTGATATACAGGGTACTGAAATTTGGGGAAATCCATCTGATTGGTTTTGGCTGCTAAGGAGTCAAAATTCAACGATTTGACTTTTGAGAACTCTACCAAACTCCTCCGAAAACTTTGGGTCTAAACACTTGAAATTTTAGATATAGGTTGCTTGGACATGGATCTAACTTAATAACTTAGTTTGAGTCCAAAACTTAAACGGTAAAGTGTCATAATAGGGGTCAAAGTTTTAAAAAAATTGACCTTTTTTTGTTTGTTTTTTGTTTTGTTTTTTTGCTCAGCATACACCTCCAAACACCCGGGCAACGCCGGGCACCCATGCTAGTAATACTAGCATGTTACGATTTTTTGTTAGCTTGACGTTTCAGAGCAAATTCAGAGTTTCTGAGTTTTATAAACAACTGCCTTACTTGGCTTTAATCATATCTTATTGACGATAGTTACTGAAGCCGCCATGTCATTTTTTAATAGCGCATTTCTTCAGGACCCAAGATTCATTAATGCGGGAAGCCAAGGAAGCTTACCATTTTGCCAGATAGCCCTTAAATAAAATAAAGAATCCCTATTTCAATTGAAGACATAATGTATATAAAGTAAGTTTGCATTAAATGCATTTAAGTCTTTAAAACCTGTCTATTGTAGTTTGTACATTAATAAAACCTATTTACAAATATTAGTGATACTTTGTACGCCATGAATTTATATATTTTTTAAATGTATTGAATTAATTAAATATACTTTCAAGTGGTCACGTAAATATAGAATAATCGCGTTGATGCACCGCTTTGGGTTAGATCTCCTAATTAAGGAGGCGTGGAGCACGCCAAAGTTTTAGACCATTTTAAAAAGTTTAACGTTCTATGTCACCTCCGTTTGACCGTGATATAGAGTACGCCATGGATTTATATATTTTTTAAATGTGTTGAATTATTTAAATATACATGTAAGCTTTCAGGTAAAGAAAGAATAATCGAGTTGATGCACCGTTTTTGGTTTGATCTCCTTATTTAAGAGGCGTGGAGCATTCCAAGTTTGTTGACCATTTTAAAAAGTTAGGCGTTCTATGTCACTTCCGTTTGATCGTGAAATAAAGGCGGCCGCGATGGGCGTGTGAATTCAAACATCTCTGTACAGTTTTTACTCCGAACAATTCCTACATTACGTACAGGTGATGAAAATAAAGCTTTAATAACCGCTATTTATTTATAATATGCAGTGTTTCTTCTATTACAGTTAACAGGGTGTCGAATTAAAGGCTATAGTCGTAAACTATTTATCTGCCTTTTCTTGGCCTTCGGTACAAGATCAAAGTGTAGTATTTGTTCCGGCAGATGCTGCAAGCAAAGACCATATGTGGGGGCGACCCCACATATAAGACCTTGGTCACTGAAGGGGCAACCCTTCATACCAACAGTTTCTAATCCGGCTCCCACTTCCCTCCTCTCGGGAGCTGGATCCCCATTTCCCTCCCCCTCCCCCTATCTCCACATTAAAAAACGGCCTCCTTCCTAATTTGCTCAGTGGGGAAGCAAATAAATATAACAAGATCAAAGTGTAGTATCTGTTCTTCAGATGCTGCACTTCTATTTCTTGTTCTCTTTCGGTGGAGGAGAAATCCTTCACGACTGAGACACTTTTTATTTTTGTACCTTTTCTCCACGTTAAAAAACGACCCTGGTGTCTAACTCTGTCCCGTGGGGAGGCATAGTAAATAGGTACAATATAAAATATTTAACTTGAAGTCATATATATATATATATATATATATATATATATATATATATATATATACGTTTTATTTAGTTATTTATTATTTTAGATTACTGTTTTAAAAATAATAAATAAATAAAATAAAATATTATTTGCCTACGTCGAAATGAAAAATGAGCGGTTTTCTAAGAAAAAATAACGATATCCAAGGTGGAGACGTAAACCATATTATCGTTTTAAAAGAATCAACTACAAAATCTATGTAAACATATAAGCGATAAAAACTAAACAGTAAAATTGTGTATGCTTTCATAGCGTAAGGGATTAAGACGCTGGAGTGTAATACGCACGGTCCAGAGTTCGATTCCTAGTTAAAGCTAAGTTACGCTGAAGATGTGTAGAGACCTGAAACATACTCGTCAGCAGATTACTGTTTTAAATAAATAATAAATAAAGTAATAAAATAAAATATAAAAAAAACGATCTCCAAGATGGAGACTAACCATATTATCGTTAAAAAATTAAAAACAACAACACACACACACATATATATATATAATGTGTGTGTGTTTGTGTGTGTATGTTTCTGTATAGTATATGCGGTTGTGTATTTCAAATATCAATGTCAGCATTGCGATATTTGAAATGGTCCCTGGCGATGTTGAACGCTAACAATCTTTTAACAGCTTGTCTGCGAAGGAACTCCAGAATAATCTCTATCATTATTCATTTCTCAAGCGACGACATTTATATTTCATTTCAAAAGATTCATTTCACTTTATTACCGATCAAATATGTGGGTCATACCCAGACCAAGATAACTTATTTAAATTTATATAAATATCTTATGACGCGTATGAAATAGACGAATGTTTCAGTTCAAGGATGCATGGCCTAGCGGATTGGAAAATATCAGTATTGCGTATCATACTTCCCAAGTTACAATATCCAATAAACCTATTATGATATATATTCTCTTTATATATTTTGTATAAATCAACTTATATTGTTTGCATTAGTTTCCCTTGACATTTACACAGGGTAGAACGATAAATCCTTCGCCCTAAAGAAAAAAAAACACTAGTTTATTGTAAAACTTTTATTAAAAAAATCAATTCAGGTGACTTGATTATGTAATAGAACTGACATCTATTCAATGTAGCCTCCTCTAGGCTCAATCACGGTCTCGATTCTGGCCCGGTATTGGGAGTATGCCTTTTCCACCAGGGCCGGCGAGAATTCCGCGAATATTCTGTGGCTTTGGCGTGGTAGGAGGTCATGTTGGTAATGTTCTCCATGTATAACAAAACGAAGTCGCCCAGTGAATTTCCATCAGGGGAGGATTGAGGCAGTAGGAGAAGGGTGCAAAGTCATAGCACTCGTTCTGAAACCAAGTCTAGGTCGCTTTGAACTTGTGGCCTAGTGTCGAGTCCGGCTGCTATACACTGCGTCTTCCAGCGGTCACATTATCGCACTAGAGTAGCACCAGACTCTTCAATCCATCCACGTACACTTCTGTGTTTACTTTCCAGCTGACTTCAAAGATGTGAGGGGGCATGACGTGGCCATTACTGAAAACCACACCAAGGAATATAACCATGGCTTTGCTGAGTTCTACCCTCAAGCATTGGACCGTCGGGATTTGCATTTTTAGGGTACTGGCAATTGCCCTATTGTACCTATTTACTATGCCTCCCCACGGGACAGAGTTAGACACCAGGGTCATTTTTTAACGAGGAGAAAAGGTACAAAAATAAAAATTGTCTCAGCCGTGAACGATTTCTCCTCCACCGAAAGAGAACAAGAAAATGAAGTGCAGCATCTGAAGAACAGATACTACACTTTTATCTTGACCAAAAGGCCAAGATATTGCCCTATTGTAATAACTTGAATCGGTAGAGATAATGTGTTGCACATTAAACATTGTGCCACTTTCAGATATGATAGACGGCTCCTATCTCTCATGGGTTTGCACACAACTAGCCAACTAGTAGATGTCACCAACGACGGCCTTCGGGTCCAGATCAAAGTGTAGTATCTGTTCTTCAGATGCTGTACTTCAATTTCTTGTTCTTTGTCAGTGGAGGAGAAAACCTCAAGGCTGAGACAATTTTTGTTCCTTTTCTCCACATTAAAAAACGACCCTGGTGTCTAACTCTGTCCCGTGGGGAAACATTGTAAACAGGAACAACAAAAACGGTTTTCATCAGGCAGAAATTGAATCATGTCGTCTTCTCTATAGCAACAATTTTATTGTTCCATCCCGTAGTTAGAATTTTCATTATAAAAAAATAAAAAAAGACATATATATATACGGGAGGGAACAGCTGAAGGATGGAAGCATCGAAAGTAGAGAACATAAACATTACTTTATAAAAATAGAAATTTTTTTAAAATCTAAAATTGAAAATGAAGCATTCTAAACTCAGCTCGACGCATGCGTCGCCATTGGCGTTCATGTTTCAATTTGGAAAGAATCAATTTCGTTCGGAAAGAATCGGTTTCGTTCGGAAAGAATCAGTTTCTTACTTTGCTTACCAATATTGTCGTTAACAATATATCCAAAATTAATATCCATGAACAAAGCGTCTTTTCTTAGAATTTCTTAAATGTGCAACACTGTTCAATTGAGCTTCTTCCGGGCCACTTACAGTATAGTAACTTTCAAGTCCAATGTAAATAAGTTCTAATTGAGCTCTCCTACAGCCCCCAAAAAAGAGAGGGCATCTAAAACATAAGCTGTGGAACGGAGAAAAAAAGAAAAAAGGGCCAAAGATCGTAGTGTTTTGATGTGATGTTTTTAATATAATAAACTAGTCATGACCAAAGTTTTATTTCATTCGGACAAAGCAGTAAGAAACGATGCCTAATTATAGCTGGGGCCCGTTTTTATGGGTCACCCTGTATTAAATAATTCAAATTCTACCCAATCTAGGCTCTTACCGATTACTAAACTAGCACCTTACATTCATAACCCTGATCTTATCATGGCCTTTGAGCTTTGAACAGTGGCGATTGCTTTGTAAAATATATATATATATATATATATATATATATATATATATATATAAACTGTTTGTCACTTGTACCCAAGAAACAGCTATCACGTAGTTGGTGTTTTTATATAGATGTTTGTCTACGTTACGTATAAATTGAGGAAGTCTAGCAAACGGGGACTACCCTGCAACCTCTCTCCCCCAGAAGAGACGTTGCGAGCCTGTCCTTGTTTTATCGTTATTTCCATGGTAGACGCTCGTCTGAACTCGAATCTCTGGTCCCCCCTCGACAATCTTTCACGAAAAACACCCGTCTAGCTGAATCCACTGTGAAAACTTTCCCCCACTCTATATCTGTTCCTAAATCAAAACGCGGATTCCATGAACAAAGCTTTTTTCTTAGAACTGCACGCCTGTGGAACTCTGTTCCGTCTGCCTGCTTCCCTCCGGACTACAACTTGGATGTCTTCAAGTCCAATGTCAACAAATTCCTAATGAACCGCCCCCTTAAGTAAACACTTCAGAAAATCTCCTCACTAACTCGCTTCCGGGCCTTGATAAGTGGTGATCACTGTGTAAAAAAAAACAAAAACAAAAAAAACAAAAGAGACAATTGCAAAGTCGAGCAATACATGGAAAAACGCTATTCGACTAGAAAATCTGCCGAGATGTAGTGAAATATTCGGTGAAAGGTTGAGACTTTGCTGCAAATTACAACATATTTTGTGGAAGTACTTGTACATCAGGGGCATAGATAAAATACATGGGGGAGAACTGGGGTTACAGGCTACAATTACTTTACTTGGCCTTTTGTCCAAGATCAAAGTGTAATATCTGTTCTTCAGGTGCTACCCTTCCATTTCTTGTTCTCTTTCGGTGGAGGAGAAATCCTTCCCGACTGAGACAATTTTTATTTTTGTACTTTTTCTCCACGTTAAAAAACGACCCTGGTGTCTAACTCTGTCCTGTGGGGGGGGGGCATTGTAAATGGGTACAATTACTTGTATTTAAGAATTGATTTGTCGAAGAGTTAAATTCGTTTGGTTCGTACATCAGCTCAGATATAAACGAAAATAATCCAGGGGCGATTAATAGATTTATAGTAAACTGGCAAGTCTATGTTTACTACCAGGAGCGTTTTAATAATAATGCCTCCTATTTAAATTCCGACTGAATGGATCAGAATGGTTTGCAAATTATATTATTTTTTACGCGTAAACATGGATTAATGTATATATATATATAATTCCTTAATTGGAATTTTTTATTTTTTGAGATGAGCATTTTATAAATAAATGTGGATTTATAAGATCAAAGAATCCAACCTTGATCGCCCTTCGGGGCCCGTGGCGCAGTTGATAGAGACGTTGAATCTCTACGGTTCCAGATGAACATTGTCTGAAGATAGCGGTTTCAATCCCACCCAAAGCGTGCCAGAGGTAATTGGTCAAAAATGTGGTGAGACGACAACAACTACGGATGGCAGTGATGGCTGAGAATGCAGTTAGGATATTCGAAGTTCCTATCCGTCGCGGTTACCACCTGACGAAGGCCAGAGGAAGTTGGCCGAAACGTTGTGAACCAATAAAAAGATTTAAAAAAAACAACAACTAATAAAGATGAGACTAATAGTCCGAAATAAAAAAATAAAATTATTATGGATTATTGCCTTGAAAGTTTTGTCTCTCCTGCAGATATTAAATG
Source organism: Euprymna scolopes (assembly GCF_053919585.1). Taxonomy (NCBI): domain Eukaryota; kingdom Metazoa; phylum Mollusca; class Cephalopoda; order Sepiida; family Sepiolidae; genus Euprymna; species Euprymna scolopes. Next base: position 76,026,502 of record NC_136512.1, on the reverse strand, counting down.
CGTGTCAATTCTCTGTCATTAAAAAATTGTAACCAAACTAATTACACACGTGCTGTTGTACAAGAAGTTTAAAATTTTAGAAATTAAAACGAGTTATTTTAATTGGAATTCATTGAGATCAGTTTTATTTATTAATTTTTATTTATTGCACACTATTATCCTCATCTTTTCTTCTTACGTCAGAAGCATAGATGCGTCATTGAATTTCTGTAAACAGAAGAATTGACGTGCTGATGAGTGAACGGATCCTGTTCAACTTTTAGACATTGAAAACAATTCATATCAGCAAAGTGAGCAGAAAAATTTATTGATTTCAGAGTAGGGAGAGAGATGTGAGCGACAAAACACGCTCCAAACATGTACGATCAAGGCATCAAATAAGACTGGCCAAAAGTGCATTAACTATTATGACTATGTAGAAATATACATTACAGAGCACAAAAGTCGTTCGTTTTAATGGTATTATGCCCATTGTCGCAGTTCCTCGGCTTTTTAATTTTCAGTTAAAAATTAGAAGCCATTGGATTAAAAATTACCCCTCTATTAGTGAAGGAAGAAAACTGGCTTCTTTGAAAACTTCAACGTGCAAAGCTACTAAAATGCTTACGGACAAACTTGAAAAAAAAAAAGTGTTTTTCTTAAATTTTCGAATTTATCTTTGTAATATAAACAAGCCAAGTAAACTGACTTGTTTGATCTTTCATAGAAATCCTTGGCACCATCTTAAAATGGACGACATACGTCATTTTGCTAAAATAGCATCACGAATATTCATTTTGAATAAACTGTGTTAAACACTTTTTGTTGAATGTCTCCCGGGACGGTCATTTCTATCGTCGAATGTGTCACAAAACACAGCCAACACGCGACTAATGGATGGAAATGGTTTAATTGCATAGGCGGCCATAAAATAGCAAATACTTGCGCGCTTTCGGTCGCGTTTTATGCCTTTTTAGTTTCGACGTTTGATTTGGCCAAATTAGGAGAAGTGCTTCCCAGTAAACCACGACCCGCGGGGAAGTGTACGTGAGATTTTGGGCTGGGTTGTGCTTGGCAAAGATGAATATTATTTAGTCCGATTCACTAAGGGGCAATCAATTTCTGAGCAACAAAAACTTTGGAATTAGTAAATCTTGCAAATTCTCGTTTAATAAGAAATATTTCGTTATATATGAGCAGCCGTCTCTTCATGTGGATTCCATTGATATATATATGTACCCACTTATAAGTTAAAGAGAATTAAAATAAAAGACAGGTTTACGATTCACGAGTGATAGTACGCTTTTTAAATTTCTTACTGACTCCGATACAATTACCGATTTCGGTACTAAATTGCCGAGTCCAATTTCGATTATTCATAAATCGCTAAATATTAAACTATAGAAGTGTTATCTTTCTTGTTTCAGTAAAAATACGTATTAATTGTGCATAGATTTACTCAGACATATAAACAAACTTGCAAAGTGTGAGGTTTTGGCTTTATTGGTAGTTTACAATTATTTTATAATTACTACAAGCAGTAACAGATTTTGTTTAAAAAACAGCAAACAAAAATAAGATAATGAAAATATTCGTTTTTAGCATCGACTTCGATAACGATTCCGATAGCCAGAAAGGTTGCCATTGTTATAATCCCCATTGTAAATAATCGTCCCAAACTACTATGTATATATATATATATATATATATATATATATATATATATATATATATATATACCTGTGATTAAGCGAAACTACCAGTTTATATATATATATGTATATATATATATATATATATATATATATATATATATATATTTATATAGTAGTTTGGGTCGATTATTTACAATGGGGATTATAACAATATATGTATACATATATATATATGCATACATATATATATGCTTACATATATATATATATATATATATATATATATATATATATATATATATATATATATATATATATATATGGTGGGTTGGTTGTTTTTGTTTTACGGCATACCAAAACTTTTCAGGTTATTTAATGCAGAATCCAAATATTTTGAAGAACATTTTTTTAATAGAATATATTCGTTGTTTTCAAGTCGGTTACTATTTAACCCATAGTTGGGACCCTAACAGGTACTACCACTCCGGGTCGGAGTGGACCTAGGAGCAATGACAATTAAAGGCTGTCTCCACTCTCGTCAAAGCCCGCAAGCTGGTGCTTCACCACTGGATATAGTTTAAGGTCATATCTAGGACCAGATATACATGCATATATATATATATATATATATATATATATATATATACATACGTATATATATATATACATACGTATATATATATACATACGTATATATATATATATACATACGTATATATATATACATATATACATACATACATATATACATATATATATATATATACATACGTATATATATATACATATATACATACATACATATATACATATATACATATATATTTATATATATGCATACATATATATATATATATATATATATATATATATATATTTACTATACCATATACAATAATATATACTCCTCTATCATAGAATTAAAGCCCATACAATAATATCACTTATAGGAGGTTTTTGCTGTGAATGCATGTTTTTTTTCTTTTTTGCTCTACATGTGTGCAAAATAAATTTGGAAGTGGTCTATTAGATTTTAGCATTTGGCAAAATATTTTCCATCCATCTTAACATCTTCATATACAGAAGTGAGTTTGAATAAAACTTTGAATATACTCCTTGATTACACAACTTGGGCCAAGACTACTGGAAGTCTGAAAAAAAAGAAAACAGGTGCAATAGAAGGAAAAGAAATGCTTGGTATAAACTACTACAGAATTTGAGGGATTATTGAGCTGAATCTAGACATGCGGATGAAGCCAGCTTGATAATTTATATACTGTTGATAAAAGAAAATGAATACCTGTTAATTTAATAAGCAGAATCCCATTGTTTGTTTGTTTTATATGCTGATGAAGCACAAGTTGTAACAACTTGTAATTGGTAAACCGGTATATACTTATATGCCAACACTACGGCTAATACAATTGTGCGTTGGGTGTTTCCAATAAAATAACAAATATGTATAAAGGGTTTTCTTGTTGGGAATGCATTTATTTATTTATTTTTTTTGCTCCATGTGTGCAAAATAAATTAATAAGTTTAGCATTAGACAAAATATTTCTTATCCATCTTAAAATCTAATGAGTTTAAATAAAAGTTATTCCTCATCTTACCAATATGCAATTTTTTAAAACTCTCCCCAAGAAAGAAATAAACATTCGACATGAACACCTATTGCTAATATTAATGCCCTGTAATTTAACAGTTAAAATCACTCGAACATTAATAATAGTCTGTTTGATGACGAACAATGATATTAGCGGATTCGAAATGGCAAAAAGCTGGACAAGTATTTGTTGAACTTTGACTTGGAAATTACCATGTTGCAGTAAACATGTCGATTTGCTTATTAGGAATAGAAGAAAAGTTTTGTTCTCTTTATATATTTGGCTTTTTCCTGGCGAGGAAAATGTCCTTGTTTTATTCCTATTCGATCTCTTGAGTGCGGAGTCAACTATACAGGATCCGCTGGGAATACCGAAGTTATTGAAGATGTAGAACACAAGGGAAAACCACATGACAACACGAAAACTGAAATTGTAGAATTACATAAGTGTAAATTAGCCCCTCACCTTTCTTATCCTTTTTTTTTCTTCGTCACTATAAAGAAAGATAGTTAAGAAAGACTGAAAGACCGATGATAGATAGACATTCGCTGGAGAAGGCCACCCATATCTCAGTGAATATCAATAGTCGCTACCAATATGAAACCAATGGCAGACGACGGTTGCCAATATGCAAATTAATTTGCAACGCTTGTCTAAAGGGGTGGAAAGTACTGGACATCTGAAGGGACTTAGTTTCACTCGAACATCTTTTTTTAAAGACTTCTCAAATGATGGCATATGTGAAAGCTCATAGTGAATAATAATAATAATAATAATAATAATAATAATAATAATAATAATAATAATAATAATAATAGGATAATATTAATACATAATGAGAGATAGAATTTAAATATAAAACTAAAATAAATAAAATGTATACTGAGCATTAAAATACAATACAATAACTACATATGAAGAAACACGCATACACAGACACTCACAAATACTTATATGTGTGTGTGTGGGTATGTGGGGTGTATACATTAGTGTGTGTTTAATTTTGGAAACTTATTCCCGATATTATACGGTATGTTACTGGGAAGGTCTACATTTTATATTTTTTTTATTCACTTAATAGTAGGGCTAGGTTGGTTGGTTGTTTTTGTTTTACGGCATATCAACCCTTTTCGGATTATTAAATGCCGAATCTAAAGATTTTGAAGAAATTTTTTTAATAGAATATATTTGTTGTTTTCACGCCGGTTTCTCTTTAACCCATAGTTGGGACCAAAACAGGTAATACCACTCCGGGTCAGAGTGGACCTGGGAGCAATGCTAATTAAAGGGTGGCTCCACACTCCCCAAAGCCCACAAGCTGGGGCCCTCACAACTGGATATAATTTAAGGTCATATCCAGGACCCCCATTGAGGGACTTTTACCCTCTGCAAGGGAGCAGTCGGCGTATTCTAATGTAGTAGGTCTAGGACAACAGCACATTTTTTTCCTTGTTTGGACTCTCATGTATATATTCATTGATATATTATATGTTTTTATGTAGAGTGATGTGATCCTCGGTTGATTAATTGTGCCTAACTGTGTTTGATATATATCCGAGAGTAAAAACAATTAAAAGAATATGCTGTTGTCACAGCCCTACTTATGAACCACCACTTACCCCAATTCAAGGATGATGGATAATGGATGCAAGATGGTAGTGTGGTAATCGTTAATGGAGTAAATTGGGTAGAATTTGATAATTTATGAAGACGGCTCAACAAGAACTTGTTTGCATTAGACTTTAAATTTGCAAAATTGTATAAGTTCTCATTTGAGTATAACATATTTTTGAGTAATATTGTATGCCAAATGGAATTATCGCTTCATCTTATGTGAATTAAAGCAACTATGACATATTTAATATCATAGTCATGCGATAAGCATCATCATCATCTTCATAATCACCATCATGATCATCATCATGTTGACGTAACTCACGAATACGCAATCGGAACGGCGAACGCGTTATTAATTCCACTCGGGTTTTTGAATTCGCTGTCAACTGAAAGATTCGATATATGTACGATATAAGCAATAGTCCTCGGGGGAAAAGCTTCGGGCTGATATACCTGCGTTAAGAGGAAGAATAACGCGTTTAAATAAATGCCATTCCATGCCAATAAAACTGTTCAAAGATATTCCACTGTGAAGCAACAACTGCCGAATCTATATATTAAAAGACTATTACACTCTTTAACTTCTCAGTACATTTGTGTCGGATTTCAGCTGTGTACTTGCTGAGTATTACTACCTGTCAACCGTCTTTAGATCTTTTTTTTTACACTGTGATCACCACTTATCAAGGCCCGGAAGCCACTCAGGGATAAGGGTTATTGCAAGTACATTACGTTAGTGTGGAGATTTTCTGAAGTGTTTACTTAAGGGGGCGGTTCATTAGGAATTTGTTAACATTGGACTTGAAGACATCCAAGTTGTAGTCCGGTGGGAAGCAGGCAGACGGAACAGAGTTCTACAGGCGTGCAGTTCTAAGAAAGAAGCTTTGTTCATGGAATCCGCGTTTTGATTAAGGCACAGATATAGAGTGGGAGAAATTTTTCACAGTGGATTCAGCTAGACGGGTGTTTTTCGTGAAAGATTGGCGAGGGTGGACCAGAGATTGGAGTTCAGATGAGCACCTGCCATGGAAATAACGATAAAACAAGGATAGGCTCGCAACGTCTCTTCTGTTGGAGAGAGGTTGCATGGTAGAGAAAAGGGCATCCCCCACTAAGCCACGAAGTCTATTTTGTACTCTGTCAAGGCAGGATAGGCTGTTTTTAGCAGCTCCTGCCCAGATATGGCAACAGTATTCCATCCTTGTGCCTAACTGTGTTGGATATATATCCGAGAGTATTTATACAAAAACCACACGCACTTTCTTGTGACAGACCTAGATAAAATAGGTAAATTTATATTGACTTAAATTATCACCTCAATAAAAAAAACACCACCACCTTGCATGTAAACCATATAAGGAAGACGTGCACGCCAGATCGATATTAATACAAACAATCAAAAATTGATTTTAATGTTTGAAACAATGTGCTACAGCACTAAATTTTATAAGATAGCAAAATTACACAGGCACGTGTTATTGTTAAAAAATTATACTACGTAAATAAGATTCAGTATTGATTATATTACATTTTTCCTTGTCCATAATATTGATTTGTATGTGTAAGCTGATATACATTTTGTTACGATTTAATAACCTCACATTGATAAAGGTCAGGTAAAGATTCGAGGAAGTTATAACCACACGATCATGACGTGTACGTCTGAAACGTACTTTTGACATATTTTTGATATATACTTTTGACGTACTTTTGATATAATTTTGTAAATTATACCTTTAGATTTCTGAATCTTCGAGATGAGGATTTATTATTCGTACTGCTTGTTCTCAACTTGAGCGTGATTTTCACAACGTTTCGGTCTTCTTCAGGTGTATGTTGTCGAATTTGGACGGAATTTCGAGCGGAATCCTTTATTTACTCCACGCGAATAGCGTGGTTTTGTTCCGTCAGCCATGGCTGGGTCGAGGTCCTAAGTAGTTCGTAATAGTATTTTTCGGTCGCCAACACTGTGGGTTGAACCATCAACCTTCAGGAGAATATCACTTTTTACAATTGATTGTTCTCTAACTCTAACAACTGCGCCACAGAAGTAGTTAGCGTACTTTCGTGAATGTTGTAATGCCCGTGGAAATGAATTTATAAATTTTAGTGTGTTTGTTTGACTTAGAAACATTAAATAAGCAAAGGCACACTTTCTTTATCGTATCCGTTCTTTCGTTCTCTCACACGTTCTCTGGTTTGACGGATGACGTAATCTATGGTGCACTGTAGTCTCACATTTAATGGTCTACGATATCTGATGTATTGTAACCTTAAAAAGCCAAAAAATAAATAGCATAATTTAGATTGTCGGACTGACTTCCGCACCTTGGTTGTTATAGTCACAACGTTTCGGCCGTTTTGCCCTCCGGCCTTCATCAGGTGTTTTGTATCGAACTGGAAAACTTTGTTAGAAGTCTCGAACCCAACCCTTATTATTATTACGGGAGTACCGTGTTCGGACCCCAGCTAGGCCCTGGGACATAGTTACTGATTATCTGTTTTGCATGTTACTTTTCACTGCCTTCGTTCAGGATTGAACTCAGCAACTTTGGTAAGTGCAAACTTTGATACATCGTCTAGACCACTCGGCCACATGTCACTAGGACAATTCTTAGTTGGTGTTTGTTAATGTTAAACCTATGTTGTTATTCAAGGTTTTCTCTCTCTATCAGAGATGTCCAAATTGCATTCAGCTCTATGCTTGGTTTGTTCAGTAGGTTGTTATGTCCGAGCATGTGAGCTGTTTCTTTAAGTTTTCTCACTTTCCAGTGGGTCTCTCTGTTTATTATTTTTACTTCATCTCATAGGGGCGATGCCCCCCCTCTTCATCCAGACATAATTGGCTATACCCGATTTTTCCGTCTCCCCTTTAGTTACCGCTTTTCAGTGTTCTTCCACCCTTACTTTGAGGGGGCGGCATGTTTCACCCTTGTAAACCTTTCTGAAACTGCATGGGATGGAGTATATGCAGTTTTTTGTCACGTTCTCCCCCATGCGGGGCTTCACTCGTACCAGGTGTCGTCGAGTGTTGACTCGCTCTTGAATACCGTCTTGATGTTGTAGGGGGCACATATTTTCTGAATGTTTTCGGAGATGCCTCGTATGTATGGTAGGCAGACCGTTGGAGGTTTTTGGGTTTCATTCTCCTCTCTTATACTATTAACACGTCTGGTCGATAGTATGCTATCGGGGTAGTTGTTACGACGGATGGTATTCTTCAACCTGACCATTTCTTGGTGGTATGTAATGGTGTCGCTACTTATTTTCTCTGCTCGATGTTGTAAGCAGCGTGCGATTCCATGTTTAATACTGTCTGGGTGATGAGAGTTGAAGTTAAGGTATTGTCCGGTTAAGGTAGGCTTGCGATATACGGATGTCTTAAACCCATGCTCTGTGCGTGATATGAGTATATCAAGGAAGGCAAGTTGGTTATCTTTTTCTTTCTCCATTGTGAACTGTATCGATGGTCTTATTGAGTTCACATGGCCTAGGAGAGCCTGGATGTCTTCCTGATGGGGCCAGAGCATGTAGGTGTCATCAACGTATCTTAGCCACATGGTTGGCTTTAAGGGAGCTGAACCTAAGGCCATGTCTTCGAAGTATTCCATGTATATGTTCGCCATCACTGGTGATAATGGCGAGCCCATAGCTAGCCCCTCCTCTTGTCGATATAGGTCAGTACCCATTCTGAAGTAGGTTGTTTCTATGCAGAATGTCAGCATTTCCATTAAGTTTGGCAATGGTACACATGTGCGCCCTTCTATGGAGAGGTCCGCAGCTAGTTTGTCTTGAATTACTGCTAGTGCCTCACAAGTTGGGACTTTAGTGAACAGGCTAACCACATCTAGGCTTACCATTTGGTTTGTACTGACGGGTGCTCCCTTGATCAGTTCCGTGAAGTGGGCAGAATTCTTTACATGTGTTGCTGACTTGCCTGCTAATGGGTTTATTATATCCACAAGGTACCTGCTCAGTGGGTGGCATGCTGAGCCTCGGCAGCTCACTATGGGTCTGAGTGGAATACCGTCTTTGTGTATCTTGGGGAGACCGTACATATGTGGTAACTTACTGTAATGCTGGACCAGCTGTCTATATCTCATCGGAGCAATGTGTTCCTTGTTTTTGGTAAGGATTTGTAACAGCTTTCTTTCGGTTTTCAAAGTTGTATCTTTCTTTATTTTACCGTAGCTACCATCTGCGATTAGGCCTACCATTTTTTCAGAGTACTCCGACATTTCCATCACCACAGTAGCATTGCCTTTGTCTGCTGGCAGAATTATTATACTGCTGTCATTCTGTAGGGGTTCTTATAGCCACCCTATCTTCCCGAGAGGTTTGATTTAGGAGGCTTGGCTTTCTCGAGTACTTGTCTCACTTTCCATCTTATTTCATCACCTTGGGTTGATGGGATTCTCAAGATTATATCTTCCCTGTGTGTTATGATATCTAAGAATGGAACGCGTTTGGTTGTTGTTGCGAAGTTGAGACCTTTATGTACAACTGCTTCCTATGAGTGACTCAGTTTGCGGCTGCTGAGGTTGATGACCGCTTTCACAGGTGAGCGGTGTTTTGATGTTACATTCCTCTGGTCTTTGAGCTTTGTGAGCATCTTTATTTGGCGTTCTTTGACCTTCTCATATTCTTGTCTGTACGATTTATCCAGATCTGATTGGATTCTCACATTGTCTTCCTCTTGAGTCACTTTGACAAGTGTTATATCGTAGACTATATGAATAACAAGTCATTACTGGGGTTGTACAGAAAGGGTTTATTTAGGTAAAAAGGTACACACATTTCTAAGCGTCCATTGACAGCTTAGTACTAAATTCTGTCTCCCCCGTGAGGAGAGTTTGCTTGTCTTTTTATAGACGTAACAGTCCATTCATTTGAGGGGTGTTGGATCAGTCCATTATATCACCTTCCTCCCAAGCTAAATTCTTCCCTAGAGTTTCGCTTTACCATTTTTTTCTTTTTTGACTTTGTCCAAATAATTCAGTTCTTTTTCTTTTTCTTTCACTTCTCCTTAAAATTTACGTTTGCGAATTTTTGGATTTTGGAGAGTGACTTGTATTTTCAGTTACTGGTGCTTCCTTTTTTGGAGGCTCTATGTGAAAAATGACATACAGTACTTCCATCGGTACTTCATTGTTTTTAACTATTTCAATATATCGGGGTCTGAGTTGGTTTATATGTTTTTTGTGGGAAAATGTCTGACTTTTTATAATGTAGACCATTCTTCCAATTCTTTTTGAGATTATGCCTTCTTCCCAAAAACTCTTCCCTGCCCGATAATTGTTGAAAAAAACTTTATCCCCCTCCTTGTATATCTTGTATCGTCCATTATCTTTTACACTTTTTTTTTACTTTTTTACTCGGAATTAACCGGTCGAACACAGAGCGCACTTTTCTGGCAAACATTATTTCCGCTGGGGATAAATTTGCATTTGTATTCGGATTAGGCGTTATCCTGTACACTGCTAAAAATTTCTGAAGACTTTTTTCTTCCGTGTCGATGTTAACGTTCTTTTTTAACGCTCGTTTAAACGTATCGACAAATCTTTCAGCTTGTCCGTTAGATCGAGGGCTATAAGTTGGTGTTGTGACATGCTCTATGGCCAGTGACTCACAGTAGATCTTAAATTCTTGACCTTTGAACATGGTGCCATTATCACTAATAATTGTTTTTGGTACGCCAAAACGCCCAAATACCTTGCCCAACGCCTTTATTGTGTTTACCGCTGTAGGATGTTTGAATTAAAAAATTTCTGGCCATTTCGTCATGCTATCTACTATTACCAGGTAATAATATCCTTTTAGAGGTCCTGCGTAATCTATATGGATCCGCGTCCATGGTATATCTGTTTTAGGCCAAGGTTGCGTCTTAATGGACGGCGCTTTTGCTGCTAGTTGGCAACCCTTACATAATTTTATCATTTTTTTCTATGTCCTGATCCATTCCAGGCCAGTACGTATATGCTCTCATTAGTGCTTTCATTCTGGAGATTCCAGGATGTCCCATGTGGAATTCTTTTAAAATTCTCTTCTGTAATACTTGAGGTATTACCACTCTATCTGCGTACATTAGAGTTTCATCGCACTTTGAAAATGGAAAAACTGTTAATCCTTTCCTCTTCTTTTCTTTTTGTCCCACTTGTTTTTTATCTTGTTAATGTATTCATCTGTTCTTGCTGCTTTCTTTATTTCCTCAAGTGTTACCGGAAGTTCCCTAACAGTATTTATTAATATATCTGTTAGTTCATTTTCTTCTTTTAGTGCAGCTATAACAGTTTCTTCAAGTAATTCAGTTTTATTTGGGATCAAACTGGACAACCCATCTGCGTGTGCAATTTTGCTGGATGCTAGGTGTTTCATTTTAAAATTGTAGTTTAACAGAATCATGCTCCATCTTTGTAACCTATTAGCCGTATGAGTAGGAACTCCTTTTTTGGAACCAAAAATCGATAACAAAGGTTTGTGGTCCCTTTCCAAGATAAAAAATCTTCCATGGATGAACCTATGAAATTTCCTCATGGCGTATACAATTGCCAGACTTTCTTTTTCTATCTGACTGTAATTTTTTTCTGCGGGTAGCAAAATCTTTGAGGCATGAATAATTGGTTTAGTCGATCCATCTTTTAGTCTGTCTAGTAGCACAGCACCTAAACCGTATTCGCTCGCATCTGCTGCTACAATTAATTCTTTTTTCGGATCGTAGTGAGCTAGTGCTAAATCCGATAACAGACATTTTTTAATCTTTAGGAATGCTTCATCACATTCTTTTGTCCAGAGCCATTTTTTATTTTTTTTCAATAATTCGTTTAAAGGTGCTCTTAGTTCATGCATATTTGGGATATAAGAATTATAATAATTTGCTAGTCCCAAAAATGACTGTAGCTGCACTATATTTTCTGGTCTAAGCATGTTTTTGATTGCTTCAGTCCTATTAGGATTAGGTTTTCTACCATTTCGATCAATCACTTGTCCCAAATATTCAATTTTGTCCATCCCAAAATTACATTTTTCGAGAGCCACTTTCAATCCATAGTTTGATATTCTCTCGAATACTTTGCCAATGTGGATTTTATGGTCTTCCACATTTTTACTTCTTATAAGGATGTCATCTAGATAAGCCATAGCAAAATCCAAACCTGCTAGCATTGTATCCATAATTTGCTGGAACAAATTTGGGGCTACTTTTAAACCAAAAGGCAAACGTTTTAGTGAAAATAGTTCTTTATAGGTATTTAATGGCAGGTACTTAGCACACTCTCCCTGAACTTTTACTTGCCAATACGCTTCAGACAAATCAATTTTTGTAAAAATTGTTCCTCCGCTTAACTTCGAAAAAATTTCTTCTGGGGTAGGAAGCGGATAGTTATGCTCCTTGAGACAATCATTTAGAGGTGTCGAAAAGTCCGCGCATACCCTGATTTTATTATTTTTCTTCTTAACGTAAACCGTGGGTGAAGCCCATTCAGAGTAGTCCACTTTTTCTATTACTCCAATATCTTGAAGTCTCTTTAATTCTTTCTCTATAGTTTCTAATGCTGAATATGGAACCTTTCTTTTGGGTTTAAAAACTGGTTTAGCCTTGTCCTTTAGTTCAAATTTCACCTCCGTTTTCGTGCAGCAACCAAAACCTTCAGAGAATACCTCTTTAAAATCTTTTTTTAATTCGTAAATAAACTTTCCTGGTAGTTTAGACTTTTCTAAACCCGCCAGACTTACTTTATTGCAAAATGAGCTCATGGGTTTTTCCGATAAATTAAAAAGAATCATTAAGTCTATACCGAACAAATTAGAATTTTTCCCCGGTACGACATATAACTTGATTTTCACAGCATTCTCCTTTAGAGACACATTGGTAACAAATTCACCCTTAAATTTTAGTTTATTCCCAGACACACTTCTGGCAAATTTTTTTTTGTTGTATTTTGTAACTTTGGAAACCCAATTTTCTTCCAAGTTACTTCGTCAATTATACTTATGTCGCTTCCCGTATCTAGAAGACAGTTCACATTACAGCCATTAATTTTAATATATTTTCTTTTATCACACCTAGACTCATTTTTAGAACCAATGGTCTTTATTTCTGCTTTTCGGTATTTTCCTTTCCTGCATACCGTTGATTTATGGCCTTTTTTATTACATGTGTTACATATTTTGTATTTAAAGTAACAATCTTTAGTGAAGTGGGTTTTCCCCCACATGTCTTACAGGATTTTTCGTGTGCACATTTCATCACTCTTTCCATTTTTTTTCCATATTTTTTTCTTCAAATTTTTTTCTTTCGATGCTTGTATTGTCCTGCTTTAAATTCAACAGTTTCTGACACTCTTCCGTAACTTCTTGTAACGTTATTTCTGTGTCTTGGTTCATAATGGATAATATCCTTGAACGAATATCCTTATCTTTAGAGGCTGTTAAACCTTACACAAAGATTAGACTTTTAAACATATCCTCTTTGAGGTCTTTTAATTTAAAGGATTCACAATGAGCATTCACTTTCCCTGCATAAGTAATAAAATCTTCGTCCTCCTGCTTCGTGATATTTAAACATTTATAACGTGTATAGAATAGACTATCTCGTTCACTGAAAATGTTTGACAATATTTTTATTGTTTCACTAAAAGAAATCTCTTCAGGTTTCTTTGGCAGGATAAAATTCGTATACTTTGTATTTTCCTGAGATCCAAGTTTTTGAAGAAGAAGGATAATCTTCTCTTCGTCTGTCCAGGACTGACATCCCTTAGCAAAAATATTTTCGTATCTCCGAAAATATGCCGGAAAAGTTAACCCATTTGTCGGCTCGTATACAAATTCGGATAAAGAATTTGCTATTCCTTCAGGAGTGAAACGACAGTCTTTCTGCTGCATTAAAATACTCTGTGTAGCAGAAGTAGCAATAACTAAAATGAGGGGAAAAACAGCTTACCTCGGGTACGTCTGTTGTGTCACCGGTTGGGGGGAAAAGAGAATTCCAAGATGGCGTCCAGGGGTTTTTATTAGCGTTTACCCCATGCACGTCTCGGAAAATTACGTTTCTTTCTCATGTGATTATGCAAATGGATAATTCCCGGCCACTATAAAAGCAGGAGGCTAGAGACGAGTCGGCAGTGTCCTGCAAATTGTGTGTGTGGGTGTTTCTGGCGATTGGAGTGTGTCTTCTTTTACCACGGTTATCACGGACAGGAATTCCCTCTCTTCTGGAGGTGGGCGATATTGACTATTTTGAAGTTGTACTGTTGCTGACAGAACATTTATTTTTTTTTGCCTACTACATTTTTGTTTCACTCTGTAGTATTTCGCTTTGCTTCAATTGATGTTGCTGAAGTAATTCCATTTGTTTTTGTTGTGCAAACAATGCCGATTGCATAGTTCTAGTGAATTCCGCTAATTGCTCCATGTTAAAAAAAATTGTTTTTTTTTTTTGTTTTTGTTTTTTTTACAAAACCACACAATTAAACAAAAGATTAACTCATATGTCCTATAAATTCAATGAATTAAAAGCACAATGTCCTTCCGAAGAGAAGAGAAAAAACACTTCCGGCCAAATAAAACTTGAAATGGACACTCTTTTTTTTAAATTTCTTTTCAAAAAAATGTTCGCTTCGAAATGTCAATTTCTTTTTTTTTTTTTAAGACTGTAACCGACTTAAACACTTACTTTTTAAATGTTGGCTCTGTCGAAGTTTTTCCTTTCTTCTTCCTTCTTTGGATTTCTTTTGTTTTCTGCTAGTTAATCATCTTGTGTGCTTATTCCTTTGCTTTGTTTTTTAGTGAGTTTCGTTCGAATTCTTCGTCGCCAGTTGGTATATCGTAGATTATATGAATAACAAGTCATTACTGGGGTTGTACAGAAAGGGTTTATTTAGGTAAAAAGGTACACACATTTCTAAGCGTCCATTGACAGCTTAGTACTAAATTCTGTCTCCCCCGTGAGGAGAGTTTGCTTGTCTTTTTATAGACGTAACAGTCCATTCATTTGAGGGGTGTTGGATCAGTCCATTATATCAACAAGGAACGATGTTAAGGTGTCGGAGATTTCGTTCCTTAGTTTTTGTTTATTACAGCGGGTGTATTGGATCCTTTCTCGAACGAGGGCATGCCCTGCCCTTTCCGCGACTCTACGTGCCTTCCTGGAATCCACTGTTGTTTGTAATGTCAACCCTGCTCGTATGAGTTTTAAGTCTCTACATCTGTACAGGAAGGTTAAATGGTTAGCGAGTCTTGCCAGTTTCATATGACAGCAGACAAAGGCAGTGAAAAGTAACATTGAAAACAAAGAATCAGCAACTATGTCCCAGAGCCTAGCTGGAGTCCGAACACGGTACCCCCGTAATAATGATAAAGGGTTGGGTTCGAGACTTCTAACAGACGGTTCCCCAGTTCGATACAAAACACCTGATGAAGGCCGGTGGGCAAAACGGCCGAAACGTTGTGACTATAACAACCAAGATGAGGAGTCAGTCCGACGATCTCAATCAATTAAAACACCTCATCTAAAAAATACAGACAGTTACTAAATAGCATAAGTTTCAGATAATTAACAATAAAAATGTATGAACAAAAATACATGAATAATAGACGAACAGAAGGTCGTTCGTTTTAATGGTACCACTCCCGTATTTTTTAATACATTTTCACCCCAAACAAGTCACATTGCCACTTTGGTGTAGTGGGCTACTATCAGGGGCAACAACAACTGGGGTACTATGTAGGGATTCGGGAAGCAAGAGGTCGGTTCACGTTACACTGGAACTTCTGCATGTCAGTACAGTTGGGTAAGTAGGGACCTGGAATAGAATTCCAGAGTCTAGCCGTTCTGGGGAATAAACTACTGGAGTAGAAATATCTTTTTACATCTAGGGATCTCTACTGTGTGTGGGTGGGATTTAGCTCCCTGTTGGATTTGTCGAGGGTGTCTACGTCGTGCGGGCACAAGTGCTTGCAGTTCGCCAGAGCATTCACCATGAAAATACTTGTAGAACAAGCAGACGGATGCAAAGTTTCGTTGATGGGACAGAGGCTGAAGCTTAGATACCAGTTCAGGGCCTATCAGATTGGCGACTCTCTTTTGAACATTGTCTAGGAGCGAGAGACTAGTAGCAGATGCACCAGCCCAAATGTGACAGCAATACTCCATACATGGGCGAATGATGGCCTTATAGAAGTACAGGATACTTTCGGGTGTTAGTAGTTTTCTAGCACGGTAGAGAGAGCCTACCTTCTTCGCATCGGCACTGGCAATGCTTTCAATGTAATAGATCCAACTCATGTTTCCTGTGAACGTTAGGCTAAGAAGTTTGAAAGATGTACTCTCAGATAAAGAGTCACTGGTCATTGCTATTGGTGGCAGGGAAGGTTTCTTGTAATTACTGAAGGAAACCAGTTTAGTCTTGGCAGCATTGAATGTGACTATCCATTTTTGTCCCCATTCCACTACAGATTGGAGGTCATCCCCTCTCTTTAATTTTTTTAGATAAAAAGTAAGAGGCTAAAATTTTGGAATGATATGCGTAAACCAGTTTGATCTATGGTATCGCAAGCCAGTAAATATTGAAACAGTTCACTATCAGGGACTGGGACTTGAACTGGGACCTTTTAGTAGAGCAGTAGTTCAGATTTTATTTCTGTTAATACATTATTTAATGACGCCGTAATTTATAATGTCATGCATTTTCTGACCTCATACATTGTAGGTGATGTTTATCTTCCCCCAACAACGAGAAGACCAACACAGGGGCAGGAAAGTAGAAAGTTAAAACGCCATTGCACAAGACAAAAACCACTGCAGCCTGCAAAATATGTTTTGGCAACCCCTACTGAAGTTGCCCGCTAGGATCGTTTCAGGAGATAAATAACTTGGGCTGTGACAAGAGGATATTCTTTTCATTGTTTTAACTCTCTAGTATATATCCGACACAGACACAGTTAATCAATAGAGAACACTATCATTCTATCTAAAAAATATATAAAATATTAATTGATATATACTCGAGAGTCAAAATAATGAAAAGAATATTCTCTTGCTATAGCCCTATTAATAACATATTAAAAAATAACCCTGAGATGAGAGACTCGAATATAAGAAAAACGGATATAAGAGAGATTTTCTCTAGTCCAAAATTAGAATTTGTGTTAATGTACACTGTAACTCGGATATAAAGAAACTCGGATATAAGTTTAACCCGGAAATAACAGAACTGTAGGGACCGGAGGGGAAGTCTCTTATATCCGGGTTACACCATATTTCAAAGAGCGTGAATGTAAAGCTTAGGATTTTTTTTTACACAGTGATCACCACTTATCAAGGCCCGGAAGCCACTCAGGGATAAGGGTTATAAAAGGATCGGTGACTTTTTAAAATTTACAGGACTATACTTTATGAAGCAGGGAACAACTACCCCCACAATAATTCAGACTGATGTGATGTTAGGGCCGAGGAAAAAAAAAACGATGTCTAATGAAGTATGTAACCGTGAAGAAGAAATATTTTCATTTCTTATCGATGGGTCCAAAAGCAATTTTCGCGAAGTGTTTCGACAGATAATTGTAAATAACCAAGTATAATGAATACCTTAAGAGGGGCCAAATGAAAATTAGCACACCTTTACACAGGGGGGCATTTATATTAACCCTAACACGCCATCGGGAATAGCTAGATCCGTTTAGCCTCGGTCGATATAACAAGAACCGCTGGTACATAATGTCACCCTGTCAACTCAGTAATTACCTGGCGGATCACCGACAATATCGTGTGTGAGAAAAAAAAAATTATTTATCTTAATGAACGTTTCTCCCCGCATTTCTCATTGCTTCCTCTCAAAAATACGTGCATGTTCTACCGAGTAAAGACCATTAATATATACGCAAATCAATCAGTTTCCCTATTAGTTCTATTTACTTATGCACACAGAAACTCTCACATGTTTTCTGGTATTGTTATACAAAAGTCGCATCACCAATGTATACGTCTGTCGGATAATATAATTCCAAAAGCACACAATTTAATTGTTTTGTAGCATTTTTTTTACATAAGAGTCGCCACTTATCAAGGCCCGGGGACCACTCGAGGATAAGGGTTAATGGGTGTACAGCAGTTACTGGGACAGTATCGTAGTAATCGCTAATAATGAAAATTTGGTAAATTGATTACTTAAAGAGACGGCTCATCAAGAACTTGTTCAAGTTGGACTTTAAGACGACTATATTGTAGTCAGCTGGAAAGCAGAACAAACAGAAGGGAGTTCCACATGCGTGCAGTTCTAAGAAATAAATTTTGTTCATGGAATTTTCGTTAAGGTTTAGGCAGAGATAAAGAGAGGGAGAAATTATTGATAGTGGTTTACACTAGACGAGTGTTTTTCGTGAAAGTCAACCAATGGGGGGGGGCATAGATTAAAGCTCAGATGAACACTTGCAATGGAAATTGTAGTCAACTGGAAAGCAAGCAAACAAGAGAGGGTTCAACAGTGTTCTATAACTAGTGTACCAAATTGAACATGTTCTTTAATCGGGTGTGTTATAACTTGGAGAGATGTATACTACGAACGTAACGGGGCTGTATATTCTGTGTGTATATTAGTGCTATACTAAATTACACAGATTATTACGTTGTTAGTGGCAGGCCAAATCTCATAGACGTATAACTTGTGTTGTAATGCTGTCACAAACGTTGACGTTGACGTATTGACAATATGTTTACATATGAGGGAGACAATTATTGTACTAACGAATATTTGTACATGATGACGAGAGTAGGACGTGTTCTTGGATGAATAACGAAGAGAGTGTATACCATAGCGATTCATATAATAGACTGTCTGTACATTTAACATGTAGAATGATGCTGGTATTTTTTTCTACATTTTTACCCCAAACAAGGAACATTGCCACTTTGATGTAGGGAGCTACTATTAGGGACACAGGCTACAGGGATACTAGGTGGGGAGTTGAGCAGCAAGATGTCTGTTCACGTTACACTTGAACTTCCGCATGTCAGTACAGTTGAGGAAGCAGGAAGCAGGCAGGGAGTTCCAAAGTCTAGCGGTTCTGGGGAAGAAACTACTGGAGTATGAGGCTCTCTTACATCTAGGGATCTCTACTTTGTGTGGGTGGGATTGTACGGCTTGTCGAGTTTGTCGGGGGTATTTACGTAGAGGGGGTACAAGTGCTTGCAACTCGTTGGAACATACACCGTTAAAGTACTTGTAGAACAGGTAGAGGGATGCTACATTACGTCGATGGGACAGAGGCTGAAGCTTGGATGAGAGTTTAGGACCTATTAGGTTGGCAACTCTCTTTTGAACCTTGTCTAGGAGTGAAGGCTAGTAGCAGATGCACCGGCCCAAATATGACAACAATACTCCATACATGGGCGAATGGTGGCTTTATGTTCAACAAATGTGGACAGTACATGTAAAACAGTTCATTATAAGCGACAGATAAACGTATACCTGGTTGTTCAAAGATGATATGACACAATCGTTATATTTATATATAACAATTTTTATTCTCTGGCTCCTGCTCGACATTTTTAGAGATGACAACTTTCTGTTCACATTTGGAATAAGCCGATTCCTAGTATCATAAGAGAGACTCTATTTGACTTCTAAGCCCCGTCTCTCTCTAACTAACTGAGCAATAACTAATCCTGTATATATAAAACTATTCGCTTCCAATTAAGTAACTATACTAATATCTTTTAAAATGTGATGTTGAATCACGTTTTCTCTGGCTCAATTTTATTGTTTTTGTATTTAGGTTTGAAGACCTATTGTTTATGTCCACCACATTATTTTCTTGTTATTGTTTCTAAGTTACATGAATATTTTACTAAACGTTCCTTTCTTTCAAAACCTTCTCTTTGCATACCTTTGTATACATAGCAGTTAACAATATAATAATGTTCGTTATCTAACATTATAACTTTAATAATAGTCAGTTTTTTTTTCTGAATAGACTATCAGAAAGGAAACCCGGTGTTGTCACAGCATAAATTACGAACGTTTTCAGAGTGGGTTTATTGGATGTAAAATAAAAGTAAGCATTGGTATCACTGTGATGATTTTGATGCTCATATAGAATACATAATTATTTTACGGCGTCTGAAATCTACTAATTTGATGAATGACGTTTACATATTTAACATCCTATTTATCGTTATTTACTTATCCGTATAGTATTCACGTGTGTTCCTTTAAATTATGGCGAAATAAACACGCTGCCAGTTTTTGTAATACCAAAACATAAAATATATTTGTGTTGAATAATTAACAGTGTTAAAAGTTTATTAGTTATTATCGATTTTGCGTGAACAGCCGCCAGAAATGTCGGAAATATCCTGTTCCTATGTCTATCCTCGTAACCATGTCACTAGCTAAACGTTTTATCTGGGCTGACGTTATCTTCCTGGTAGTCAGGGACCCGAATCTTAGATTAACCACTAAGGAGATTGTCTTATCAGTAGGTGCAAATTAGTGGGGCTGCTGTATTGCCATTTGATGAATGGATTCTAGACCATGCAGTAGCTTCTTGTGGGGCTTCTCGATGCCATATTAGTGAGTTGTTACGGCTTTACCTTTTCATGTGCTACAAAAAATATATGTTATCTATTTAATGATATTCTTAAAATAGTCTATATTTGAGTGTGATTTATTGTTTATAGAATAAAGTGTAGCAATGGGTTTCAGCTAAAGATGTTTATATAAATTCGCTAGGTTAAATATAAACAAAATAACCTTGGTCACACAGACGTGGAAAGGTTACGCGTAAGGGGTAAGTGTTCTTTTTGCAGAGGTCGGGAAGTTTAGAGTCGAGAGTTGGAATTTGATCACGAGAGTGAACAGACGACAGAGTTCGTCATGGGACTGGACAGACGGCCAGGAAGCGGGCTGGGAAGAATAAACATGTGGACAAGAAATGCAGACCCTGTAAAAACCATTTGAGACAACTGAAATAAATTTATAACATAAAAATATAAAGTGTTGTTCTGTGGTTTCACAAAAGAAGTAAGAACATATGTCTCAATTAGATGGTGCTTGTCGTTTCATGGTTGCGTCACGGAGCTCAGCAAGTGAAGATAAAAGAACTCTTCAAGAAAAATGGTATGAAGCATATATTCTTCTTCTAATATATAAACCGTAATATATACCCGTGTGATAACTCTGATACAACATAACTCAGTTTATACGTCGATATTATATCCCCTGGCTAAACAATAATACGTACAAGTTATACGTTTTTATGGTAATCCCGTTATAGGAAAAGTATCTCCTTTCACCTCTCAATACAATACAACATATGTCGTTTTAATATATCTCCCACCATCATTAAAATTTGTCTTAGAGCATATCGAGACAATGTGGTTATTTATTGATAACACCTAATATGAAGTCTGTTTAAAGCAAAGTTGGTTTACGCAGAGTCGGCCTACATTATCGTCCCAAATAGCATGATCTAGCTAGAGGACATGTTTTTTTTTGTTGTTTTTGCTTTTTACATAGGCATCACCACTGTTCAAGATGGCTGAAGAGCAGGCGGGATCGCTAAAGCTGCGAGAAGTCTCCTCCTACATAAAACGCCTTGTATTTCTGAATGTTCATACTTCTGTTACTGGTCAATCTCAACATTGCGTAACTTTCGTGATCTGAGGGGAACGAGTGCGTCAATGTGATGCATATAATAATAAACCTGTAGGTCGGTCATTGGCATGTGACCGACCCACGTGTTACACTAAATGTCTTGGAAACAGTCCGCCTAGGAAGATCTGTCGATTAGAAGTCTTTCTGTCTAGGTAAGATTAAAGGCATACCTGGAAGGTTGAGTGTGTCTGTCTCGTTCTTCTCCAAGAATGACGTCTTCTTCCCTGAGGGTTTGGCATGTTTGGAATCTTTTTTCTCCAGGTCCGCCTCGTTTATTAATGCAGACATTTAAGGCAGACACAAAAAAACGACGCACGACACAATCGTAATATATGACAAATATAATTAACTATTTCGTTTTACAAGAATTACAATATTTTTTTTTTTACAAAAACAATTTACAAGTCATAAATAACTATCACAGTTAAAACTAGCTAACCTAAACTAGTGCTGAGGGAGGGGGTGCCCCCTCTTCTCTCATTTACGGAGAGACAAAAATATGTGCTCACGCACTGGCTGCCCGGACAAAAAGAGCTCGAGAAAAAGAATGGGATCTTGTTGCATATTTCTGTGTATCCCTCCGCCTACGACAAAATCACATCCTGGTCATGCTGGGGTAGGGTTAACAGCCACCACAACCGGGTCACTAAGATATAGTCCCACATAACATGCTCACATCAGGTGATAATGAAAATGATAATAACGAGGGTGTATATTCTGAATCACGTTAGTGCTTCTTTTAGAGGGATGCCATCTAAAAGAATAAATAGCTTGCACGTGATATTAGGTCGTGCAAAAATAACTTCGTTTCTTTGGGGTTTTTTTTACGTTCAACTATATATATATATATATATATATATATATATATATATATATGCAAACGACATTACTTTTGCACCAACCTAAAAATAGATTTTTTGACAAATTATATTATTTTGGTGTTGTCTCGTGCGATATAGTGATATGACATCACTTCCGGTACGTGCGATCAGAGAGTTGGAGATTATATGACATTAAAAGTGAAACGTAAGCAGTATTATCCGCCGCGGATCGCGAGGAACAAACGACTATAATCTTTGGAAAGTATACCCTTTCATTTTATTATATAGCTTATTGTCACGAAACTTCAGTTACTTTACTGACAATAAAAACTACTAATCGCATAAACAGGTGCTCCTAATGTTTAATGTCTCTGCTTTTATGTGTGAGCTGAATGTATGCGTTTATAGAAATGTTTTTATAAATGGTCACCGTTTCTGTGTCTATAAGTTGATATTAGAGACCAAACAATTATGTTTCATTTAATACCGGTGATATTACAGGTAACAAAGAAAAAGTGTCCTCTTTGCCATCTCGAATTTATCATTTAATGGAGGGTTCTTCGGTTTGCTCGTATAGATATTTCTAAATACTCATCACAGAATCTAAATGTATTATTATTATTATTATTATTATTATTATTATTATTATTATTATTATTATTATTATTATTATTATTATTATTATTATTTGTTCACAAGGAGCTTTCACACTGGTTGTCAAAGATCTCTTCTTAAAAGCAATCTGTACTGTTCCCTGGAAGTTGAGTTACAACAAGTCTCCCCAGATGTCCAGCGCTCTCCACCTCCTTCGACAACATTTGCAAATGAATTTGCGTCATTACTAGGGCTAGGACAACAGCATATTCTTTTCATCGTTTTGACTCTCGAGTATATATCAGTTGATATCTTATATGCTTTTAGATAGAGTCATGTGGTTCTCGGTTGGTTAACTATGCCTTACCGTGTCGGATATATAGTTGAAAGTAAAAACAATGAAAATAATATTCTGTTGTGCAAGCCCTAATAATTACCATTGATTTTTCACTAGCAACGGCCATTGATCTCTGGAATCTGAGTGGCAATAAGCCCCCTCGAGGTCCCAGTTCTCTTCGAACTTGTCCTGCGGAGATCTGGTCAGTGCTCACTCATCGGTCTTTTCATCCTTTGTTGTTGTTGTTGTTATTATTATTATTATTATTATTATTATTATTATTATTATTGTTGTTGTTGTTGTTGTTGATGATGATGATGATCGCGGTGCGGTTTCACATAATTCATCATTAAAGAATTCTCTTTATTAACAACTTGTAGGGTTTCCTAAAGTTTGAATTATAAATGGTCTTCCTAGCTTCTGTTTCCAGAATTTCCCCTGGGCTATGTTGTATCAGTTAAGATAAAAATGAAATGTAATAAGTCTTCAGATGTACCTCTCCACCTTACAGTATATCGATACACTAAGGCTGACTGGGATAGCTTCCGTATATTCATATCTGATCTACCTCTGCATTCCATGTTTTAAAAGGATGTGTCCTCTATAGTATCAGACATTGCGAATGGTTAACTGTAGCTACCAATGTAATAGATGTACTGAAACTACAGCTGCTTTCAGGACTGCCAGCAACCACTGTAAAAGAGTAATTAAAAAAGCAAGATGGATATATGCTCAGTCCATTAAATCCAAAGTAGAGGAGTAGCGGCTTGGTTCCCACCAGTTTTGGCAAATAGCAAACAAGATGCTGAACAGAAGCGTTCGTTCTATCCCAACCATCATCAATGGACTTGAGGTCATCTCGTCAGCATCAGACAAGGCCAAAATATTTGCCAAGAACTTTGCAGCTAATTCTACCCTATGCAACCAAGGCCATCAACTCCCCGTTTTCCTCCTATAACAGACAATACGCTATGTTTATTGATTCCAATAAAGCAACTGGCCCTGACGGCATTCCGATTATAGTATGAAAAACTTCAACCAGAACGTGCTCCCATATTTACAAAACTGTTTAAGCGTGGCCTTAAGTGCTTCCCAACACCCTGTTAAACCTCAGTATGCCACGTATTTAAGAATTCAGGTGATGTCATCTCTCTTTTAGTGCAGACCAATAAATATCCTGTGTGTCGTGAGTAAGTTGCTGGAATCCATGCTAAATAAAGAAGTAGTCAATCACCTCAACAGAAATAACCTTCTTAGTGGCATGCAATAAGGTTTCCGTTCTGTTAGATCGACAGCAGATGTGTTAACGGTTATATCTCATGGGATTAGTAAATCTCTTGAAAAAGTCTTCCTTTCTATGGCAATTGCTCTTGACATATCAAAGGCCTTCGATAAGGTATGTCATAAAGGGATACTTCACAAGATTTCCAGCTGCGGTATAACTGGAAATGTTTTCTCAATTATTAAATCATTTCTCTCTGATAGACTCATAAGAGTAGTGGTTAGTGGGTAGAAATCAGAGGCCCATAGTATAAATGCTGGAGTTCCTGTGGGGTCCATTCTGGGCCCAGCTCTCTTCCCAAAACGATCTCCCAAAACACATACTTAAATCATATATTGACATTTATGCTGATGATACGACCATCTATGGTAACATATAAAAGGCCGTAAATGACAAAAATCTCTTTGATTCTCTCTCCTCTGATCTTGAGTGCGTGGTACAATGGAAGAAGAGGTTGATGGTTACTTTTTAATGCATCTAAAACCAAGCTTCCATCCTTACATCATCGACGCTTTGATCCCCATCTGGCATCAATTGAAATGGATGGCTCTCGTCTTGGAGAAGCTCCATGTTTTGACAAACTTCTAGGATTGAGCTTTACTCCTGATCTAAAATGGAACACTTACACCAAGTCTGTTGCCAAAGTCGCTGGAAAAATGGCAGGATCCTTCTACCGCTCCAGAAGATATCTCACTGCTGATGCAATTCTCTATCTAAGTAAAAGTAACGTACGTCCAAGGATGGAGAACTGCTGTCACATCTGGCAGGAGCTGCTAAAAACAGCCTATCCTACCTTGACCTCTCTCTCCCACAGAAGAGACGTTGCGAGACTGTCTTTGTTTTAGCGTTATTTCCATGGCGAGTGCTCGTCCGAGCTCCAATCTCTGGCCCCCCTTGCCAATCTTTCACGAAAAACACCGGCCAAGCTGAACCCACTGTCAATAATTTTCCCCACTCTTTATCTATACCTAACTCAAACGCAGATTCCATGACCAAAACCTGACTACAATTTGGATGTCTTCAAGTCCAACATAAACAAATCCCTGATAAACCGTCCCGTTTAAATAAGACACTTTAACAAAACTCCATTACTAACGATTACTACGATGTTATCCATTTGATTACTGTATACGCAATAACCCTTATCCCCGAGTGGATTCCGGGCCTTGATAAGTGGTGATTACCATGTAAAAAAAGGTTTCATTTCCTTCATTGATAATTTATACAAAATTTACCATTGATTTATCGCTGACATCGATCAGTGCTACCTACTGGAATTTGGGTGCTTATATGACTTCCCAAGGTCCCAGTTCTCTTTGCACTAATCCAGCGGTTGTTTGATTAGTATTTCTGTTCCCGCTCTTCGACGCATCGATAATTCAGTGTGGTGTTAGTCGTGCAGACTCTAAATGTTGAGGGAAAGAGGGATAGTCACTTTAGAGTTTTGAGGTCCCAGTTTTGTTGGTTTAGTATTTCTGTTTCAATAATGTTGAAGGTTCCATGCACGAATTCTATTAATTTTACGTACGTTCGATATTGTCGCGATTGTCGTCAACGTGTATTGGTTTAAAAACTCGAGTGTTTTCCCCAGGATTTCAGCTGTTTTAAGCATTACTTCAGTTGCACAGCCCCGGTATATCCGTCGATTCCGGTTTCTCTTAGTTGTTTTTAAACTTCTTTCGAAACGTTACTACTGCTCCAACAGTTATTAATAATGTATTGATTTTATTCATATTATATATCCCTACAAGTTCTCTTGAAAGTTCCACTTTTTTTTCGTATTTCTGTCTCTTTGATCTTCAAGGCTGATGGAATGGAAAAATCCGAAGATGGTTGTTTCATCCATGTCTGATTTTCTTGCTCGGATGAATTCATCTGTGAGTATCTCTGTGTCACCAAGGATACTGCGATTTGCATTTTCCTGTACTGTTTCCGGTTTGTGTTTGAAACATTTGTCCACATGTTTGAGGTGCAGAGCTAAAATACACTTCCCGATGTATTATCCATTCACTAGGAGTTTTTAGACAAGCTATCATTAAAGATCTCTCCATTAAAAAACAAGCTGTGGTGTTCCCTGGAAGCTGAGTGACAAAAACTCTCTGCAGATTTCTAGTACTCTCCACGTCTTTTGACACCATTAGCAAATTAATTTGGGTTATCGCAACGACCTTTATCAATGATTCTTATTAGTAGCAACCATAAGTCTTTACTGGAATTTATGTGGCAATAAACTTCTCCACGGTCTCCTTTTTTAAGTAATTCAGTGAAGGCTTTGTTATTGTTTTATCTCCTCGGGTTTTTTTTTATTATTTGATGCGAGGCCAGTCGTTCTTTTGCCAGTTTTTACATTGTGGGGGAAAGAAGGGGGCGGAAGGCGAAAGAAGGTTCGGAGGGGAATGGGAAATATGACAATTTACATTTTTGTGCACTTTCCTTGGTTACGTATTTTGTTTCTCTGGTATTGCAGATTCTATAAGTCTAGAAAGAATTTGTTGCTCCTGTAGACTATTTTCTACAGCGAAGGGTTTCCTTACGATTTTAACTTTTTGCAGTATCGTTCGTTGAATAATATCAATAATCCTGTCGATTTCAATTTATCTTAATCTTTTTTCTAAGTTGTGTTTGTAGTGTTCCTACATTGATTATTATATATGATATATATATATATATGTATATATATATGTATGTATATATATATATATATATATATATATATATATATATATATATAATATCCGTTCTATTGTCAGTTCTGCAGATTTGTTTCGTTTTTCCGTATCTTTGATCTTCAGCACTTGGTTCCTGGGATGGCTAAATGTGCAATTTAACAATTTCTTTTCTTCTTGTTACTATTATGCCATGTGTTCTTTGTTCTTACACGAGTTTATCTGTTTGTGTTACTACGACTCTAAGGATTTTGTGTTGATTTCTTTCCTGTTTGGTCTCTGGTGTGTGTTTGAATTATTTATGTGTAGTCATTTGTAAGGGTCACGGTGCCTACCCCATATACTTGTGCCTGTCCTTATATTCTTGTTGGGCTGCATTCACAATATGTGGTTTACTGTTTCTTAGCTCTTCCCACATCGTTTACATTTACTGTTTTATCGTTTTGATGAGGTTAGTTCTAATTGCGTTGTTCTGTGCAACTCTCAGTAGGGATTCTCTTTCTATGTTCATGTAGCCTATTTCTAGCAACATCAAATGCTTTCAATATTTTCTTATTATTGAGAACCTAAACATCTCACACATGATACACGAGAAAATAGTAGATACAACTAGATAAGATGGAATATTGCTGCCATATCTGGACAGGAGCTGCTAAAAACAGCCTATCCTGTCTTGACAGAGTACAAAATAGACTTCGTAGCTTAGTGGGGGATGCCCTTTTCTCTACCCTGCGACCTCTCTTCAACAGAAGAGACGTTGCGCCCCTATCCTTGTTTTATCGTTATTTCCATAGCAGGTGCCTGTCTGAACTCCAATCTATGGTCCCTCCTCGCCAATCTTTCACGAAAAACACCCGTCTAGCTGAATCCACTGTGAAAAATTTTCCCCACTCTTTATCTGTGCCTCAATCAAAACGTTGATTCCATGAACAAAGCTTCTTTCTTAGAACTGCACGCCTGTGGAACTCTGTTCCGACTGCCTGCTTCCCACCTGACTACAACTTGGATGTCTTCAAGTCCAACGTTAACAAATTCCTAATGAACCGCACCCTTAAGTAAACACTTCATCAAATCTCCACACTAACGTACTATACTTGCAATAACCCTCATCCCTGAGTAGCTTCCGGGCCTTGATAAGTGGTGATCACTGTGTAAAAAAAAAAATTACAAATCTGTTATCGAGCCAAATACATATACTATTGTCTTCTTTGTTATTTGACGCATCCTTTCTTTTCTGCAACCCTTTTCTTTCAACCTGACGTTGCTTGTCTCAGTTTGTTTTATAAATACTATTGTGGCATATATCCTTTAGAATTGCCTGCTTCCTTTGTTGCAGCTCGTTTAAGAATCTTTAAAGCGAGGAAAGGTGTGAAAAGATGAAGGAAAAGCATTCGAAATAGGAGAGAGATTGACCTGAGTCATACGACTTTTTTATTATATTTTACTTCAGTCGAAGTTCTCAGAAATCAAGGTGCTCACTACTATATTCAAATATTCCATTACAGTTATTTATCTCTTAAACACTAAGTTAATAAAGAATATTAGGACATAATTTTCCTCTCCCCAATTAACCATTTTTCTATGGTGCAGTATATCTTTCGGTTTGATATCTTGGTCTTACTGGATACGAGGACTAGAATTTATCTTGTCTGGTGAAGTATCCAGCTTCGTGTAATTACTTGAGTTAACATCATTTAGGGGAGGGGCGATATTCTTTATAAAAGCAAATGCGAGTAAGCCATAGGGAGGATATTTTATTTAGGCAACGAATACTATTTGATTTTGAATATTTAGTCTGGATTTATTTCTAGAGAGAAGTATTCTCATGCCAGGTTGTTCTGACAAACCTCTGTATAGAGAGACCTTAGATACTCGAGGATAGCGTGCAGTCGGCATAAAATGGCGATTACTGGTGGGAACAACATACCAGTTTATATTTTGCGCTCAAATCAACATTAGAGCCTTGCAGAAAAACTGGATATTGATCATTAATCAAAGTCGCATATAAAATTATATATTTTCTAGTTGGCTATTGCTGGTATATTGACTTGGAACTGTTACCTTTAATTTTACGAGAGATGTGTTCCCTGACATTTGCAATGTTTTCCCTCATCTCGCATTTACTCGAGCGTTCAGCATTCATCCTATTCCACACTCTTTCGAATTCTGTTTTGAACATAATTAGCTATAAGTGCCCGTTCCTGTGGCTTTCAAATTAAAGCAACTACACGTCACAGCCTTTGCTTCCTAATGTCAGTTTTAGCGTCAATATAACGGCTTCCTACTTGTTTTCTTTTCGTTAGTTTACGGCTTTTTTTTATTTATTTTATTTTATTTTATTTATTTATTTATTTATTTTTGTATTTTTAGTTATTTTCGCTTTTCTGTTTTCGCAATCTTGTGACATTTGCGCATGCACTAGCAATTGTTTGGATGGCATTTTCCCGAATGAAATTACATCTATTTTTTTTTAAATCTTTTTTCGGACGCAAATTACACATTCAATTAACCGTACTTTTTTTTCTCCTTGTTATATAATATATGTTTATTATGCTTACTGTTTGATCGGTTCCGGGCATGGTAACAGGCATAGCAGTGTAAAGTAGAAAAAAAAACTGTTCTCCGCAATCCATCATCTAACAGAAGTTATCTTGATCGTTTTTACTATGCTATCGATATTTCCATTATGGGTTCTCAACTAAAACCCAATCTCGGGTTAATCACCTTCCGTGCAAACATCATCTCTATGCAATAAAACTAAAAGAGAGTTCCACGAGGAATTATTCTTTCCTACAGCTACTCACGTAATTAACACGCTACTGCTGTAGTATTTCCCTCTATGCTAAAACATGGCCATAAACAAGACCAATGTAAACAAGTAGTTTTATTTTATCTTATAAATTTACCAGCCGCATATACACGGTGTTGTCTGGTGGAAACATATTGCCGGGAAAAGGTTGTCGTTACATACTATTATAGATACATCGAGTGTCCTGACTTATAACGAAAAATAATCACACGTTAAATTTAAGAAAGCATAAAAGATATCCATCTTAATCTATAAAAATCAATCGTGAAGTAACTCTCATAGCTTTAAAGGGAAATAACTTTCGTCAACTGTTGTCAGGCATTAGTAATTGACAATATATTAATTTATCTTTTAACAAAATGAAAGAATAAATTAAATAAATCGTCTTTAAGTAACAGTTCTAACAATAAACTAATATAAACTTTGATCTACTTCTTAAAACAGATTTTTTAAATGTAAAATGCAAATGCAAGTACTAATTGAATGTAGATTTCTGTTTCATTTTTAACCGGTGGTGTATGAATGTGTAAAAGTTCGTTTCCAGTATGAACATTCATTTGTCAAACAGTAATTTTTGTACGTATTAATAAAATTCTCAGCCAACTATAACAGACTATAGTTCCTTTCAAAGTACTATTTCGCCACTCAATTGAAAATCTTGTTAAATCTTATAATGGGCCTTCATAGTGGTAAACCAATTTTATTTTTAAAAAGCAACCTTTTTTTCTATATTATTACTCTGTATATATTTCTTAATATTGTTTCTTAAAGTGTTTTTTTATTCCATTATACATGCTTGCGGGATTGCTTCATTTGCTTTGTTTTTATTTGTTTTAACCCCCCTCAGAAAAAAAATGTATATATATATATATATATATATATATATATATATATATATATAGTAATTTATAAAATATATATGGCGATTAAGCTACACTGAATATTCTGCGTTTCATCCAACTATAGGATTCGTCAGGCGTATGCGCGTATTCTGTCGTTGCTTGTTGTTTTTATATATGTTGAGGATTTCTTGTTGGCCAATCAGCTTTCTAGTCTCCACCGCGCCCCTTCCTATCAGCCAATGGGCATGCATTTTATCAAACAAAGGATCTGTTTTAGAACTAGGTTAGTGGTTTTAGGTGGCCGTTCTCCTTTTTTTTATACATATAAATATACCTATGTGTACACAATAATGCACATATATATACATATATACATACATATATATACATATATGTGTGTGATCGTTTATGTATATTCATGTTTATTTAATTTATTTATTTGTTTGTTTTCTATTGTTATTGTTAGTTTTAAAGCTAAACAAGAAATCCTCAACATATATAAAAACAAGAAGCAAGGACAGAATTCGCGCATAAGCCTGACGAATCCTATAGTGGGATGAAACGCAGAATATTCAGTGTAGCTTCATCGCCATATATATTTTATAAATTACTAACTAGCTCTACCTACGTATTGAGCACTTTTGAAGTAAATACTTAAAGTTTACGCATAAATCTATACTTTCGTATATTAAATTTATGCGAATAAATAAAGTAGTTATATATATATATATATATATATATATATATATATATATATATATATATATATATATATATATATATATATATATATATACTGGGTCATATGGTCCATCTTTTTCTTTTTTGGCATCTTTTCTTTTCCTTTCTCGTCGGCGGTTATGAAGGGGCTGATTAATTTGTTCCTTCCGTTGTTCAGTAAGTAATTTCCACGTTGTAGGTAAATAAATTATAGGTCTATATGTGCTGGGAATTTCCTCTTTTCCTGTGTCTTTCTGTACCAGTGTGGTACTATCTTTGGTCACCCATTCTGGTAAATGTGCTTCGTGTATAAATATTTTCAGTTGCTGAACTATCTTTTCCTGTAACGTTGTGAATTTCTTAAAGCAATAGGCATATATTCCGCCATGATTAGGTGCTCTGCAGTTGGCCAATTTTTGTAGAGTTGTCTTGCGAGTTTCCTTGCTGATTTCATTCTTTGTTCCTTCTTTGATTTGCTATGAATGTTCTTTCATTTCTTTCAACCATTCTGATTTTCTTTAATGATCCTTTAGTTTTTCCCATATATGGCTCCAGTAACGTTTTCTTTCCGCCGGGTCCTTTTTTTTACATAAGAGTCACCACTCATCAAGTCCCAGAATCCACTCGAGGATAAGGATTCAAGCATGTACAGTAGTCAATAGAACAATACTATAGGAATCGTCAGTAGTGTTAATTTTGTTAATTGGATTACTTAAGAGGAACGGCTTATCAAGAATTTGTTTACATTGGAATTGACAACGACCAAATTGTAATCTGCTGGAAAGCAGGCTTACGGAAGACAGTTTCACAGGTGTGTAGTTCTAAGAAAAAGGCTTTGTTCATGGAATCTACGTTTAGTTTTAGGCACAGATAAAGAGTGGGGGAAATTATTGATAGTCTTTTCGGCTAGAAGAGTGTTTTTTTTCCTGAAAGTGTGGCGAGAGGGGACCATAGATTGAAGCTCAGGCGAGCACTTACCATAAAAACAACAATAAAGCAGAGACGCTGGCAGCATCTCTTCTGTGAGAGAGAGATTGCAGGGAAGAGAAAAGGGCATCCCCTACTAGGCTACGAAGTCTATTTTGAACTCTGTCAAAGCAGGAAAAGTTCTTTCTAGCAGCTTCTGTCCATATGTTGTAGAAATACTCCATCCTTGGATGTACCTAGCTCTTATAAAGGTAAAGAATTGCATCAGCAGTGAGATATCTACTGGATCAATAGAAGGATCCCAAAATTAGTCCAGAGACGCTGGCAACGGATTTGATGCACGTGTTCCATTTCAGATCAGCAGTAAAAGTCAAGTCCAGAAGCTTGTCAAAACATGGCGCCTCCCCCAAGACAATAGCCATTCATTTCAATTGATGACAGATGGGGATCAAAGCGTTTTAGATGAATTAAAAGTAACCAGACACATTTTCCCCATTGTAACACGTGCTCAAAATCAGAGAAAAGAGAATCAGAGACAACTTGGTCGTTTATGGCCTTTGCTGTGCTGCTATAAATGTTAGTGTCCTTTTTATTTCGGTAGAATCGGCTTTCATTATATTCATTATTCTGCTTGCACAGTTGGCATTATTATTATTTTTTTTTATTTTTTTTGGCTTACAAGGAGCATTCACACAGGCCATCTAAAAGAAAGATATATCTCTCTTTTAAACAACCTGTTGGGTTTCCTGGAAGCTGAGTGACAATAAGTCTCCTCAAATTTCCACAACTCCCCAACACTTTTGATAATATTTGTAAATGAATTTGCGTTATTGCAACAGCGGCTAACCATTGATTTCTCGCTAGCAGCGACCAGCAGTCTCCGCTTGAATTTGAGTGGCAATAATCCTTTCCAGTTCTCCTCGCACTTTTCTAGCGGACGTCTGGTCAGGGGTCTCTTCGGTCTTTCCATCCTCCTTGACCCTTTTCGGCTATTTGGTATCACTCTTTGTTTTTTTTTGGGGGGGGGGTGGAGAAGCTAAGATGCAGCAATGCGAGAGGATAGGGAGGGGATACAGAAGATAGAGATATGCAGTTTTTATATTATTTGGTTTCATGTAACGCTTCTTCATGTTTTGCCTCTGCAGAAGTATGACCCGGTCATGTAGTTCATGTGCATTATTCTCCGCATTCAAGGGTTTTTCTTAATATTTCATCTGTTTTATCATTGTTATTGGTTGTCTCTATCGAAACATTCCTTTTGTTGTAATTTCTCCCATTCTTTTTACAAAGCTTTTCGGGATCATTCCTAGTGCTCCAAGATAGTATCTTGATGTTCTTCATCATGTTTTGTATAATAATAATAATAATAATAATAATTATTATTATTATTATTGTTGTTGTTGTTACTGTTGTGTTTGTCATTATTATTGCTGTTATGATTATTTTTATTGCTATTGTTATTCTTGCTTTTTTTATTATTATTATTATTATTATTATTATTATTATTGTTGTTGTTGTTGTCGTTGTTGTTGTTAGGAAATTGCTGCAGAATGCCGGATTTGTGGTAAGACCTCGGAGTCAATTGCGCACTTTGCAATAGGGTGTAGTGGACTGGCCCAGAGAGTGTACCGCAAAAGACACGATCGCATGGGACTCCGGATATATTGAGACGTGTGTAAGAGGGTTGGGGTGAAGTTTGCTGGAAAATGGTTTGAGCAGGTGCCTGATGAAGTGAGAACAAGTGAGGATGGCAAGGTTAGAGGTATGGTGGGACAAAAGTATCATAACGACCAAGCAATTGGAACATAATCGTCCGGATTTTGTTGTCATTGACAAGGTTTCAAAAAACTGGCAGATTGTAGACTTCTCAGTACTCTGGGACAGGAATGTGAGAGAGAAGGAGAATTCTCCATTGGCCTTGTAGATAAGGCGTATACACGGGGTTAAAACACAAATAATCCCGGTCGTAGTTGGTACACTAGGAGTAGTATCAAGTCGTCTGGAAGGACAATTGCCTTCAAACCTCTGCAATTATAGGTACCACCAACATCCTTAGGAAAACCCTTGATCTTTGAAGCTCCTGGTTTGAAGCCAAGATTAAAGGAAATCCTCTGGAAATGAATCCAATCGCTTTCCAGAGAGACGTTCATAAACGAAATCAGAATTATTATTATTATTGCTTACGAAGTTCTAAACTAGTCATTTTAGTAATTGAATAGCAAGTGCTGTTCCTGGAGTCTGATTCATAATAGAACTATCTAGACGTCCGTTAAGTATTATTTAACGTTATCGCAACAGCAGTTTACTATTTATTTATTGTCGTTTCGTTTTCTTGTGGTGCAATGAGCTTCGTAACTTTCCCAGTACTCTTCATGCCCTTCTATTACACGTGCAAAAAGTGCTTATACTCCTTTGTCTTTATATATATATATATATATATATATATAGTAGAAAAAGTACTCGGTGTTGAATGGGTTCAAAAACAGCCTACAGAAAATGGACTCTGATTTATGAAAGTATGATAGGTTATGAAAAGGAAGGGTTGTAAAGAGATAGCTTCGAATTTGGGGGTATCAAAACCAAAACAAAATATGATGAAAGTAAAAAATAAAATAGATAAACCCCATACGTTATTATACCATACCTGTTCACACTGAAACACTTATCACAATATTCTGTGGATCTATATTAAAAAAACTTGTGAAAGACTTTGTGAAATATTTCCATTCTATGGAGGTCAGGCGCGAACGAACACCCAATAATTTTATTATACCATATTTCTTCAAACTGAAACATAATCATCAAAGAATACTTACGCAGATAGATATGAAAAGTCTTTATTAAAGTGTGTGCCTATTTCCATTCTATGGAGGCCAGGCGCGAACGAAGACCCCACAATTTTATTATACCATCCCTATTTAAGTCGAAACATACTTATCAAAGTATTCTTATGTACATCTATATCAAAAACACTCGTAAACGTTTTTTTTTAATTGTAAATTATTTTTTTTTATTTCCATACTTTGTGAGCCAGGCTCGTAAGCAGACCCCGCAATTTTAATGAATCATCATTATGCAAGATCAAACATCCCCATTCCTGTGCCACGATACATCTTCTATCATTATATGTGATCAGTTTTCTATAATAGTCAACCATATAGGAGCCTATTCGTGACCAGACACACACACAGACGTTCAGCTTTATATATATATATATATATATATATATATATATATATATATATATATATATAAGTGAATTTAGTTTACAAACAAATGGCTACACATAAGCATACATGTTTCAGCGAAAACCCAGTAAGGGAATCGCTTCGTCAGGCCAAGGACAACTCTCTGTTGTTGTTGAGAGTTGTCCTTGGCCTGACGAAGCGATTCCCTTAATTGGTTTTCGCTGAAACATGTATGCTTATGTGTAGCCATTTGTTTGTAAACTAACTTCACTTATTTTCGCTCTGTCTAAACATTGAGCACTCTTTTGGGTGACACACTTATATATTTTGTTTTAAACAAACAAATAATTACTACCAATACAATATATATATATATATATATATATATATATATATATATATATATATATATATATATATATATATATATATATAATACGCAATATACTTTCATGGCCGTACCTTCGCTATCACTCGTTTACTAATATTAAAGCAGTTTAATTTAATTTCATTTGATCGCGCTACTCATTAAACTGATATACAATTAAAGTGTAATACATGTTATTTTAAAAGTTCGTTTAATAAAAAGACCATCTAATGCTACAAAACATCATTACAAAAATTGTTACAGGGGCTAAGAGATTGAAACTTTTTTTTTTACATAGGCGTCACCACTTATCAAGGCCGATAGGCCACTCAAGGATAAGGGTTAAAGAGTGCACAGTAGTCAAAAAGAAAATATAGTAATCGATAGTAATGGAAGTTCGGTAAATTTGTTAACTTAAGTGGAACGGCTCATCAGAAACTTGTTCACGTTCGACTTGAAGACAACTACATTATAGACAGCTGGAAAGTAGGAAAACGGAAGAAAATTCCACAGGCAAAAAGCTTTGATCATGGAATCTATGTTTAGGTTTAGGCACATATAAAGAGTGGGAGAATTATTGATAGTGTTTTCAGCTAGTCGAGTGTTTCTTGTGAAAGTTTGGCGAGGGGGGAACCATAGATTGAAGCTCAGTCGAACACTTTCCATGAAAATAACGATAAAGCAGAGACAAACTCGCAACATCTCTTATTACCAGTTATATTCTGGCAACATATATGTTTTGCGGAGTGATGTAGTTAAATTGCATTATTACTTTTTGTTTGTTTGTTTCTGTTCTCTATTTTTCATGCGATGTTTTTCGGTCTTTGTTAAACTTCTTTTTGCAGTTGCTATATTAGTAACTTAGTTGCTACAGTGGTTTAGTCTTCGCATTCGGTGGTTTTTCCATTAAATTTCAGCAGTTGTCATTATTGCTATCGTTCGTATCTTCTCTGCCTTCCCCTTCATTATTATTATTATTATTATTATTATTATTATTATTATTATTATTATTATTATTATTATTATTATTATTATTTCATCAATTCTATTTTGGTTAACATTTTTTCCAATTACTCTAATGTCTGAAAGGTTTTAATCATGTTTCATTCAAATTTGTTCTGTACAACCCCAGGGATTTTCTTTTTCTTTGTTTTTTGTTTCTGTTGTTTGATTTCGTTTTTTTTTTTCTTTCTTCTTCCTTTTTTTCTTTTTCTTCTTCTTCTTCTTCTTCTTCTTATTATTATTATTATTTAATAGTATCATATTTTGATGATTTCGTATTTTTGCCATAATTAGAAGACAAAACCATGTTCAAAATATTGATTCGATGCTTCTTTCACTATTCATTCTTAAATACTTGTTTTTTTTTGTTCAGGTTGTTGTTATTTATAATTTAAAAAAATTAAAAATAGCCAAAATGTGTGTAAAGCACTGTTTTTTCTCTCGAGTGAAAACGCATAGTGGAAGTAATTGTTGTTCGTTGCAACATTTCAAGCTTTCTCCCCTATGGTGATCGATAAATATATATTGATAAATATGTTAATAAATATATTGCTATAAAATAACAATACATAGTTTATATACGCACGTTATTGAAAGAAAAAAAGTGATACAGATGTAGAACAAGAACGCACAAATCAGAACAGTAAATCACATTTATCTAAATTACTGGATAAGAGACGATTAATGTTTGCAACAGTAATCACGGCTCTAACAAGTTAGCTGGAACATTATATTTGTTATCTGAACAAATTCTCATCACGTAAACAGTTGTGACAGACACAGATAACACAGCAGTTTATGTGATGCCTAGCGCTGTACGGATTACTAGTTGTCACATGGCGTACTCTTCCTTGCATGGTTCAGTAAAATGTAATGGTTTCACCAAGGAATATTGCCAGAGAGAAAGACAAAGGGGATAGGCGACCAGGAAAAAGTAGCATCGTTACTGGATTGTTTGCAGAATTGTTTGTTCACAATTACGTTTAAATGTTTTAGTTAGATTGACTTTTTTTTACATTAAATCAAAATGGATGTAATGTGTGAATTTTTTAATGTACTTGTTAAATAATCAAGTCCATGTGTACCGAAAATTCTGAGAAAGAAGTGAAAGACAGTCACCTGCCAAACAAAATAAATTGAAATTTCGAAAGACCATTTAGATAAAACAAGAGCGAATAAAGCCAGCAAAAAATTGGAAGTAATTGTCTGTATTTTTGAGATGAGGGGTTTTCATTTATTGAGATTGTCGGACTGACTTCCTCATCTTGGTTGTTATAGTCACTAGGAGAAATCCTTCACGACTGAGACAATTTTTATTTCTGTACCTTTTCTCCGCGTTAAAAAACGACCCTGGTGTCTAACTCTGTCCCGTGGGGAGGCATAGTAAATAGGTACTATAACAACCAAGACGAGGAAGTCAGTCCGACAATCTCAATAAAAAAACAAACATTGGAATTCAAACAAAAACGATAGTTAATATTTTGAAATCCAATTGAGATAAAATACAGATTAATGAAGATCACAACAATAGAACGCCACGCTTAAATAATAATTAAAGTTTCTGAACATCATTAAGATGAAATAAAGCTGTCAATAAATGTCTGTTGTCTAAGATAAGAGGCGATGACATTAAAACGACTTAAATTGTGTATTTATTTATTTATTTATTTATTTATTTGAAGATTATTACCCTCACCATCATAGTTGTTGCTTCTCTACTTTTTGGCCAATTCATCCTCCGGCCTTAAGAAGACAAGAAAGTGAAGCCGCCGAAACGTGATAAAACTACAATCACTATTAGGTTGGCGCAAAAATAATGTCGTTTTTAATATATAGTTGAACGTCAAAAAAGGCATTAATTTTGCATCACCCTAATATGAAGATGGCAATAGCAGTCTGCTAATAAATAAAAAAATAAATAAATGCACAACTACTCCTCACAAAGAATTCTAATTGAACCAATCCTGATCTACAAACTAAAACCAAAACAAAGTTTTTTTCTAATATAAGCATCACCACTTATCTAGGCTAAGAGGCAACTCAAGGATAAAGGTTAAAGAGTGTACAGTAGAAATTGGACAATATAGTAATCGTTATTAATGGAAATTCGGTAAATTTGTGAACTTATATGGAGCAGCTTATCAAAAACTTGTTTACGTTAGACTTGAAGACAACCATATTGTAGTCAGCTGGAAAGCAGGGAAACGGAAGACAATTCCATGGGCGTGCAGTTCTAAAATTCCATAGGCGTGCAGTTCTAAAATTCCATAGGCGTGCAGTTTTAAGAAAGAAGCTTTGTTCATGGAATCTACGTTTAGGTTTAGGCACATAAAGTGATAAAGATTTTTCTACAAATTAAGACAACAAAACAGCATGAATAAATCTTGAAGCAGAAAAATCGTGTTTCATACAAATATTAGATTCGGCATTGCAATACTCAAAAACGGTTCATATATCGTAAAACAAAACAAGCAAGCTAAACAGTATCAATAGATATTTGCAGAAATGACGAGCATGCGCAGAAACGCTAAAAAATTATATGTTAATGTTTAAGTCGGACTTACCTACGGAGAAAATGAGTTCGTTCAAAGGCTAGAAAAAAGCTAATGGCAATCATTCAGCAAGCAACTTCCGATGTTTTTGTTGTTCTATAATACGTGTAAGTTTTATTGTTACATTATATTGTTCAATTTGTTACTGCTCCTTAAAAGACTGTTATTGCTCCTTATTGTTTGTTGGTCCCTCGACAAATGGAGGGTGGACCTATAAATTCACCCTAGCCTATCTGTCCCTTCGTCTGTCCGCACTTTTCTCAAAAACTACGCCATCAATTTTTTTTTTTTAATTTTGCACAAACGTTAAACATGATATGCGTCAAAAAGTAACAAAACGAGGTTTCCGGGAAAACTCCGGCTGTCCTCCTGGGGGTGCCTTTGGTGTTCAAATGGCGAAAATTAACACTTTTGTGCTTATTAAAAAATTGATGCTTTTGATTTTTATGAAACTTTCTGAAAAGTTGTAACTAACTGATTTCTATATAATTTTAGGGCTAATAAAAACACTCCAATTTTTGGGACTATTTTATCATATTCCTCCAAAATTTTTTGTGTATGTCTATTTAGTAGTTTTTCATGGTGCTGATCTCAAATTTAAATATTTTAAGGCCTGGGGAACTTTTGGGGCTAAAATAGGTAGTTAGTCATTTCCTTTTTGCATGGTGCAGAACTCAAATTTACATATGTTAAGTCCTAAAACTGCATCGTTTGTTCATTTTCCTAAAGATTTGGTGTCCTCATTTTTAGTCGCGTGTAAGCGACTCTATAAGTCACTCTGTCGGTCGGTCGATCTGTCTGTCTGTCGGTCGGTCTGTCGGTCGGTCGGTTTGTCGGTCTGTCCGTAACACTTTTTTGTTTAGCCTTTCTGGTTAAGATCAAAGATGTGTGTTAATAGATGCTGTTCTTAGCTTTTTAAAATTTCAAGATCAAAGTGTAGCAACTGTTCCGGCAGACCATATGTGGGGGCAACCCCATATATAAGACTTTGGTCAATGTAGGGGAAACCCTTCATACCAATTGTCACTATCCAGCTCCCCTACTCCCTGGGGATCTGTTCCCCATTTTTCCTTCACTCCTCGCATTAAAAATCGGCCTTATGCCTAATTTGCTTGGTGGGGGGAGCAAATAAATACCAACCCTTCATACCAATTGTCACTATCCAGCTCCCCTACTCCCTGGGGAGCTGGCCCCCATTTCCCCTTCATTCCTCACATTAAAAATCGGCCTTGTGCCTAATTTGCTCGGTGGGGGAGCAAATAAATACCCCCCTTTTCTTGGCCGTTTGGCCAAGATCAAAGTGTAGTATCTGTCCGGCATATACTGCAAGCAAAGACCATATGTGGGGGCAACCCCACATATAAGACCTTGTTCAATGTAGGGGCAACCCTTCATACCAATTGTCACTATCCAGCTTCCCTACTCCTCGGGAGGGTTCTCCCCATTTTCCCTTCACTCCTAACATTCAAAATTGGCCTTGTGCCTAATTTTCTCGGTGGGGGAGCAAATAAATACCCTTTTCTTTGCCTTTTGGCCAAGATCAAAGTGTAGTATCTGTTCTTACTACATTGACCAACATTTTTTGGCGAGTGGCAGTAGTTTTATCCCGCCTAATTGCGGCCGCAAGCTGTCAGCCTGTGGAAGGGGATAATATAGAGACAGCCATTTCAGAAAAATCAGAATGGATTAACGTCGAAGAATTTC
Source organism: Euprymna scolopes (assembly GCF_053919585.1). NCBI lineage: Eukaryota > Metazoa > Mollusca > Cephalopoda > Sepiida > Sepiolidae > Euprymna > Euprymna scolopes. The sequence continues at coordinate 75,985,184 of NC_136512.1, read as the reverse complement.
TGCAAAAAGCACGCGAATGCACAGAATTTGAAACAGACACGGAGATTATAATTACGCTGCCAAAACTACAAGAATTTCCCAAAAGAATTCTTCCTTTTTTTTGTCATCAAAAGAAAGACAAAAAAAAAGAAAGTATCACGAAAGACGTCCTGCTTCGAAAGGAATACATAAGACTCAGCAAGACAACATTATCAGTCTTTGAGGTACCTGGGTTGTACCATGGTGACTAACATCGCCGCTTTTCTTTTAAAATACGGTAAAATCACAGCAATTGATGTCGATAATTACAATGGAATATGGAGTTTCGAAATATTTCTGAACAAAGTAACATTTAAAATCCTGTACTATATTGAAGTTGTGGAAGAAAAACAGAGGAGACGTCCAACTTGTTTGATTTGTGCGGAGGTTAGTCACCTAATATTTACATGTCCCAAAAGAGATCCTGCTGCACATAAACCCAGGAATCCTGTTCTGCCACATTCAACCCCTAAAGTTAGTTACCCAATCCAAAATAGTGAGGAAACCCCAAATAGCCCCTCTATTCTAAAGCTAAAAATATTATGACTCCGGACGAGTACGAAAACACATTCAATACCACTTGTGAAACACACCCCCAACAAAAAAAGATGAATGGAAATAGTAAACGGTAAAGAAGTGGGCTCCACGAAATTATACGCAAAAATGCTGTCTGAAGAAGAAAACAATAGAAATACGATCCGATAAAGACCCGGAAAGGAGGGGAGCAAAAATATAAATACTTGGTGAAACTGCTGGACGAAGAATGCAAAATAACGAAGAAAAATGAAAAAAAAATAAAACGTACCTCCAACCTCCCCTAGAACTTCCCCTTTAAGAGTGTTCCTCCTCCCATACCTCGAAAAGATAGCTAGCCCTACGTAAGGTCAAAATCCTTTTCAAGACTTACCCCTTCTCTACTCCCCCTTCTCCACCCCCTTCTCTACTCCCTACAATACGCCTCACAATACGTGGCCCCATCTCCAATGAAAACGGATATGCCACCAGCTCCCTCTCGTCCCTCTCCAACTCCTCCAAAACGTCAGCGAATCCTTCACTAGAGTAGGGAGGATCCTAAAAAGCACCCGCCTTCTTCATTTATGATATACGCAATAACTCCTGACACTGAAACTACTATAGAAACCTGACTGCCTTAAAACTATCAGTAAACGAGACGTCAGCAATCTGAAAATTTCTTAAAAGCTCAAAGAACTAGGTCTGTCGTTAGATCTAGGAAAAATACAACTGCAGTGTGTAATGTGATGGAAGAGGCTTATACTGCATTCAAAATAATGCCTCCTCTTGCGTTCTAAAACCATAAAGCCTTCCCTTTGTAGATCTATGAGATTAATGTTCACCTTAGAAATTTGTGGCGTTTCCCCAGATAGTCTCATTACCATTTAAATGGGATAGGGTTCTCTAAGGACTGTCGTCGGTGTCTTAAAATCGATCATGTTAATTTTGGATACCTAACTCTAAGTTACAATAATGGTATGGAGCTTAGCTAGCTTAAATGACCGAAGGTTGAGGGAGGCTTCTCGTAAACTTCCAGTTGCACGTGAATTTTAACGCTTAAGCGTATGTATATATATATATATATATATATATATATATATATATATATATATATACATGTATGTATATTCCTTTAAATTCGTTTTTTGTGTGTATTGATATTCACATTAAACCCCCTATTTTCTATTTATTTAAAAAGAAAATACAATTTTCTTATGTATGGGTTGTGGAATTGCATTCACTATCAAAAGATCTAGCTAATTTGCATATTTTTTAAACATTCATTTTAATTAATTACCTATAAGTTTTTTCGGTGTTCTTATGGGATAATCATCTTTAGTTAACTATTATGTGTAATTATATTCATGCAGATATTCTACATGGGTTATACTTGCATAATATTTACGTAAATATTTTACAGTAAACACAAAATTGTTTCCATGCATATTTATGTATACGTATATATTTTTGCTTAATCTACCTATATATCTATAAAAGTGAGCGTGTGTGTGTGCCTGTGTGTGTCTGTATGTGTATGTGACTTTCTCTACGCAATAACTCTGTCAATTATAGATCTACACACTCGAAATTTGATATACAGGGTAGTGAGATTTGGGAAAATCTTTGTGATCGTTTTTCGGCCAGTAATTTGGCTGTTAAGGAGTCAAAGTTCAACGATTTCACCTTTATGAACTCTAGCAAAGATAGAGCAAATAAATTAATTGTAGTGATTCAATGTATTTCCAAAAAAACACTTTTTGAAATGAAATGTTTGAGTTTTATATCAAAGAATTTTTTATTATTCTAAGTAAAGCAAAGAATACATTAGAAAGTTTATCTCTTTAACCTATAAGGTTTCGATGTCTACCATCTCATCAATGTAGAAGGTAAATACCAAATATTTATAAAGGTATGTACCCTATTTGCTAAAGTCAGTGAGACATGGAAAGTCAAAGTCAAAATGAATGATTAATACTAAGTCATATAGCAAGAGAATTTGAAGAAAGGATCTAAACACTTCAAATTTTATATATAGGTTTCTTGGACATGCATCTAACTTAAAAACTTGGTTTGAGTCCAAAACAATAAGCGGTAATGGGTCATATCAGAGGTCAAATCTGAAAAATTGACCGGTGTTTTCTTGTTTTTTTTTTGGGGGGGGGGGCTCAACATACAACTCCAAACACCCGGGAAACGCCGGGCTGAAATTCTAGTATATATATATATATATATATAAAACAAACCCTCTTCCAATTAGTTGGCTTGCGCATTGGTGCCAGGATGGGAGTTGCTTTTCAGAGGTTCTTAATTGGACATATGAATTATGCCCGATACTTGGCGTCCGGTTTGTTCCAGATCTCCAGCTGGGTAAAAATGGGTCGTAAGGGTTGAAAGCAGTGGCGTCCACAACGTGTCTTTGGTCTTTCAGAAATCTTACGTGTAAGTGCAGGGCGGAGGTGTGCAATTCACACATTTATCCGCTCATTTTTTACTAACTATCATTACTTTCACTCCCACAGACCATGTTGCTCGATTTAGTGCATGCTCTTTTACAGTTCCGTTGGCATGGAAAGCAGCCATTGCGCGGGAGATTTATTACCTTCATCTGTCTGAAGGCGGTCTGGGGATGCCAAGCTTCGATATCCGATGATAGACGTGTTGTTTTACCAACTTAGACCGAATTTGTACACCTTGTGAGGGAAACATTAGCTTCTGGAAGGAAAACACTAAGAAAGCCTTCCTGGCTTAGGAAAGTGTGCGGGAAAAGATAGATGTCACAGCTTGCACCGAGGCGAGCGCTCCTTTTATTGATAGTATCGACGTGCTTTGAACTTCGTGCTATGAGTAAATTAAAGGCTCTGTTACATCCGACTATTGTCCCGTAAGGTACTATATCGAGTTATGGTAAAAGGGGCTCTCATTAAGACGATAGGATTGAGGAGCTCGGTTTTACAGCGGGGGGACATAGGCCGTTTATTTTTTTTAACCCCCTTTTTTAGTGGATAATTCTCATTCCAGACCTTTATTAGGTGACAGATTCGCTTTTTGTCAGTGGTGTAGAATAAGCTCATTAACTTCTAAAGAGATGGTTTCTGCAATAAAATTTCGTTTTTTCTTTGTTTTTCTGGTAACCGCATCTCTTTTTTTGAGAGACAAAACTATGTATCTGCCATAGTTTATAGTGTGTGTGGGGCGGTCTTCATTTACAAACAGTTTTTTGATATTGTATATATTCCATGTCTGCTGTTCACGATTTTCCTCCAGTCCCTCACGTCATGTATATATTGTAATTTCTTATTTTTAAGTAGGTCATAGATAGTTTTTTTCTGTCAAGTAAAAAATATACGTTAGTTACGTCCAGAGTTATCCATCCCTTCTTTTCCGGCCTTGTTATATGTGTTCTTATAATACAGGGTGTTTAAAAAGTCTTGGGAACATAAAGATTTTTAATAACTCAAAAACTATTAGGAGTTAAAAAATGAAATTGGTACCGTTGGAAAGGTTAAAGTTTCAAGTTTTGTGGGGAATCTTCAAACTTGCTCAATATGAGCACCATTCGTCACACGGCAGACATCTAGTCGATAGTCCATTTCCTGCCAAACGCGTTCCAGCATCTTGACGTCAATGGTTCCCACAACTGCCGTTATTCGAGCCTTTAGTTCGTCAATATCTCTTGGAAGAGGCGGCACATAGACTTGTTGCTTGACAAAGCCCCAAAGGAAAAAGTCACACTCAGTACCTCATATGCGAGTACTATGCTTGTTAACTTTGCCATTCAGATAGAAGGTCGCCTCATCGCTAAAAACAAGCCGGTCATCAAAGCCGTTATCTTCCAACTTCTCTTGCATTGCAATGCAAAAGTCACGGCGAAGTGGCTTATCAGTGTCCTTCAACTTTTGGACCAACTTGAGCTTGTAAGGTACCATTTGCAGTCGTTTCCTTAAGACACGCCAGAGAGTTGCTGGAGCAAGCTGAAGTTCCCTGCTGGCTCTTCTCACTGATTTACGGGGGCTCTGCTGAAAGGCTTCCGGACTTGCTCAACTGCATCTTCTGAAGTTGAAGGGCGACCTGTTCGCTTACTTGGGCACAAACACCCATCTTTCACAAATTTAGCATGCCATCTGACAATGGTTTCCTTTCAGGGACTTCTTTTTTAAATTTCCTGCGAAATGCACGCTGAACACATGTCAGTCTTTGCAAATTGGAGGACGCAAAACGCCTTGTCTTGTTTAGAGAACGCCATTACTGCACATGGAAAGATAAGACGAAAATCATTAGTATGACCAAAAACTTGATTAAGCAGGCTTTAAAATGACACCAGTTTCATTTTTCTACCTGGAATAGTTCATGAGATATACGCATTTGTAATGTTCCCAAGACTTTTGAAACACCCTGTAAATTACATGAATAGAAGTTGTAACTTGCATGGTAACATGCCGCGTTGAGCCATTGCGTTCGAGATCGTGTTCGAGATAAAAAAAAAAATAAAATAGCATAGTAGAGTGAGCGCATCTGCTTTGTGGCAAGCTTGGCAAGCTTGGCAATGGCTTTGATGTATTTGTTCCGATTCATGAAGTGTTTAAAAGCATGGCAATAAGTGACTGGGAAGTTTTCTTGCATTGTAGACAAAACGAAGTTTAATATTTGCAGTATATAATGTTACCATCCATTATAGAGTGAAGACCGTTTTTAAAATTTTAGCAATTGCCTTAGATATATATTTATTCGTTTTCTTCAGTATATGTACTGATTTGTGTTCCGTTCAAGAATAACTACAAAAAAGCCCAAAATAGAAGATATGTATGCGACTCGATAAAGAAATATAATCGACATATATATATATATATATATATATATATATATATATATATATATATATATATATATATATATATATATATATATATATATATATATACTAGCAAAAGTGCCCGTCGTTGACTGGGTTAAAGAACAGCCTACAGAAAATGGAATCTGATTTATAAAATTATGATAGGTTATGAAAAGGAAGGGTTGTAAATTTGTGTTGAATTGGGGGCATCAAAACCAAAGCAAAATATGATGAGTAAAAATAAAATAGATAACCCCCATTATTTATAAACATAAAATAGATAAAAATAAAATAGATAAAATAGATAAACCCCATTATTTATAAACATAATTACCAAAGGAGACTTACGCAGATATATATGAAAAGTCTTTATTAAAGTGTGTGCCTATTTCCATTCTATGGAGGCTAAGCGCGAACGCAGACCCCAAAATTTTATTATACCGTCCCTACTTAAATTAAAACATACTTATCAAAGTATTCTTATGTACATCTATATCAAAAACACCTGTAAACGTTATGTTTTTAATTATTAATTTTTTTTTATTTCCATACTTTGTGGACCAGGCGCGAACGCAGACCCCACCATTTTAATGAACCCTCGTTCTGCCAGTCCAAACATACCCATTCATGTGCCACGATACATCTTCTATCATTATATGTCATCAGTTTTTAAAAATAGTCAATCAAATCGGAGCCTATTCGTGACCACACACACACACACACACATTCAGCTTTATATTATAGATATATATATATATACATATATATATACATACACACATATGTATACACTCACATATATATACACACACATATATATACACGCACACATATATATAGACATATATACACACACACATATATTACTATGTTTGTGTTTCTGTATGTATACATATATATATATATATATATATATATATATATATATCACTTTTAGTTCTTTTAGTGCATATGCCCAGAGTCGCAAACACTGAGCAATGCTTCGTGGCTCCAGTTATTGCATTTTTTCTGGATCGTTGTTTTATATAAACCTGTGTAAATAGTTGTTAAATGATCAAAATTAAATAAAGTGGAGAGTTTTCGACATTGTTTTTTTTTTTTGTAAGGTGACCTTTTACATTGCATTTGAAACAGGTCACACTACGAGGAATATTCTGAGCCCTGATGTTGTTGGCGGCAACGACGTCCTGATTTTGTTCCCCGGTCGTCGTCAAAATTCTCGCTCTCGACATTAGCTCCTCCATGGTTAGGGCTTCGATGTTCGGCACCTGTTGGAGAGCAACTGAGATGGCGCCATGGAACCCAATGACGAAAGTCACTTTTGTGGGACTCTCTAAGCCATCTCCTGTGAAGCCGGCCAATCCAACCGACTGCCTGGCGTAAACATCCACACGTTCGCCAGCCCATCTAAATATAGTTATTTTTCTGTATGCTGCAAACGCGTCGTCGGTAAATGCCGCTTTTAATCCGGCCTCAGTATGGTCTATCTTCTTCTGATTGTCTCCTCCATTTCCATGTAGAGGGCCAGTGCATCACCTTCCAGATATAAAAGTAGCAGACTCCCTACATCCACCTGCTGAAGTCTCACTTTTTTCAGCCACGCTACAACGTCTCCCTCGCCAGAGAACGGCTTGATAATATCACTGATTATCTGCACCTTGGCCATTATGTTGTTACATCGGAGGAAGAGGAAGACTCAGACTTCTGAAAGGACAGAGAGTATGATGCAGGACGACGGAGAGGATTTTGAGCCATATAATGCACATACTGAAGAAGCAAAGAGGGACCACCCGTGTTTCCTTTAAGAAAGAGTACCCGACAAAGACGGATACTGCCCCCCCCCCTGTCCTGATTGTGAAACACCGCCTATGGAACAGACTGGTGGCAATAACGGCGGTAATGAGGAAGATTGCAAGGAGGAAGTGCTGCCTCCGGTTCTTCGAAGAAGTACCCAACAAAGACGACTGGCCCTCCTGTCCTGTTTATGATCATGAGATCGGGGGGGGGGTAACAGAATTAGCAATAACCGAAATGAGGGGAAACAGAGAGCTTATCTCGGATACGCTTGTTGTGTTTCGGGCTAAGCGGAAGAAAGAGTTCCAAGATGGCGTCCATGGGATTTTATTGGCGTTGACTCCATGCAATTCTCATAGAATCGCGTCTGCTATCGCGCGATTATGCGGATACATAATTCCCAGTCGTTATAAAGGCATGACGCTGAAAAGCAATCAGTCAGTGTCCTGCAGATTGTATGTAGGTGGTTGTGGCGATTGGATTATTCTTTGTGGCGAACTGCGTGTCTGCGAGAAGCGAGGATTTTTTTCTTGTTTCTGTCTCCTTCTTCTTTCGCTACGGTTATTACAGCCAAGAAATCCCTCTCTTCTACTGACTATTTCCTATACGTGTTCCTGAGTTTTTTGTTTTTGTCTACTACATTTTGCTTCAGAATGTTTCAGACTCCTATATTTTTATTGTCTGAAATTTTTCAATCAAATTGAATTGCTTTAATTGTGGGCGCATCATGATAAATGTGACTAAGTTCACAATATATTGTAGTGTACATTGCACTGTAAAGAATCTACTGTTGATTTCTAAAATTATTTTACATATAACAGCTAGCATAAAAGTTTAAAATGCAAAAGTCAAGTATCATGATTCAATTGTGCTCAAACAGAAACATTCATTTGAAACGCGCTTCCGTCATATCACATAACTAAATGTTGATTTTTATAGGTATCGCCTTACTGGTTGCGCGATGACAATAGATTGAATTTAAGTTTAAAATGAAAAAAAATAATTGGAAATTGTGGTTTAAACAAAAACAATTATTTCGAATACGCTCTTGTAATATCAAAGAACTTACTGTTGATTTTATATGTTAGGCCTTTCGATTTGTGTGGTGATACAACTTATCAAATGAACTTGTGATTTTAGGCTGTGTAAAGGGTTGATTTTGGTCTCAATCGCCTGTTTCTTTGTTTCATCGGATTTTTAGGATTAAATTCTGACACAAAGTGATACTTAGAACACTGCCAGATACAACAAACGTTTGCGTGAAACTTCATAAAAATCGATCCAACCGTTTTCGAGTCGATAGGGAACTAAAACACACACAGAGACAAGGTTAATCTTATATAATAGAAGAAGATTATATATATATACATATATATATATATATATATCGTCAAGGAAGAAGAAAAAAGAAACAAAACACTGAAGATGGAGTATACCCCTAAAATATATTTCTTATAAATCTCAAACAAGTAAACTATTTGTCTATTTTGCTTATATTACGTTGTGATTTGGCTTTCAAGCGCATTTGGTGCGTATTTTATTTGATATTTATATACAGATATATAATTAACAGAGAATTGACACTTCAATAATAAATATGAAGTTTCTTGAATTCGATTATCATAATTTTAGCGTATTTTACGACCGGGCAACGCCGGGCTCCTTGCTAAATGTTAATAAATTCCGAACTTAAACATTGAAACGGTTAAATGACTGTGCATGAAATAAAACAAATAAAAAAATGACGGTTTCAAATGTTTGTCTCTTTGTATTTGAACTTCAGTCAACTGGCCTATTAAATTTCGTTGACGCTGGCGCCGCCATCAAAGCATGGGTTCACCTCATCAAAAGAAAATTTGTTAAAAAGCACATCCATTGCAAATATTAATTGCTTCGCAAAACCATGGGGGCTTTTGAAATCAGATTTATTCCTCGATCATTTTTCTGAAATTGCGCGCGAATTTGACGCCATGACAGATAACAATCCTTTTTCTTTATTTTTTGAATTGGCAATAAAAATGCATGGATGAAGACGTCATGGCGTCTCGGTTTTGTTCCCAAATGAAACAGCCTCCAAAAATTATTGGGACATTTCAAACTTTAATCTCTCGATCGCATATTTTTTTTTTGTTTCGTATTTCGTTTCGTTTGATGAGTAAATTTATTCCAAAAATATTCGGCATTTCGTTTTCGCTTTGAATTATTGAACTTTTGACTCATTATATCACATGATTCAGTTTTCCTATAACGCATTAGTTTTTACAAGGTTTGTTGATTTCTATTGTTTTAATTATATGTAGCTCAATATTTGAGCAGGATTGTTAGAGATCCAAATTTTTGGCCGATGTAATCTGCCTTCTTCAAGTGCATATTTTAAACCTTAGAATTTTTTTTCACAATGCTCACTAACCTCTACGAATTTTTAGCACAGAATACTTTATACGGAGTGATATTTTAGTATTGTTGCTATAATCACAAAATTGTAACAGATATACTCTCTATCCTTCTTAATAGGGGCATAATTTAAAACTTGGAAAAATAAACCACAGTAAATTGTACGAATTAATTTATTTTTATTACGGACTATTATTCTCATCTTTACTAGTTGTTGTTTTTTATCTTTTATTGGTTTTGTTTATTCACAACGTTTCGGCCAACTATTCCTCTGGCCTTCATCAGGTGGTAAGCGCGACGGATAGGAACTTCGAATCTCCTAACTGCATTCTCAGCCATCACTGCCATCCGTAGTTGTTGTTGTCTCACCACATTTTGGCCAATTAGCCTCTGGCACGGTTTGGGTGGGATTGAAACCGCTATCTTCAGACAATGTTCATCTGGAACTGTAGAGATTCAACCACCTGACGAAGGCCAGGGGAATAGTTGGCCGAAACGTTGTGAATAAACAAAACCAATAAAAGATAAAAAAAAAACAACAATTAATAAAGATGAGAATAATAGTCCGTAATAAAAATAAATTAATATATAATGCTCATCTCAAAAAATTAATTCCAATTAAGGAATAATATATATAAAAGTGTACAATGTTTTAACGAAACATTGTATATGGACTAATATTTGAGTATTGTCGTTATAATCCCAAACTTTCTGTAGATATAATCTCCAGCTTAATTATAGTTTCTTTTTAAAACGTGTGAATCTTTATGTAACCTTTAATAAACTTTATGCATTTTAGAATCGAGCGAAACTCTTTATAGTATAAAGGTGTGTAGATTGTTGTTTTGGCTTTTTGCAAGTATATATGAATGCCCGATTACAAAAATGTTAATCATGTTGCTTAAGATGTGAGTCAATTTACCTGACTTAATTTTCATTGATATATGTACATTGCCACTGGCTAATAGATTATAATATACTCAACATTGGGGGAAATTTTCATATATATATATATATATATATATATATATATATATATATATATATATATATATTACGAGAGTGAGAGAAGTGAAGGAGAAAGCGATATGTGTACATATATATATATATATATATATATATATATATATATTGCCACTGGCTAATAGATTATAATATTCTAAACTTTGAGGAACATTTCTAATATATATATATATATATATATATATATATATATATATATATATATATGTATATGTATGTGTGTGTTTGTCTGTGTGTACGTATGTATATATATATATATATATATATATATATATATATATATATATATATATATATGTTTTATTTTTTATTACCGTTTTATCTGTTTGGTTACATATATTTCGGATGTTGACCGTGTTTATGATCTAGCAGCCTCGTCAGACCAAACAGATAATACGGTAACAAGAAAATAAAACACATATTTGCTCTGCAATAGTATTGAGCACTCTCTTCAGGCTTTTATTAATTACCAGTTTTCCCCAAATATACATATATATATATATATATATATATATATATATATATATATATATATTGCACAAGAAATAGAAGAGGAGACAGCGATATATATTATCTGATTGGAAAATCATTCTCTATTTTTCTCTCCATTTAGAAGTGTATTTGTATTCGATTTATCTCCGTATCCGAGCGGATTTCCGTTCTTACTCTAAATTTGACGATTTATCAAAAGCACCTCTCTCGCACGACGCTGACTTTGTCCAATTTGAAAGCGACGTGTTCTTTGCTGATGGACAATCGAAAATGGCAGAACTCTCCCCGAGCTTCATCGAAGGAAGAACACACTTCCGCCATTCTGACATTGTTTTCGGGGACGCAATGCATCGGAACTGAACGAATATTTGATTACCCTCCCAAATACCTTGTCTTCCTTCTCTTTTCCCCTTTCAATGCTGTCATGTTTTAAATGAGACGCTCAGATTCAGCAGTTCGGAATCTCGAATGTGTTCTAATATTGTCTGCCCTTAGGCTAGAGCGATTGTCTCATATTTAATTATAACAGTGAAACATCACCGATATTATAACAAGGCTATTGCGTGTTGGGAAAGAACACAGTGTAAAAATATAATAGACAATATCAAATTAAAACAGACAATGTGCACTAGAAATATAAATATAGTCGTAACATTGAAAATATAAATCCAGTTATGAGGTTTTCTGTTGAACTCTTTCTAAATATAAAGAGAAACCGTTGTGTTTAGTGCCTTCAAAAAATCTATGTAATTTCGGCTCTTCTCCGATTTGTAAGCCAACTTTATCGATATTAAGTTGAGATTAAACACTATATTAATTAATTTAGATTACAGAGTTGAACAATAAAATTATAGCTGGAGAAAAGACATGATTCCATTTCCGTTTGATGGAAACCGGTCTTTTTCTTGTTGCAAACCATCTACTGGTTAGCCAGTTAGCCAGTTGTGCACAAATACCAAATGCGATAGGAAACCATCAAATCTGAAAGTAATACAATGTTAAACGAGCGAGACTAGAGATGTGTCGCTGTACAACTCATGCTCTCTATCGATCCAAGTTGACAACGGGATCATTGCACCCTTAAAATGTAAATCCGGACGGTTCAAAGTTTGGGAGTAGAGCTCAACAACGTTTCTGGCAACTGCTGTGTTGTTTTGTCTGGTTTCAAGTGAGAACCATATCATGCCTCACATCTCCGAAGACTGTTTGAAAGTCAACACCAAAGAATACCTGGATGTGTTGAAAGGTTTGGTAATCCTCTGATGAAATCTGGTGGCCGCTGTAAGATCCTTTGGTGTGGCAGAAGGATTCGGTGCCGGCTCACAAGTCCAAAGAGACCTAAGCTTAGCTTCAGAAGGATTGCTACTCCATTATACCCTTCCATCCCTGGCCTCTCTTCCCCGACTAAAACCCGCTCAACTACTTCGTTTGGTCATACGTCGAGAATATTACCAACATGACCTCCCGCAACACCAAACCCAGCCAGATCGCTGCCATCTGGGGCTTTTGTAAAAGACATGTTCCACATTTCGTACCCGTTTCGAGGCTCTGGTTTAAGCTGAAAGAGGCTACATTGAATAGATGTCAGTTTTACTACATAATAAAGTTACCTGAATTATTTGTTTCAATAAAAGTTTTAAAATACAGCATTAGTACTTGTTTCTTGTTTTTCCTTTGCAAGAAAAATATTTTTCTACTTATTGTCAACAGCTATTATAAAACTCTTACAGATGCGCAAGTATTTTGGTCTGTTATTTATTAATTTTTTTAGTATTTTTGCATAGTATAGCCGGGTGGCAAAGCAGGGTATACTCAACGCCTAAAATAAGAAATTAGATTTTTTTTAAAACCAAACTACCTTTGTCGTGAATGTTATGTATAGGTTTTGCCTTAAATTATATTTCGAAACATGAAATCTAGTCCAAAAACTTACCCTTAATGGCAAAAATGAGAACTGATAAAGACATCGTTAGTGAACTTTGTTAGTTTGCAACGGTTAAACTTTACATTTCCAACGAAATGCTGAATCGATTGAGGTTAAATATTACCCTAATTGTAAGTTAGTGAGATGACATTTTACACAAAAATAATTACCCCCAATTATTACTACTGTTTTTTCTGTGCCTTCTGATATTTCGCTAATCGATTTTGAAAGAATTAACAAATACAGCACTTACATTACATATGTAAACACTAATTATTTTTACGATCCCGATTGTCTCTTTAAATTCGTTCCACATAAGATACTAGAACATTTCTCATTACAAAAAATATTTCAAATAAATTATTAGCAAATAAAGCGAAAATATATTATAACAATAATAATAATAATAATAATAATAATAATAATAATAATAATAATAATAATAATAATAATAACATTACAGAAAAAAGAATAAGAAAAATACATAACGCAAAACATGGAAAGGATAATCATATGACAGGGTCCCTCAAGCATGGATAATAGAATGCTTACAAATGTATAAAATACCAAGCAGAATCATCAATATGATTGAAAATGCAATGAGAACATGGAGACTGAAACTGACAGCTGATGGACAACACATAACAGAAATTAACATACAAAGGGGCATATTCCAACAAGATTCACTATCACCATTGCTGTTCATCATAGCCATGATGTTCCTGAATAGTATACTGATATAGTGTCAAGTTAGATACAAGTTCTCTAATACAGATAAAAAATGAACCCCATGATGTACATGGACGATCTAAAACTTTTTGCAAGGATCGAATAACCGAGAGACACTGAAAAAATCGGCAGAGAGATAAAGGATAAGACGAGAAAAGAAAAATGTGAAAAACAACTACATGGAAGACAAAAGATGAGAATAACGAAAAAACCTGGAAATTGATGCGAAACTGACACCTAAGTCGAGAAACTAAATCCCTGATAAATGCAGTACAAGACAACTCGGTAAGAACCAATCACATCAAAGCAAAGATCGAAAAAACACAAAAAATAGTAAATGCAGACTCTGTGACAAAGAGAGGAAACAATAAACGATATAGTAAGTAAATGCAGAAAATTGGCCCCAAAGGAATACAAGAGCAGAAACGACGAAGTGAGAAGGGCAGTAATCTGGGAATTATGCAAACAACTGCATCTCGAGCTCACAGACAAGTGATACAAACATAAGCCGGCAACAGTACTTGAAAAGGAGAATCACAAAGTCCTCTGGACATGGACATACAAACTGATAAACCCATCATAGCAAGAAGACTGTATGTTCTAATGATTAACAAGAAGAAAAGTTCTGACAAATCGTAGACTTTTCTGCTCCAGCTAATCACAAGGTGAATATCAATGAAACGGACAAACGGTGCTGAAAGGGATAAGGCCGATAGAAGAGGGCGCAAATAATACTTATAAGAGTAGAAGCACTAGGAAAAATCTAGAAAACTTTGACAAGAATGTGAGATATTGGAATCAGAGGAATGACTGGAAAGATACAATGAATATCAATAATGAAAACAGTTGAAATATTAAGGAACCCTCTTAAATGCGAAGACTTACTCACATGAACTACATACGCGGGCAAGACTAACTGTTGCAGGCGCAAAGCAATAACTGCTACACGGAACCAAGAATGTTAAAATGTACATCGATAAGTCCTCTTTAACCCCCATTCCATCATTATCACATCAACGACTTCCCCCCAAAAAAAGAGTAAAACCGAGAAGACCACTGGCCAGCCACCTGCTGGACAAATGCGAAAGAACTGGGACCTCTGTGAGGCTTTTTGCTAGTCAAATTCCAGTGAAAACCAATGGCCGTTGCCAGTGAGAACTCAATGGTAAGCGGCTGTTTCAATAATGCAGAGGCATTTGCAAATGTTATCGAAAGCCGTGAAGAGTACTGGAAACCTGGGGAGACCTGTTGTCATTCAGCTTCCAGGGAACACCACAAGTTGTTATCAAGGAGAGACCTTTGAAGACTTGTGAGTCAATAATACTAATAAAGGAAACATAATATATATCAATATATACAAATAATATAATGAGCAGAACATCAAAAGTAATAGTAAACTAATTAGGTTTAAAATAAGTCCTATTTTCTTCTTGATACCTGAGCTTGTCTTATATTCGATTTTACGATGGTTTTCGTATTTTATAAGATTTTATTTAGTTATCAGTTTGGAAAAATAAATGTTATTCTCGAAATAATAAAGGCATTTACAATCTAGGTTATATCAAACAGTGTATATTTATTGTTATTATATGTAATTGTGTTAAAAATGCATAGATATACAGGTATTTATATTATCTAGAAGCACTTAGTTCGTTTGTGTATTTATTCCTACATCACATTAATTAACGGTTTTCTAGACTGCTGCAACCTTTTTATACTTTGATATATTTGTTTTCCATTAGTAATTTTCTTTTAACATTCCTTTCACATTATTCTGCTAATGATATGTATTATGATGCATTAGCTAAAAATATTATATGTTTTATGATGTATTAGCTAAAAATATGATATTATTATGATGTATTAGCTAAAAATATATGTATTATGATGTATTAGCTAAAAATATGATATGTATTATGATGTATTAGCTAAAATATGAAATGTATAATGATGTATTAGCTAAAAATATATGTATTATGATGCATTAGCTAAAAATATGATAGTATTATGATGTATTAGCTAAAAATATTATATTTTTATGATGCATTTGCTAAAAATATGATATGTATTATGATGTATTAGCTAAGAATATATGTATTATGATGTTTTAGCTAAAATATGATATGTATTATGATGTATTAGCTAAAAATATGATATGTTTTATGATGTATTAGCTAAAAATATGATATGTATTATGATGTATTAGCTAAAAATATGATATGTATTATGATGAATTAGCTAAAAATATGATATGTATTATGATGTATTAGCTAAAATATGATATGTATTATGATGTATTAGCTTAAATATTATATGTATTATAAATATATGATAATATGTATGATAATATATGATATGTATGATAATATATGATAATATGTATGATAATATATATCCTAATATATATGATAATATGTATGATAATATATGATATATGTCATAATGTATATGATAATAATAGGTATAATAATATATGCTATATATATATGTATGATAATATGTATGATAATATATGAATATATCATATGTATGATAATATGTATTATGAATATATGATAATATGAAAACATGATATGTATTATGATGTATTAGCTAAAATATGATTTGTATTATGATGTATTAGCTAAAATATCTGTATTCTGATATATTAGGTAAAATATGAAATGCATTATTATGTATTAGCTAAAATATGATATGTATTATTATGTATTAGCTAAAATATGAAATGTATTATGATGTATTAGCTAAAAATATATGTATTATGATGTATTAGCTAAAAATATGATATGTTTTATGATGTATTAGCTACAAATAGTATATGTATTATGATGTATTAGCTTAAAATATTATATGTTTTATGATGTATTAGCTAAAAATATGATATGTATTATGATGTATTAGCTAAAATATATGTATTATGATGTATTAGCTAAAATATGATATGTATTATGATGTATTAGCTAAAATAGGATATTTACTATGAATATATGATAATATGTATGATAATATATGATAATATGTATGATAATATATATCCTAATATATATGATAATATGTATGATAATATATGATATATGTCATAATGTATATGATAATAATAGGTATAATATTATATGATATATATGTATGATAATATGTATGATAATATATGAATGTATCATATGTATGATAATATGTATTATGAATATATGATAATATGAAAATATGATATTATTATGATGTATTAGCTAAAATATGATATGTATTATGATGTATTAGCTAAAATATGATATGTATTCTGATGTATTAGGTAAAATATGATATGTATTCTGATGTATTAGCTTAAATATGATATGTATTATGATGTATTAGCTAAAATATGATATGTATTATGATGTATTAGCTAAAATATGGTATGTATTATGATGTATTAGCTAAAATATGATATGTATTATGATGTATTAGCTAAAATATGAAATGTATTATGGTGTATTAGCTAAAATATGAAATGTATTATGATGTATTAGCTAAAATATGATATGTATTATGGTGTATTAGCTAAAATATGAAATGTATTATGATGTATTAGCTAAAAATATATGTATTGTTATGTATTAGCTAAAAATATGATATGTATTATGATGTATTAGCTAAAAATATGATATATATTATGATGTATTAGATAAAAGTATATGTATTATGATGGATTAGCTAAAATATGATATGTATTATGATGTATTAGCGGTTAAACCCTTCTTTTTTTACTCGCCGAGTTACTTGGAAATACCCCGGGATCGTTCACATAATAAAAAGATCTAATTCAGCCTTAATTATTCCCCCCGGGACAATTTTCGACCATCATAATCGCTTGGGTCACACAACAGACAAATTAGTACTGTGACTCGGAAAAAGTTATGATAACCAAGTAAGTCAACAATTTTTAAAAAGAAAATTATTTGGGTAGTTGGTGAAAAAAAACTATCAATGGGCAATAAGAGATATAATTTTTATGATTAATAGGATGATGAAGTCAATCGAGGTTTGGTGTAAGAGAAAAAGAAATCTGCGCGAAAAACATTCTAAAAAGTTATATCAATGTATTAATGTTTCTTGAAAAAAAAACCATTATAATA
The DNA here is from genome assembly GCF_053919585.1 of Euprymna scolopes. NCBI lineage: Eukaryota > Metazoa > Mollusca > Cephalopoda > Sepiida > Sepiolidae > Euprymna > Euprymna scolopes. The sequence continues at coordinate 75,967,354 of NC_136512.1, read as the reverse complement.
TGTGCTATCGCGACTATCGAGAAGAACAAACTGGCGGTATTTTAAAATTAAAAATATCGCAAAAAACAACAACGTCAGTACAAACTCTGATTCGATCTTGCTATGAATTTGCATTCTATAATATAGTTAACATTTTAAACTGTATTCTTGCATAACAACGCTGAAACACATTAAGTAAAATTTCGATAAATTCAAGAAAATAACGCATTTGTCGGTATTTAAACAGTTCACTGAGTTTTCCATATTAAAGGCATTGCAACTTCTCGTCCAATTTTCGGATTTTAATCATGTCAAACGCCACTTTATTTCCTTTTGACGGATTCATTGTTGCAATTTCTTCTGAAGAGTCAAGGGCATAATAGACTCACTGATTGATATAATAATTAAGTGGTTGATTTGCGCTACGAAATAGATACTGTCAAGAATTGTACATGTCAACTAAATTTAAAGAATTAATGATAAGATGGTCGACATCATGAATTTTGGGATATAGTTTCTTGCAATTTATTCACTATCTATAAATCATATATATATATATATATATATATATATATATACATATATGTATATATATATATATATAGAGAGAGAGAGAGATTTATAAATTTGTATATTCAGTAATGTGATTGATAATTTAAAATTCAAATTAGAATTAAATTAAAAATTCGTTTCACAAGAAGGAAAACAACAAAATCAATAATTTGTACGATCGTTTTTATTGTGGTAGACATAAAGCCACGGACAATAATTTTTACATATAGTATTTAAAAAAAAACAAAGTTTCCTTATCAGCAAAAGTATTGGGAAGGGTGTTAATATATGTAAAATACACCATAAATAAACCTAATGATAATAAATGAGGAAACTTTGTTTTTTTAAAATACTATATGCAAAAATTATTGTCCGTGGCTTAATGTCTACCACAATAAAAACAGTGTTTTCCGAAACGATCGTACAAATTACTGATTTTGTAGTTGTTCCTTCTTGTGAAACGGATTTTTAATTTCATTCTAATTTGAATTTTAAATTTTAAACCACATTACTGAATATTAAATTAGCTCTAGGATGTTTACCTATCGAGCTTATTATATATCTAAATTACAACGAGCACTTTTTCTTTTCCTGTATTTTAATTAAATTAGTAATTTTACTATTACATTAAAATACACTCTGCTCTTTAGACTATTGTTCTAATCTCCTTTAAATATAAATTTATATATATATATATAAATATATATGTCAATAATATATAAATAATATATCAATATATATAATATATATAAGTACATATACAAATATATATCAAATTTTAGTCATTAAATGAATTTTCAAATTTATGGCGTGAAATGGTTAAACTTCAAATCAAAAATATTTTTTATTATTCTATTTATAATAGAGAATATATTTTAAATATATAACTCTATATCCTATAGAACGTCGATGTCTACCATCTCTTCAGAGGAGAAAATATTAGCAAATAATTATATTGGTTTACACCTTACTTGATAAATCAGTGAAACATGGAAAATTGCAATTAAAAGTTGTTTAACTATTATCGTGAAAAGGATATAGAAATTCACATCCTAAATACATGGTAAAATCCGAAGTGAGGGTCTAAGGTAGCAGTGAGTTAATGGGATCCAATCTGTATTTTCATTAATCCACATCACAAAGTGGCCCTGTCGGTGGGGCATTAGAATACGCCGACTGCCCCCCTGCAGAGGGTAAACGTCCCTCAATGGGGGTCCTGGATATGACCTTTAACTATATCCAGTGGTGAGAGCCCCAGCTTGTGGGCTTTGGGGAGCGTGGAGCCATCCTTTAATTACCATTGCTCCCAGGTACACTCTGACCCGGAGTGGTAGTACCTGTTAGGGTCCCAACCATGGGTTGAATAGAAACCGACGTGGAAACAACAAATATATTCTATTAAAAAATTTTTTTTTCAAAATCTTTGGATTCGGCATAAAATAACCCGAAAAGGGTTGATATACCGTAAAACAAAAACAACCAACCAACTAACCAACATCACAAAGTAATAGTCCGAAGTAGGAATATTTTCCTGGTTTGTTTCCATTGTTTATAAAATGATTTTCATGAATAAATTATTATATAGGTCCGGTGGATCTGTTTAATAATAAACAAATTATTTTATATCCTAAGTATTTTATATAAATATAAATATGAGCATCAAGATCAAATTGTGAATAAAATAAAATAACACGATTTCTGCAAGGACAACAAAATAAAGAGAAAATGAAAAAAAATAAAAACGAAAATGGATCTGGATGAATAAATAAATGAATAAAATATTAAAAAATAAATGAATAAAAGATAAAATGCTTATGCATAATAAATTAGCGAAAAGGGACGGTAACATATAAAATAAACTATAGAAAATAAAGTATAAACAAGAGAAAAAAAAGTATAGATAATAAAAATAGAAAATAAAATCAAATAAATAAGACCTATAATCACAGGGTTCCATACCAATTGTTGTGTTGGATATTCTGAAGTACACAATATATATGTATATATATATATATATATATATATGATGAAAATAATGGAAATAGTATTCCGACAAAATAGAGAAAATAAAAAAGGAACAAACCGTATTATGTGTTCACCAACGTTTCGTCTTTATTTCGAAACATCATTTAACTGTGGACACAGGTTAACTTTCTCACACCATTCAAACACCCCCTGTAATAATTAACACATAATCTCAATCAATAAATTACATAAAAAACACTAATTTCATTCCTGTTACAAACTTATATTTAAATTTCAACAGATATATCTTTTTCCCAATAAGAATATAAACTTGCGTTCATAGTTTTAAAATTAAATTAACGACTATATGACGTCACTAAAATTTCCTTTCTCTTTAACAGCGCCAGCCCCCCTTCCTTTTTGAATTTCCAACATCAATTTTTCCGTTTCTCTTAAATAGAACTGCGTCACACTGTGCACGTGAAACTTTTTCAAATATTTTTTGTACTGGTATATTTTTTGGTTTCTTAATCTCATTCACCCAGAGGAAGTCTCGAAATAAAGACGAAACGTTGGTGAACACATAATACGGTTTGTTCCTTTTTTATTTTCTCTCTCTATATATATATATATATAAATGTACATATATATATAAATATATATATGGATATAAATACATGTATAAATATATATAAGTATATTTATAAAAATATATATATAAATATATATAAATATATATTTACGTATATATATAATTATGTATATATATAAATATATAACCAAATATATATAAATATAATATATATATAAATATATATATAATATATATAATATATATGCATATGTATGCATATATATACATAGATACAGACACACACACACACCTATATATATATATATATATATATATATATATATATATATATATATATATATATATATATTCTCCTATAACCTAAACCAATTGGCGAACAGAAAAATATGTCGTTTAGAATGAAAATATATCGGCCTACTATCTCTATGTGGGGCATAAAATCTGGTATTTTAACGTCAAATTTATGTATTGTTCAATGGTCACGTGGATGGAAAGCTAGTGGCGGGTTTGCGTTAATGTAGATACGAAACTGACTTCCAATATACATATTTCATGGTTTTCACACATAAACGTGTAAATCAGCGAAGATTGTTCATAAATAAATCCACTTCTTATATCAACAATAGTTACTTAATTAAATATATTGCGTTACATTATATCTTAAATAAAATCGCTCGATCTAAGACAGTTCAAATAGCGTAAATATTATAATGAACCTATTATTTGGGATTCCTTGTATTACCATTGCAATTACATGAATAAAAATTACGTCAGTTTACGCACACACACACACACACACACACACACACACACACACACATATATATATATATATATATATATATATATAAATATATATATATATACTTCATTTACTCACATAACATTAATATACGAAAGTATAAATTTATGCGTAAACTTTAAGTATTTTCTTCAAAAGTGCTCAATACCTAGGTAGACCTAGTTAGTAATTTATAAAATATATATGGCGATTAAGGAACACTGAATATTCCGCGTTTCATCCACTCTA